>NC_087277.1:2097500-2397500 GCF_015220805.1 Pogoniulus pusillus
AGAGGAAGCAGAAGGACAGATGTAAAGAATGAAGCCTACTTTCCAGCATTTTTTATTGCTATGTGTAGGTAGGTTTCCAGCTGATGAAATTCAGTTGGAATAAAAGGGGAAGTTGTTTGCCCCATGGTGTTGAGGAGGAAGTAGTTTGCTGCCCCATAGTGTTGAGGGGGAAGTTGTTTACCCCATAGTGTTGAAGGGGAAGTTGTTTGTCCCATGGTGTTGAAGGGGAAGGTTTTGCCCCATAGTATTGAGGGGGAAGTTGTTTGCCCCATGGTGTTGAGGAGGAAGTAGTTTGCTGCCCCATAGTGTTGAGGGGGAAGTTGTTTACCCCATAGTGTTGGAGGGGAAGTTGTTTGTGCCATGGTGTTGAAGGGGAAGGTTTTGCCCCATAGTATTGAGGGGGAAGTTGTTTGCCACATGGTGTTGAGGAGGAAGTAGTTTGCTGCCCCATGGTGTTGAGGGGGAAGTTGTTTGCCCCATGGTGTTGAAGGGGAAGTTGTTTGCCCCATAATGTTTTAGCATCCCATTAGGTGCTTATATCCATCCCTTTCTCCTGCAGCCATTCTGATTCTCTTGTCTTCTGCTTTTCTTTCTATTACCTTTCTTCTTTTTGTTGGCTTAAGACTCTCTTGACATTGCAATTTTCTTACTTCTCTGTTTGCTTGCCATTTCCTCCAGCAGATGCAGACTAAATTAGGATCCCAAATGACACCATATGATTTGCAGGCAGAAACTTTCAAGCTGCCACTTGAAATCTAACCCCCCATGTAAATACAGCCTGACTTTAAATGATGCATAAGCAGTAGACACAGAGCAGCCTATTCTGATTTCTTCTGTACTGATTTCAGCCTAAGTAATTGCCCATGCTAAATCTCTTGGGGTTATTTGTCTTGGATATAGGCATAACTGTGAGCAAAATCTGTGTGTGTGTGGATCTTTGTGGTTTCATGTCTGCATTTTGGGCAGAATTTTCACCCAGGCTGTCTAAGCCCACTGAAAAACTTCATTTTCATTTTCTGGTAGCTTTGCATTTTTTTTCCCATGTATGGTTTCAAGCTTACAAAGAAAAAAAACCATTCAGCTCACAATCAAATGCATCATTTCTGTAAGGTTTCCATGCTCACACACCAAATCCTTTCTTTGAGGACTCATCAAACTCAGAGAATGGGATTACCAGTACTGGAGAGTTTGCAGAAAAGAATCCTTGGGTTACAGAAATGTCTTTTGGGGTTGGTTTTTTATTCCATTCTACTGAAAATCCAGGTGTAGCTGGCAAAGCTGTAAGCAGCATCAATCACCTGCACACCATCTTGTCTGAGTTTGCTGGGCATCTGCAACTGCAGACACATTCCAATTGCAGCAAGCATGTGGCGTGCCCTGGGATCTCCCAGCTAGTGACTGATGCCTCTAAGGCAGGAGATTTTTGGGCCACAGGAGTGCAAGCTGCTGTTTAATCTTAGAAGCCCTTTTTCAGTCCTCAGTCTTTCCACTGGATTTTGGTAATAGACTCCATGAGAGCCACCTCGCATAGTAGCTGTTGGTACTGCTCCTGTCATGTTTTCAGCTAATATACTGTGGTGCTTTGGGAGTTACTTCCCCTCCCCCCCTCCCCCAGTAAATGTACTCAGACCAGACTCAGCTGGCTGGAAGTTAAGGAATGAAGCTTTGTATTCACAGCTTAGCACAAGATACAAGCAGATAGTTACAATGTGTTACAGGTATTTACAGCTATAGACAGCAACAGACAAGTTAAAGGTAATACAGAAACACAGCAGCCCTCCCAGGAAGCAGAGTCCCCAGGAAGGCTCCCAACCACCCTTCCTTCTTCTTTCCACCCCTCTACCTTATCCCAAAGTCTGCCTTGCGTGCAAAGTGAGGTTGGAGGATTGGCACAGGAGGTTTAAAGCAGAATATTTACAGCAAGATACAGTTACATACAAGTTAAATACAGAAACACAATACTCCTCCCAGAAATCTGAGTCCCAGGGGGGGCTCCCAACCACCCTTCCACCTTCTTTCCACCCTTCTACCTTATCCCAGAGCCTGCCTTATGTGCAAGGTTTGCTGAGAGGATCAGCAAGGGGGGTTAGGAGCAGAATGCTTAGCTGGGTTACACAGATCCAGGCAGAGCAGCAGAAGCCCAGGGAGATAACACAGGCATTGAACTCCAACAGATAGAAAATGTCTTATTTATGTTTGTGTCCTTGCTTTTATCCATCTCAGCAAGCCTATGAGTGAAGTAGCCACCACCATTGTTTCCTTTTCACAGCCTATCAGCTATTTTTTCTCATTACAATATTCCAGTTAGCCTCAAATCAACACATCTCTTCAGTGGGCTGTTCTCCTCATAGACAAGAATGGAGTTTAGGCTGTGGCAGACACTGGATGACATTGATTAGCTGCTTCTATAACTATGTGCTTGAAAAAGCAGCATGAAGATGGCTATGGGAGGTGGATAGGCTGACCTGATGTGGTGAACCTAGTAGGATGCTCATTATTCTCTACCATCACTACCTTTACCATCTATGAAGAGAGAGTGATTTGCTATTGGGATGGGCTGCCCATGGAGGTGCAGCATCTTCACAGCACATAAGTGCAGAAACAAACATCTGCCTGGCAGCAGCAGTGGAAGGCACACATGCAGGTTCACACTAACCAAGAACTGGCAAGTGACAAGGGGTGAGGATGGCAAGTATCAAAGGACTGAGAAAGTGGCAAGGCAGGACCTGATCTGAGTGGTATAAAAATGTGAAAAAGAGCCCACATCAGGGAATACTGCAGGAAAGGACAGGAGGAAGAAGAATTTGTTGGTATCCAATCTTATTTCTATTACTATCCAACAACTTTCACAACTAACTCTTGTCTTCCTATCTTCCCCTTGTTGTGGGTTCATTCTAAAGACCAGGAAATGAGAAGTAAATGTGTAGCAGTAAGTGTTAATGGTTAAACTGAGTAAAGCAGCCAGCAGGCAAAGCTTTGGTCTCAAACTGTACAGAACTGTGAAAGTGATTGGTGCTTCTTAACAACACCTGCACTGTGTTCCACTTCTACCCAACTAAACAGTTCTTGGTCAGACACCCCTTAACAACACCTGCACTGTGTTCCACTTCTACCCAACTAAACAGTTCTTGGTCAGACTCCCCTTAACAACACCTGCACTGTGTTCCACTTCTACCCAACTAAACAGTTCTTGGTCAGACTCCACTTAACAACACCTGCACAGTGTTCCACTTCTACCCAACTAAACAGTTCTTGGTCAGACTCCCCTTAACAACACCTGCACTGTGTTCCACTTCTACCCAACTAAACAGTTCTTGGTCAGACTCCCCTTAACAACACCTGCACTGTGTTCCACTTCTACCCAACTAAACAGTTCTTGTTCAGACTCCCCTTAACAACACCTGCACTGTGTTCCACTTCTACCCAACTAAACAGTTCTTGTTCAGACTCCCCTTAACAACACTTGCACTCTGTGTTCCACTTCTACCCAACTAAACAGTTCTTGGTCAGACTCCCCTTAACAACACCTGCACTGTGTTCCACTTCTACCCAACTAAACAGTTCTTGGTCAGCCTCCCCTTAACAACACCTGCACTGTGTGTTCCACTTCTACCTAACTTAACAGTTCTTGGTCAGACTCCCCTTAACAACACCTGCACTCTGTGTTCCCCTTCTGCCTAACTAAACAGTTCTTGGTCAGATTCTCTGCCAATGAGGTTACAAAATAAGCTTTCCAGGGCAAATTAAGCATCTCTTGTTTAATTCAGATGACAGCAACATGCACTCCACCACAACAGGTAGAAGTCCTCATCATTTCTTGCTCCAGTTTAGATCTTTGTAGTACAGTCTGGAATGAGTTATTTTGTCTAAACTTGACCCTTCTTAATTGAAGGACAAAGGAAAACAATACCTTCTTCTTTCCAGAGCAAACAAACTTTGAAACAAAGGAGAAAAGCCCTGTCCCCAGCCTGGACTTAGCACCTTTTCCTATAGGAGAATATTTTTTAACCATGGGAGTTAAAATTATGTGAGAGCAAAAGCAGCCAAAAGATAGGCCAGCTAATACATCTCCTTACCACCATGTTTGCTAATAATTGTAGAGACCAATGAGAGGATGTGGGCCAGGCACACCCAGAACTCAGAATCTGATATCTTTTATCCCTAGTCGGAATGTGGATCAGGGACCACGAGGGACTCGATCTACTGCAGCGCATTACAATACCCTGAACCGAATGGATAGACACCGAGTTGTAGATGACCACTACTCCCCGGACAGAGAGAGGTAAATATCTGACTGGAAAGCAGCCAGGAAGAAAGAGACCTGGGGGTACTGATAGATAGTAGGCTGAAGGTGAGCCAGCAGTGTGCCCAGGTGGCCAAGAGAGCCAATGGCATCCTGGCCTGGCTCAGGAGCAGTGTGGCCAGTAGGACAAGGGAGGTTCTCGTGCCCCTGTGCTCAGCACTGCTCAGGCCACCCCTTGAGTGCTGTGTCCAGTTCTGGGCCCCTCAATTCAAGAGAGATGTTGAGGTGCTGGAAGGTGTCCAGAGAAGGGTGACAAAGCTGGAGAGGGGCCTGGAGCATAAACCCTATGAGGAGAGGCTGAGGGAGCTGGGCTTGTTTAGCCTGGAGAAGAGGAGGCTCAGGGGTGATCTTATTACTGTCTACAACTACCTGAAGGGACATTGTAGCCAAGTGGGGGGTGGCCTCTTCTCCCAGGCAACCAGCAATAGAACAAGGGGACACAGTCTCAAGTTGTGCCAGGTGAAATATAGGCTGGATGTTAGGAGGAAGTTGTTGTCAGAGAGAGTGATTGGCATTGGAATGGGCTGCCCAGGGAGGTGGTGTAGTGGCTGTGCCTGGAGGTGTTGAAGCCAAGCCTGGCTGGGGCACTTAGTGCCATGGTCTGGTTGGTTGGGCAGGGCTGGGTGCTAGGTTGGACTGGATGATTTTGGAGGTCTCTTCCAACCTGGTGTATTCTATGATTCTATGACTAGAATTAGAATCAGCTGCAGCCTACACATCAACTTGAATTACTCAACTTGATAGCTTAACTTGGTAGCAGAGCAAATAGCAGGCTGACTGATCTAACCCCCCAGATGAGAGTTTCCCTCCTCGTTTATCCACTGGCTGCATTAAAATACATTAACCAATGGACAGGGCACATGAGGCTGACAAAACTGTCAAGCCCTCACAGGCATCTTTGCCAAGAGGGAGTCAGAGGAATTGTGCAGTAGGAAAGACACATAACTGAGTTGTCCTTTTTGATAGAAATGATTTCTTAGAGTATCAGAGCAAATTCTTTGTTGTTGAATAAGGAGATGTAAAAGTGGATCAATTCCACTCAGTAGAAATGTTCCCACTGGATACAGAGCATAACAGAAGGTTATTCTAGCACTCTGTTTGTCTTATAGCAACTTTATGAGCCATTTTTGTTGGGGGGGGGGAATTATTGCAGCAATAAGTGTTAGAATGAAATCAGAGTCTTTGTGTTTAGAAGCCTCTCTTACTGTGCCTAATGTTTTGCCTAATGGAACTTCCCAATGAGTGAGCAGAGCTGGAGCAACCTCTATGAATTTTAATGATGTAAAAAGAAGAATTGCAGGCAATAGTTGGCTAAATTAGTTAATTTTGCTGAATAAATTGTTGTGGTAGTGCCTTTGTGATATTAAAAAGAGAGGGAAAAGAAAAAAGGAAAAGATAAAGTCCTTCCCATTTCTCATGTTAGAGTAATCAGGTTACAAAAAGCATTTATCAACTCTGATTTCAATAACCACAGTGTATGAAGATGCTCAGGAGGCTGCAGCAGCTCTGCTCTGAGGACAGGCTGAGAGAGTTGGGGCTCTTCAGTCTGGAGAAGAGAAGGATTTGAGGAGACCTTGGAGTGGCCTTCCAGTATCTGAAGGAGTCCTACAGGAAGGCTGGGGAGGGACTATTGACAAGGTCTTGTAATGGCAGGATGAGGAGGAATGGGTTTGAACTGGCAGAGGGGAGACTGAAACTGGATGTTAGGAAGAAGTTCTTTACCATGAGGGTGGTGAGGCACTGGAATGGGTTGCCCAGGGAGGTTGTGGAGCACAGAATCAGCCAATGTGATCAAAGATTGGCTGATTCTGTGCTCCACAACCTCCCTGGAGGTGTTCAAAGCTAGGCTGGATGAGGCCTTGAGCAACCTGCTCTAGTGGGAGGTGTCCCTGCCTATGGCAGGGAGTTGGAGCTGGATGATCCTTGAGGTCCCTTCCAACCTAAGCCATTCTATCATTCCTTTCAGCTGTTTTTCTCCTTTCAGATTTTACCATTAAGAGTATATTGCACTCCCTGTTTATTTTATGCCTACAGCTAAAACTGCAAGTGAGAAACATCCAGGAAGATTGCACCAGCAGGGATTCTTATAAGCCTGTTCTATACTTTCTGTTGACACATTCTGGTTTCAGTCACTTATAATGTTGCTATTGCAATTTCCTCTCCCAGGGCTCCCACTCATGAGCCCTAATGGATTTAACTGCTGAAGGGATTGCAGTCCAGGCACGCTGCCATGCATTAGCCTTCCAGTAAGGATGGCAGAAAGGAGAGAGTGTTTTCTCCTTAGCTGCTGTTATTTACAGTGAGTGCATTAGTGAAATCGCTGCTAAATTGCACAATTATCTGCATTACCAACCCGGTGCCTCCATGTGCCTGCTGAAGGATGGTAAGCACCAACAGAGGGGTGGAGGAGGAAGGTGGCAAGATAAAAACGTAGCTGCATCTGTCAGAGCTCATGAGTCACAACCTTTGAGCTGAATTTAAAGAAAACAAAACCAAAACCACCACTCCCCCCCCCGCCCAGAAAAAAACAAACAATCAGCTGATAGATACACTCCTCAAAATCAAATGCACTTACAAAGTGCCTATGTGAAAAATAATGCAGGTCTGATTAAAAACCACTTCATTCTTATGCACTTTGGAGTAAGTGAAGCACATCATGGGGAGCACTGCAATAATGTACTGGTTTTCCTAGAATCATAGAATCAAACAGCTTGGAAGAGACCTCCAAGATCATCCAGCCCAACCTAGCACCCAGCCCTATGCAGTCATCTAGACCATGGCACTGAGTGCCTCATCCAGTCTTTGCTTGAACACCTCCAGGGATGGAGACTCCACCACCTCCCTGGGCAGCCCATTCCAATGCCAATCACTCTCTCTGACAACAACTTCCTCCTAACACCCAGCCTAGACCTGCCCTGGCACAGCTTGAGACTGTGTCCCCTGCTTCTGTTGCTGGTTGCCTGGGAGAAGAGACCAACCCCACCTGGCTACAGCCTCCCTTCAGGTAGTTGTAGACAGCAATGAGCTCTGCCCTGAGCCTCCTCTTCTCCAGGCTGCACACCCCCAGCTCCCTCAGCCTCTCCTGGTAGGGTTTGTGTTCCAGGCCCTCACCAGCTTCATTGCCCTTCTCTGGACACTTGATTGAGTGTCAGTTCCCAGACTCTCTGCTGATAATTGATATCAGTTCACAGCCAGAGCCTTTGAACTCTCAATTGCAACCTGTTGGAACATACCTAGGATTTGATCTCTCTAAAGTGATAAGCAGGACTAGGATTCTGCACACTTCATGTGACAAAAAGCATCTGTGCCACTTGATGTTTATACCTAAAAATAAAATCAAATCCCTTCTCTCCTTCAAGAGAGCCCTGAACTGTGAAACAAAACTGCTCTGTTCATCTTGCCTGTGTAGTGTAGCAGGCAAAATGATTTCCCCAGCATTTTGCTCTGGAATGGCATTTGCCTTTTTCTGGAGCTTGTCTTCACCTTTCATGCAGTTCTTTAGGTGTGATTTTCCAGGTGTATCTGAAGCAACATGGAAAACCTTCTGTCACTGAGCACAGGAACTCCTCCTTGGTTGAGATGAGAATTTAAGCTTTTAGAGCCATATCACTGGGCTCTCCTGCACACAGCAGCTAGCTCTAGTAGTTTACCACCATTGGAAAGTATAATCTGCTAATAGAGAGAGTAGCACAGCTTGGCCTTGAAGCCACATGGGTTTATTAGTTATAGCCTCCCCTTCCCTTCACCAGTTCTGCACTCAGCCTTGCAGTCCTGCCTTGCTATCAGCTTTTACTCTCTTCCTTCCCCCAATACTTACCCTGAATTTCCTGTGTCAGCCCTCTCTCTCTTTTCCTTTCTACCTCTTTTAATGCCTCTTTTCTGCTTATATTTCCAAGTAATTGACCCAAAGATCAATCTCTTTCTTACTCTGCAGTCTCATTAAGACAATTCTCTATTTTTTGTTTGTTTGTTTGTTTTTACCTTCCAGAATTTTCAGCAAATTGTAACTTGAAAAGTTTGGGACCATTTGAAAAGTTTGGGACCATTTACTTCTTTACTGTCAGGGTCACAGAGCACTGGCACAGGCTGCCCAGAGAGGCTGTGGGGTCTCCTTCTCTGGAGACTTTGAAGGCCTGTCTGGATGTGTTCCTGTGTGATCTGTGTTAGTATTGTCCTGCTCTGGCAGGGGAGTTGGACTGGATGATCTCCTTGGGTCCCTTCCAACCCCTAACATCCTGTGAGCCTGAGATTTGATTAAAGGCAAACACATAGCAAATTAAAAAGAAGTATATATTTATTTCTAACAACCTTAATAATTTCATACTTGTCACATTTGATTTCCCTTCTCTATTCAAAAAGTGTGAAAGAGTGTGAGTAAAAATGGGCAATAGTAGTGTTGCCCATTACACTTGAATTACAATCACAGCAACCCCAAGCAGCGCTGCAGGCTGGGGACAGAGTGGCTGAGAGCAGCCAGGAAGAAAGGGACCTGGGGGTAGTGGTGGATAGTAGGCTGAAGATGAGGCAGCAGTGTGCCCAGGTGGCCAAGAGAGCCAATGGCATCCTGGGCTGGCTCAGGAGCAGCGTGGGCAGCAGGACAAGGGAGGTTCTTGTGCCCCTGTGCTCAGCACTGCTCAGGCCACACCTTGAGTGCTGTGTCCAGTTCTGGGCTCCTCCATTGCAGAGAGATGTTGAGATGCTGGAAGGTGTTTGGAGAAGGGCAGCAAGGCTGGGGAGGGGCCTGGAGCACAGCCCTGTGAGGAGAGGCTGAGGGAGCTGGGGGTGTGCAGCCTGCAGCAGAGAAGGCTCAGGGCAGAGCTCATTGCTGTCTACAACTACCTGAAGGGAGGCTGCAGCCAGGTGGGGTTGGGCTCTGCTGCCAGGCAAGCAGCAGCAACACAAGGGGACACAGTCTGCAGTTGTGCCAGGGCAGGTCTAGGCTGGCTGTGAGGAGGAAGTTGTTGTCAGAGAGAGTGATTGGCATTGGAATGGGCTGCCCAGGGAGGTGGTGGAGACTCTGTGGCTGGAGGTGTTGAAGCCAAGCCTGGCTGGGGCACTTAGTGCCATGGTCTGGTTGCTTGGCCAGGGCTGGGTGCTAGGTTGGACTGGCTGAGCTTGGAGCTCTCTTCCAACCTGCTTGATTCTATGATTCTGTGATTTGTTGCTTTAAGATAAAATTATGATTATTTTTGTTTTGAAATACATAAATTTGGGTTTGTTTTTTTTTGCCTCATTGTTGCTTTTTTTGGCTTATTTGTTGATTTAAGATAGCATCAAAATACAGATTTATAATAATGATATTAATAATAATGTTATTATTATTACTATTATTAAATGAATGGGTTTTTTTTATTCCTTATTGCTGCTCTTTTTGGCTTATTTGTTGCTTTAAGATAGCAGCAAAATACAGATTAAAATTATTATTATTATTATTATTATTATTATTATTATTATTATTATTATTATTAAATGAATGGATTTTTTTATTCCCTATTGCTGCTCTTTTGGCCTTATTTGTTGCTTTAAGATAGTTACAAAATGCAGGTGGTTAATAGTAATAATAATAATAATAATGTTATATAATTATTCTATGATTTGTTGCTTTAAGATAAAATTATGATTATTTTGCTTTTGAAATACATAAAGTTGTTTCTTTTTGCCTCATTGATGCATTTTTTGGCTTATTTGTTGCTTGAAGATAGCTACAAAATGCAGATAATAATAGTGTTATGATTATTACTATCATTAAATGAATGGAATTTTTTATTCCTTGTTGCTGCTCTTTTGGGCTTATTTATTGCTTTAAGATAGCTACAAAACAAAGATCTTTTTAAAAGCTATGATTGTTTTGGTTTTGAAATGCACAAATTTGGTTTTGCCTTCTCTTCTTTGTTTTTGCCTTCTCTTCTTTGATTTTTGCCTTCTTTGTTTTTGCCTTCTCTTCTTTGTTTTTGCCTTCTCTTCTTTGTTTTTTCCCTCTCTTCTTTGTTTTTTGCCTTCTCTTCTTTGTTTTTGCCTTCTCTTCTTTGTTTTTGCCTTCTCTTCTTTGTTTTTGCCTTCTCTTCTTTGTTTTTTGCCTTCTCTTCTTTGTTTTTGCCTTCTCTTCTTTGTTTTTGCCTTCTCTTCTTTGTTTTTGCCTTCTCTTCTTTGTTTTTGCCTTCTCTTCTTTGTTTTTGCCTTCTCTTCTTTGTTTTTGCCTTCTCTTCTTTGTTTTTGCCTTCTCTTCTTTGATTTTTGCCTTCTCTTCTTTGATTTTTGCCTTCTCTTCTTTGTTTTTGCCTCCTCTTCTTTGTTTTTGCCTTCTCTTCTTTGATTTTTGCCTTCTCTTCATTGTTTTTTGCCTTCTCTTCTTTGTTTTTTGCCTTCTCTTCATTGTTTTTGCCTTCTCTTCTTTGGTTTTGCCTTCTCTTCTTTGGTTTTGCCTTCTCTTCTTTGATTTTTGCCTTCTCTTCATTGTTTTTGCCTTCTCTTCTTTGGTTTTGCCTTCTCTTCTTTGTTTTTTGCCTTCTCTTCTTTGGTTTTTGCCTTCTCTTCTTTGTTTTTGCCTCTCTTCTGTGTTTTTGCCTTCTCTTCTTTGTTTTTTGCCTTCTCTTCTTTAGTTTTGCCTTCTCTTCTTTGGGTTTTGCCTTCTTTTCTTTGATTTTTGCCTTCTCTTCTTGTTTTTTTGCCTTCTCTTTGTTGTTTTTGCCTTCTCATATTTGTTTTTTTGTCTTCTTATTTGTTTTTTTGCCTTCTCTTCTTCGGTTTTGCCTTCCAGGCATTATATAACCAGGCTGTGATCTAAGTTATTTTTTTAATCACAGTAGGATAAATAGTATAGACTCACAAATGGGCAAGGTCTGGAGCTACCTCTCTGAGGACAGACTTCCCAATGCCTTTTAGACAGCCTAGGTAAAGCTCTGCCAAAATTAATCCTCATGCTGAAGTTACCACTGCCTTCAAGCAAGGGAAGAGGCAAGCTGGCTTCTGAGGATTGCTTTCAGAGAGACGTTTATAAATGCTTCCATCCTAACTGGAATGTAGAAAGTCCCAAATTTTAGCTACCCATTTGTCTGTAGTTCCCACTGGCTTCTCATAAAACATCTGTGACTCATCTAGGTGACTTCAGACTTGCAACTGAGAGCTTCTCGTGTCGATAGGAATTTCAGTGCTCTGTGCCATGCTTTTGTAGCTCCTGTCTTCTCAGGTTTTGGTGTTGTGTGCTGTGTGCCATTCCTTCTCCATCTCATTGTCTCACATTTGTGCTTTTCCCTTCTGCCATCTACTCAGTCATTATGTCACTTTACCTCGCTCCCGGTACGCCCAGGCCACCGCTCACCATTACAGAGATGCCAGGTATATGTTTTGTTCTCTGCGTGTGCTCTGCCTGCCTCTGTGCCCACCTCTGCTTGTCTGCAGTGATAGAAAGCTTAGAAGTGTTGAGTACATATGTCTGGATGCCTTCTTCTGTGACCTGAGCTAGATTGTATGATCCTGCTCTGCAGGAGGGTTGGACTCAAAGAGCTCTTTGGCTCCCTTCCAACCCCCGACATCTTGTGAGCTGTGATCTCTTTGTGTCCCTTCCAACTCTAGATATCCTGTGAGCTGTGATCTCTTTGGGTCCCTTCCAACTCTAGATATCCTGTGAGCCTGTGATCTCCTTGGGTCCCTTCCAACTCTAGATATCCTGTGAGCTGTGATCTCTTTGGGTCCCTTCCAACTCTAGATATCCTGTGAGCCTGTGATCTCTTTGGGTCCCTTCCAACTCTAGATATCCTGTGAGCCTGTGATCTCTTTGGGTCCCTTCCAACTCTAGATATCCTGTGAGCCTGTGATCTCTTTGAGTCCCTTCCAATCCCTGACATCCTGTGAGCCTGTGATCTCTTTGGGTCCTTTCCAATCCCTGACATCCTGTGAGCCTGTGATCTCTTTGGGTCCTTTCCAATCTCTGACATCCTGTGAGCCTGTGATCTCTTTGGGTCCTTTCCAATCTCTGACATCCTGTGAGCCTGTGATCTCTTTGGGTCCTTTCCAATCTCTGACATCCTGTGAGCCTGTGATCTCTTTGGGTCCCTTCCAATCCCTGACATCCTGTGAGCCTGTCATCTGTTTGGGTCCCTTCCAACCCCTGGGTGCCATGGTCTAGCCTTGAGCTCTATGGTAACAGGTTGGACTTGATGATCTATGAGGTCTCTTCCAACCTTGGTGATACTGTGATACTGTGATCTTTGGGTCCCTTCCAACCCCTGACATCCTGTGAGCCTGTGATCTCTTTGGGTCCCTTCCAAGCCCTGACATCTCTGGTCCTGTTAGCACCACCATGAGCTTCCTTTGTGTAGTGTGTAGACAAACACTGGGTAACTTTTCACAACTTGCACTTTTTAAATGAGATTTTAATGTGTTTCCAGAAGTTGCTAATGAAAATGATTTGAATCCACAAACACCTCCAAATGCTGCCATTTTCACACACAAAATGCATGGCTGTCTTAACCAAAGGACCCAGTAGTCCAAACTGGAGTGTGATGCCTCTCTTGTAGTCCCAGCTGCAGGCTAAGGCACCTTAACTTTCAAAAGCACTTTGCCAAAATCCACCTGAGTTTTGTCCCAGTGTTTGGTCGCTGACATGGCTGGCTTTTTGGTGTTGTTTCTGTCCTTCTGTCATCTCTTTGTTGCTGTTCATTGTGCTCACCCTTTCTGTTTTGGCAGCCAGGATCACCCAATGTATCCTCTGTTTTGCGAAGATGCAATCAGATTGCTTCGCTCCCGTAAGATGTGCCGTACCTATTCTGAGGGTGCTTACTATGATCTGGAGAGGTATATTTGATGTGGAGCATGTCAGTAGCACTGCCTCTTAGGCTCTGACAGTAGTGTTTGATTCCCAAGCTAAGAATATGGTGTGTGGTTTAAGTGGTAAAACACATACAGTGAGGATGCCGTTGATACTGTGAGTATGCGTACAAGGACAAGGGGCAGTGGGTGGAAGCTGAGGCATAGGAAGTTTCATGGAAACAGGAGGGATTTTTTCCCTGTGAGGGTGACAGAGCACTGGAACAGGCTGCCCAGAGGGGTTGTGGAGTCTCCTCCTCTGGAGAGATTAAAAATCTACCTGGACACATTCCTGTGTGATGTGGCCTAGGTGATGCTGCTCTGGCAGGAGGGTTGGACTGGATGAGCTTTTGAGGTCCCTTCCAGCTCCTGACATTGTCATCAAGGTGTTCAAGAAAGGACTGGATGAGGCATTTGGTACCATGGTCTAGATGACAGGATAGGACTGGGTGCTAGGTTGGACTGGATAAACTTGGAGGTCTCTTCCAGCCTGGTTGATTCTATGATCTAAAACTGATTACTCAAGACTATGGATAAATCCCAAGAGAAGCTGAATAGTTCCTATAGAATCAGTTTCATTAGGATATACGGATAGGAACAGAATCAGGCAGGGTTGGAAGGGACCACAAGCATCATCCAGTTCCAACCACTCTGCCACAGCCAAGGACACCTCACACTCAATCATACTGGCCACAGCCTCATCCAGCCTCACCTTAAACACCCCCAGGGATGAGGCTTCCACCACCTCCCTGAGCAACCTCTTCCAGGGTTTCACCACCCTTATGCTGAAGAACTTCCTCCTAGCATCCAGTCTGAATCTCTCCAATTCCAGCTTTGTTCCATTCCCCCCCAGTCCTATCACTCCCTGACAGCCTAAAGAGTCCCTCTACATGTAAATATCTTTATACAAACCTTATTTTTGCTGGAATTTTCCAAAGTGCTTCTAGTACTCATTATTCTCTTGGAAATGATGAGGAAAAGCCTATCCACTTCCAAGTACACAGAAAACAATCTCTCTGAAATGTGCTATTTTGCATGATTGAAAGACAGAGTGCAAAGGGGAGGTCTGAGCTTGTGTTGTAGATGTGTGTTATGCTTACTCTGTGATTTATGAGTCCCTGTGTGCAGTCACAGCCCCCTGTGCGACTGCAGAGCGTCAGAGCTGCTATTTATGTGTGAAATATATGGCAGAGACAGGTGAAGCCCATAATAATGTCTATGAAATAATTATAGTGGAAGTCTAGTGGCTTTTAAGAGAGGCAATAAGACATGCTGGTGCAGCACTGTGATGGTGATGCTCCCAGAAATACTGCAGGAAGGAATCTGTGTGGTTGTGCAGGAACTGGGCTATAAATCTGATAAAGCAGGAGCCCATAAAAAGGAAGTGCTTGGCAGGAGAGGCAATGCACAGCTTCCCACAGCAACAGCTCTTGAAGTATTAACTCCATGGCTACCTTCAGGGTGTGAGTTCTCCTGAGAACTTCATGAAGGTTTGCTCTGGATTTGGAGCAAACCATAGTTTTAGTAAGCCTAAAACTACTTCTAGATGCCTAAAACTACTTTTGGATGCCTAAAATCACTTTTGGATGCCTAAAGTTACTTTTGTATCCCTTAAACTGCTTCTGGATGCCTAAAACTACTTTTGGATGCCTAAAATTACTTTTGGATGCCTAAAGTTACTTTTGTATCCCTTAAACTGCTTTTGGGTGCCTAAAACTGCTTTTGGATGCCTAAAATTACTTTTGGATGCCTAAAGTTACTTTTGTATCCCTTAAACTGCTTTTGGGTGCCTAAAACTGCTTTTGGATGCCTAAAATTACTTTTGGGTGCCTAAAACAACTTTTGAGTGCCTAAAATTACTTTTGGGTGCCTAAAACAACTTTTGGATGCCTAAAAGTACTTTTGGGTGCCTAAAACTACTCTTGGATGCCTAAAATTACTTTTGGATGCCTAAAGTTACTTTTGTATCCCTTAAACTGCTTTTGGGTGCCTAAAACTGCTTTTGGATGCCTAAAATTACTTTTGGGTGCCTAAAACAACTTTTGAGTGCCTAAAATTACTTTTGGGTTCCTGAAAGTACTTTTGGATGCCTAAAACATCTCCAGGGATGGTGCCTCCTGGGGTCAGAAAGGGAAAGCCAACATGAAGTTGGCTCAGTGTTAAAACAGTATCCTGGGATTATGTGAGCCTGGGAATTGATCCTGGCTTCTGTGGTTCTCTAGAATCCAGGCTGCCTGTGGATGTTACAGGAGTCATCTTACCAGATGTGAAATATTCTGAGTATCTCATAGCCACTATTTTCCTATGATTCTATGAAACCAGAGTCCCCAGGAGGGGCTCCCAAACATCCTTCCACCTCCTTTCCACCCCTCTACCTTACCCCAGACTTTGCCTTACATGCAAGGTGAGTTTGGAGAATCAGCCAGGGTTAGGAAGCAGAAGGATTAGTTAGACAACAACTTAGGCAGAGAAAGGAGGCATGGCAAGAGCCAGAGAACAGCTCTGTTATCTGTGTTTATGTTCTTGTTTTTAACCCATCTCAGCAAGCCTATGAGTGCAGCAGCCATCACCATTGTTTCCTTTTCACAGCCTAGCATCTAATTCCTCTCACCAAAACATCCCAGCTGGGCTCAAACCAGCACAACATGCCACTTGTGGGGTTTTTTCCCCTTTGGAAGTCAATAAAAGCTGGGTTTGTGCACATTTTGTCCAGGCTATGAGGTTTGTTTCAGGGAGAATTTCTGTAGCTTTACTCGATGAAACCAAATTTTGCTGTTTTCTGATCTTTGTTTGACCACTCAGAAACTTTCTAGCACCTCTACCTCCTCTTTTTGTTGCATTTTCCCAGCTAGCCAAATGCAGCTTTCCCACTGATGTTAGCTTTTCATTCCTATGAAGCACACCTGCATCGCTCAAGGGGTCTTAATGAGCTGTTAATGGTTTCTGATTACCATTTGAAAGTAGCTGAGCAAAAGTGCTGAACTGTAGTTAAATGTTCTCTATGCTCATTGCTATCTTAATAGTACAGAGAGGGAAAGCGTCATGAAAGAAGCACCCTTTGAAATGTCTGAAATGTCTGTGCTGTTTATTCCATATTCAGGAGGACTAGGCAGGAGAGAAGAGTGCCTAATTCATATTATGACGACACAACCTATACTCCTGAAAGGTATTTTGCTTTTATATAGTAAAAATAGATATAAAGTTGAATAATTTCTCTTGCCTTGCCTTCTTTTCTTTTCTTTTCTTTTCTTTTCTTTTCTTTTCTTTTCTTTTCTTTTCTTTTCTTTTCTTTTCTTTTCTTTTCTTTTCTTTTCTTTTCTTTTCTTTTCTTTTCTTTTCTTTTCTTTTCTTTTCTTTTCTTTTCTCTTCTCTTCTCTTCTCTTCTCTTCTCTTCTCTTCTCTTCTCTTCTCTTCTCTTCTCTTCTCTTCTCTTCTCTTCTCTTCTCTTCTCTTCTCTTCTCTTCTCTTCTCTTCTCTTCTCTTCTCTTCTCTTCTCTTCTCTTCTCTTCTCTTCTCTTCTCTTCTCTTCTCTTCTCTTCTCTTCTCTTCTCTTCTCTTCTCTTCTCTTCTCTTCTCTTCTCTTCTCTTCTCTTCTCTTCTCTTCTCTTCTCTTCTCTTCTCTTCTCTTCTCTTCTCTTCTCTTCTCTTCTCTTCTCTTCTCTTCCTTTATTTCCCCCTTCTTTTCCCTTCCCCTTCTTTTCCCTTCCCCTTCTTTTCCCTTCCCCTTCTTTTCCCTTCCCCTTCTTTTCCCTTCCCCTTCTTTTCCCTTCCCCTTCTTTTCCCTTCCCCTTCTTTTCCCTTCCCCTTCTTTTCCCTTCCCCTTCTTTTCCCTTCCCCTTCTTTTCCCTTCCCCTTCTTTTCCCTTCCCCTTCTTTTCCCTTCCCCTTCTTTTCCCTTCCCCTTCTTTTCCCTTCCCCTTCTTTTCCCTTCCCCCTCCCCCCTCCCCTTCCCCCTTTCTCTTCCTTTCTCTTCCTTTCTCTTCCTTTCTCTTCCTTTCTCTTCCTTTCTCTTCCTTTCTCTTCCTTTCTCTTCCTTTCTCTTCCTTTCTCTTCCTTTCTCTTCCTTTCTCTTCCTTTCTCTTCCTTTCTCTTCCTTTCTCTTCCTTTCTCTTCCTTTCTCTTCCTTTCTCTTCCTTTCTCTTCCTTTCTCTTCCTTTCTCTTCCTTTCTCTTCCTTTCTCTTCCTTTCTCTTCCTTTCTCTTCCTTTCTCTTCCTTTCTCTTCCTTTCTCTTCCTTTCTCTTCCTTTCTCTTCCTTTCTCTTCCTTTCTCTTCCTTTCTCTTCCTTTCTCTTCCTTTCTCTTCCTTTCTCTTCCTTTCTCTTCCTTTCTCTTCCTTTCTCCCTTGAATTGTATTCTCAAATCTTTCACTTGGCTGATTGTGTTGAAAGTTGCACTGTGCAATACCTCTGTATAGACAGAAGCACTAATCTTCTTAAAGTACCTCACTTTCCATTAGCCCTCCATTAACCTGACTGGATCCTATTCCTTTTTTAAAACACATAATTCTTAACTTGCAAAGTTTTTATTCGTTATGTGTGGGAAACTGAGTAATACACAGGAGCTAGGTACAACTGAAGGTTCTTTTCCCCCACTTAATTCCAGTGTGTTTCTAATGGCTTTTTTTTTTTTCAGCTGCTATGAGCAATTGTAGGACAATTTAGAATCCCCCATTGCAATTCTTTTAATCACCAGAGCCACTTAAGAAGGTCCTCAGCTTTCAACATGTTCCTGCCTGCACTGGCTTAAAAGGTTGAATACTTCCAAATTGATTTCAGATGCTTGCTGTGCTGAGACCAAAAAGCATTATTGGTCCTCCTAAATTTTGCCAGGCCTGTTGTGTGTCACAGTGAACATAATGTAACTGAACTCTGCTATGTGTTGGGAGAACCTTTGGAGTGTCTCTGGAAATAGCTCTTTGATAACAGCATTTCATGATTAAAGAGTTAGGCAAGGTCCCAAAGAGTTAGGCAAAGGTCCCAAAGAGTTAGGCAAGGTCCCAAAGAGTTAGGCAAGGTCCCAAAGAGTTAGGCAAAGGTCCCAAAGAGTTAGGCAAGGTCCCAAAGAGTTAGGCAAAGGTCCCAAAGAGTTAGTCAAAGTTCCAAAGAGTTAGGCAAGGTCCCAAAGAGTTAGGCAAAGTTCCAAAGAGTTAGGCAAGGTCCCAAAGAGTTAGGCAAAGTCCCAAAGAGTTAGGCAAAGGTCCCAAAGAGTTAGTCAAAGTTCCAAAGAGTTAGGCAAGGTTCCAAAGAGTTAGGCAAGGTCCCAAAGAGTTAGGCAAGGTCCCAAAGAGTTAGTCAAGGTCCCAAAGAGTTAGGCAAAGTCCCAAAGAGTTAGGCAAGGTCCCAATCCAAGGAAATCTGAAAAACAAATAAGGAAGTTGATGTTCTTCTCCCTTTGTACAATGATCAAGTTGATGTTCTCCTACCTTCATACAATAAGCAAGTTGATGTTCTCCTACCTTCATACAATAAGCAAGTTGATGTTCTTCTCCCTTTGTACAATGATGTTCTTCTCCCTTTGTACAATGAGCAAGTTGATGTTCTTCTCCCTTTGTACAATGATGTTCTTCTCCCTTTGTACAATGAGCAAGTTGATGTTCTCCTACCTTCATACAACAAGCAAGTTGATGTTCTTCTCCCTGTGTACAACAATAGCTTTTGTATCTCTCTGCCTGTTTTTTCTGGGCAGTGTCTGTTTTTTGTCTGTGGTATGGCAGCAGGTAGAGCAGGGATTCTTTTTTTATCTGGGCTTTATTTGGTGGTTGTTAATAAGCACAGTTATACTTAGCAAAAAAACCAAACAACCCCAAAAGAATTACACTGCAATTTTAAACCCATCTTGGTGTGTTTATGGTGTCTCTACTAAAGTGTTTTTACAGAGGAATCCTCCTCTAATTTGCTGGCTGACAGGAGAAGCTGGCTTCAGTTTTAGGGATACAGATGATGGAGGAGAGTGTCAAGATAATACCTTGCATTCCCCAGCTGCACTTTAGTTTAGGCTGAACTAAATCTAAACCCAGTCTGAACTGAACTAAATCTAAACCCAATCTAAACTGATCTAAATCTAAACCCAATCTAAACTGAACTAAATCTAAACCCAATCTAAACTGAACTAAATCTAAACCCAATCTAAACTGAACTAAATCTAAACCCAATCTAAACTGAAGTAACTTTCATTCCAGTCATTAATCTGGCTGCAGAGAATGAAAACAAACAAACTACCCAAAACCCAACCAACCCCCCCCCTCCAGAACATTCCCCATATCATCAAATTTGATACAGAAGAAACAGGAGCAACTGAGTGATAATCTTGTACTCCAGACTGTCTTCCTTCAACATAATGGGCAGGAGATTTGGGGTTATTTGTGTATGTACTTAATATATTTGTGTATTTTTTAGGTATAATGAATATTATTGATCTCTTTTAATTAGATATTTCTCTATATACTGAATAGATTTATGTTTACATTATGTATTTTTATCTCTGTACCAAATAGGTTTATACATTTACATTATATATATATTTTTATCTATACCTTGGATAGATTTATACACTTATATATTTTTATATAGAGACTGAAGAGATTTATACATTTACATTCTATATTTTATATGTATCCTGGATAGATTTATACACTTACATATTTTTATATAGAGACTGAATAGATTCATACATTTGCATTCTATATTTTATATGTATCCTGGATAGATTTATACACTTACATATTTTTATATAGAGACTGAATAGATTCATACATTTGCATTCTATATTTTATATGTATCCTGGATAGATTTATACACTTACATATTTTTTATATAGAGACTGAATAGATTCATACATTTACATTCTATATTTTATATGTATCCTGGATAGATTTATACACTTACATATTTTTATAGAGAGTGAATAGATTTATACATTTACATTCTATATTTTATATGTATCCTGGATAGATTTATGCACTTACATATTTTTTATAGAGATTGAATAGATTCATACATTTACATTCTACATTTTATATGTATCCTGGATAGATTTATGCACTTACATATTTTTATAGAGAGTGAATAGATTTATACATTTACATTCTTTATTTTTTCATATCTACTGAATAGATGTATACATCTAAATTCAATATTTATATATATATATCCTGAATAGATTTATATATTTAAAGTATCTATTTTCATATAGATTTATACACTTAAATGATATCTTTTTATGTATCTTCTGAAGATATTTACACATTGATGTGTTTTTATAGACACCAAATAGATTGATATATTTTTATTATCTATTTTTATATAAAGACTGAAGAGATTTATACATTTACATTCTATATTTCATATGTATCCTGGATAGATTTATGCACTTATATATTTTTATATATATCCTGAATAGATTCATACATTTAACATATATTTTACATATATCCTGAATAGATTCATTCATTTAACATATATTTTACATATATCCTGAATAGATTTATACATTTAACATATATTTTACATATATCCTGAATAGATTTAGACATTTAACATATATTTTACATATATCCTGAATAGTTTTATACATTTAACATATATTTTACATATATCCTGAATAGATTTATACATTTAACATTTATTTTACATATATCCTGAATAGATTTAGACATTTAACATATATTTTACATATATCCTGAATAGATTTATACATCTATAAATGGCAAAGGGATGGCAAAGAGCTCAGGTCCAGCCAGCATGGGTTTAGGAAGGGCAGATCCTGCCTTTCTAACCTGATCTCCTTCTATGATCAGGTGACTGCTTGGTGGATGTGCTCTATCTGGACTTCAGCAAGGCCTTTGACACTGTCCCCCACAGCAAACTGCTGGCTAAGCTGTCAGCCCATGGCTTGGATGGCAACACTCTGTGCTGGGTTAGGAACTGGCTGGAGGGATGAGCCCAGAGAGTGGTGGTGAATGGTGCCACATCCAGCTGGCAGCTGTCACTAGTGGTGTCCCTCAGGGATCTGTGCTGGGCCCCATCCTCTTTAACATCTTCATAGATGATCTGGGTGAGGGCATGGAGTCAGTCATCAGCAAGTTTGCAGGTGACACCAAGCTGGGGGCAGATGTGACTGAGTTGGAGGGCAGAAGGGCTCTGCAGCAGGACCTTGACCGCCTGTACAGATGGGCAGAGTCCAATGGGATGGGGTTCAATAGCTCCAAGTGCTGGTGCTGCACTTTGGCCACAACAACCCCATGCAGAGATACAGGCTGGGGTCGGAGTGGCTGAGAGCAGCCAGACAGAGAGGGAACTGGGGGTGCTGATTGATACCCGCCTGAACATGAGCCAGCAGTGTGCCCAGGTGGCCAAGAGAGCCAGTGGCATCCTGGCCTGCCTCAGGAATGGTGTGGTCAGCAGGAGCAGGGAGGTCATTCTGCCCCTGTACTCTGCACTGGTTAGACCACACCTTGAGTGCTGTGTTCAGTTCTGGGCCCCCCAGTTTAGGAGGGACATTGAGATGCTTGAACGTGTCCAGAGAAGGGCGACGAGGCTGGGGAGAGGCCTTGAGCACAGCCCTACGAGGAGAGGCTGAGGGAGCTGGGATTGGTTAGCCTGGAGAAGAGGAGGCTCAGGGGTGACCTTATTGCTGTCTGCAACTACCTGAGGGGAGGTTGTGGCCAGAAGGAGGTTGCTCTCTTCTCTCAGGTGGCCAGCACCAGAACGAGAGGACACAGCCTCAGGCTGCGCCAGGGGAGATTTAGGCTGGAGGTGAGGAGAAAGTTCTTCCCTGAGAGAGTCATTGGACACTGGAATGGGCTGCCCGGGGAGGTGGTGGAGTCGCCATCCCTGGAGCTGTTCAAGGCAGGATTGGACGTGGCACTTGGTGCCATGGTCTGGCCTTGAGCTCTGTGGTAAAGGGTTGGACTTGATGATCTGTGAGGTCTCTTCCAACCCTGATGATACTGTGATACATTTAACATATATTTTATATATATCCTGAATAGATTTATACATTTAACATATATTTTTATATATAGACTGGATAGATTTATGCATTTAACATATATTTATATATATATCCTGAATAGATTTATCCATTTAACATATATTAATATATATATCCTGAATAGATTTATACACTTAACATATATTTATATATATATCCTGAATAGATGTATACATTTAACATATATTTATATATATATGCTGAATAGATTTATCCATTTAACATATATTTTTATATATCCTGAATAGATTTATCCATTTAACATATATTTATAGATATATCCTGAATAGATTTATCCATTTTACATAAATTTTATATATCCTGAATAGATTTATGCATTTAACATATATTTATATGTATATATCCTGAATAGATTTTTCCATTTAACATATATTTTTATATATATCCTGAATAGATTTATCCATTTAACATATATTTTTATATATCCTGAATAGATTTATCCATTTTACATATATTTTTATATGTATCCTGAATAGTTTTATCCATTTAACATATATTTATATATATCCTGAATAGATTTATATATTTAAATTATCTATTTTTATAGAGAGACTGAATAGTTCTATACACTTATAGATTTTTCTATATCTTCTGAATAGATTTATACATTTATATAATTTTTTATATTTACCAAATAGATTGATATATTTAAATTATCTATTTTTATATAGAGACTGAAGAGATTTATACATTTACATTAGGTATTTTTTCCAATATACTGAATAGATTTATACATTTAAATTATGTATATATATCCTGAATAGATTTATATATTTAAATTTTCTATTTTTATTTATATGCTGAACAGATCTATACACTTAAATTATCTATTTATATGTATCTTCAGAAGAGATTTATACATTTATATATTTTTATACATACCAAATAAATGGATGTATTTTAATTATCTATTTTTATATAGAGACTGAAGAGATTTATGCATTTACATTAGATGTTTTTTCAAATATACTGAATAGATTTATATATTTAAATAATCTATTTTTATATAGAGACTGAATAGTTCTATACACTTAAATTATATATTTTTATATATCTTCTGAAGATATTTATACATTTACATTAGATATTTTTATATATACCTAATAGATTGATATATTTTAATTATCTACTTATATATATAAACTGAATAGATTTCTCCATTTACATTAGATATTTTTTTCATATATACTGAATAGCTTTATACACTTAAATTATCTATTTTTATATATATATTGAATAGATTTATACACTTTATTTATTTATATATATACTGATTAGATTTATGCACTTAAATTATCTATTTTTATATATATACTGAATAGATTTATTCAATTAAATTATTTTTATATATATACTGAATAGCTTTATACACTTAAATTATCTATTTTTATATATATACTGAATAGATTTATACACTTTATTTATATATATACTGAATAACTTTATACACTTAAATTATCTATTTATATACTGAATAGATTTATACACTTAAATTATCTATTTTTATATATACACTGAATAGATTTATACACTTATCTATTTTTATATATATACTGAATAGATTTATACACTTTATTTTTATATATATACTGAATAGATTTATGCACTTAAATTATCTATTTTTATATATACTGAATAGATTTATACACTTTATATATACTGAATAGATTTATACACTTAAATTATCTATTTTTATATATATTGAATAGATTTATACACTTAAATTATCTATTTATATATACACTGAATAGATTTATACACTTAAATTATTTTTATATATATACTGAATAGATTTATACACTTAAATTATCTATTTTTATATATATACTGAATAGATTTATGCACTTAAGTTATCTATTTTTATATATATACTGAATAAAGCATAAGTCTTGTAAAAAGACAAGAAAAAAGGATAAGTCTTGTGAAAAATAAAAGGAATAAAGGATAGGTCTTGTTAAAAAAAAACAAGAAAAAATGGTTAAGTCGTGTTAAAAAACAAGAAAAAATGGCTATGTCTTGTTATAAAAACAGGAAAAAAGGAGAAGTCTTGTTAAAAAAGCAAGGGAAAAGGAGAAGTCTTGTTAAAAACAAGAAAAGAAGGATAAGTCTTGTTAAAAAAACAAGAAAAAAGGGTAAATCATGGTAAAAATTAGAAAAAAGGATAAGTCTTGGTAAAGCAAGAAAAAAAGGATGTCTTGTTAAGAAAAAAAGGATGTCATGTTAAAAAAGCAAGGAAAAAAAGATAAGTCTTGTTAAAAAAAACAAGAAAAAGGGATAAACCTTGTTAAAATGGCAAGAAAAATGGATAAGTCTTGTTTAAAAAGAAGAAAAAAAAGGAAAAGTCTTGTTAAAAACCAAGAAAAAAAGGATAACTCTTGTTAAAAACCAAGAAAGAAAGGATTAGGCTTGTTAAAAAAGAAGAAAAAAAGAAGTCTTGTTAAAAGAGGAAAGAAAAAAAGAATGAGTCTTGTTAAAAAACAAGAAAAAGGATAAGTCTTGTTAAAAACCAAGAAAAAAAGATAAATCTTGTTAAAATGGCAAGAAAAAAAGGAGAAGTCTTGTTAAAAACCAAGGAAAAAAGGATAATTCTTGTTAAAAAAAAGAAGAAAAAGAGAAGTCTTCTTAAAAAAAGAAGGAAAAAAGGAGAAAACTTGTTAAAAACCAAGGAAAAAAGGATAATTCTTGTTAAAAAAAAAAGAAGAAAAAGAGAAGTCTTCTTAAAAAAAGAAGGAAAAAAGGATAACTCTTGTTAAAAACCAAGAAAGAAAGGATTAGGCTTGTTAAAAAAGAAGAGAAAAAGAAGTGTTGTTAAAAGAGGAAAGAAAAAAGAATGAGTCTTGTTAAAAAACAAGAAAAAGGATAAGTCTTGTTAAAAACCAAGAAAAAAATGAAAAGTTTTGTTAAAAACCAAGAAAAAAAGATAAATCTTGTTAAAATGGCAAGAAAAAAAGGAGAAGTCTTATTAAAAACCAAGGAAAAAAGGATAATTCTTGTTAAAAAAAAGAATAAAAAGGGAAGTCTTCTTAAAAAAAGAAGAAAAAAAGGAGAAATCTTGTTAAAAACCAAGGAAAAAAGGATAATTCTTGTTAAAAAAAAAAGAAGAAAAAGAGAAGTCTTCTTAAAAAAAGAAGAAAAAAAGGAGAAATCTTGTTAAAAACCAAGGAAAAAAGGATAATTCTTGTTAAAAAAAAGAAGAAAAAGGGAAGTCTTCTTAAAAAAAGAAAAAAAAAGGAGAAATCTTGTTAAAAACCAAGGAAAAAGGATAATTCTTGTTTAAAAAAAAGAAGAAAAAGAGAAGTCTTCTTAAAAAAAGAAGAAAAAAAGGAGAAATCTTGTTAAAAACCAAGGAAAAAAGGAAAAGTATTGTTAAAATCTGAGGAAAAAAAGGATAGTTCTTGTTAAAAAAAGAAGATATGTTAAAAAAATGTACCTATTTGAAGTTAAAGGATGCACTTAAAAAGGTTGCTGGATAGAATGTTACTGTTGGTGTTCTTGTTGTGACTGTTTCACCCCCACCATTCCATTGAATTGAATCCACAAGCCCTGCACTTCATGGCTGAACTGCTGAAAAGAGTAAAAGTGACATGTACTGAGAGTTCTATCAGGGAAGGAAACGATTAAACATAGGTTGCTTGGGTTTCATTTCTCCCCAGATAGGATTTTCTTCCTACCTGAGAGAAGTAGGAAATGGGAAGCATTTGGGAAGCTTCCCATTTCCTTGAGAAGTGCTCTAGTTCCTTAACCATACCTCTGTTTATTCTAACTGCGTTGCAAAGGTGGTACAATGGTGCAAGTTCATGGGCAGATCATGTAGTCAATGGTTCAGCTGAAAATTATGGGTAAGTAAAGAGTGTAGTGCTACAGAGGTGGCTAAAATGTGTCTGTGACCTTTGTGATGAGTTCATTGCTAATCCTACCAAAGTTATTGCCAGTAAGTGTTTGTTTTCCTTGGTGATTTTCTTTCTTGACTGAGGACTAAGGCACATTTATGTGCTAGGCTTTGCTCCAAGGTGAAGCTGGTTTGTTGTGTTACAAAGAGAAAAAGAACATCAATTGTGTTTGAACTCTTTAAAACACTCTTCTGGAGCAATTCAAAGCAAAAGGGCTCCTTGACTGATAATACCTGCCTGCATTTGCAGTGCTGGGGAATGTGCCTTTGTCTCCTAATCCTTTTTAACTTTTAGACATCATCCCAAGTCTATCTGCCTAACCTATTTTCCTGTCCAAAGTACCTTACAACCTTTAGTTCTTCCCAGCTGCAGCTGGCTCCCGCTCAAGGGAGCGCACAGATTTGCCTTGCTATTGGCTCTTCAGCTCCCCTGAGCCTCCTTAATTTTCTTAGAACCATAGAGTAATAGAATCAGGCAGGTTGGAAGAGACCTCCAAGCTCATCCAGCAAAACCTAGCACCCAGCCCCATCCAGTCAACCAGACCATGGCACTAAGTGCCCCAGCCAGGCTTGGCTTCAACACCTCCATCCACAGCCACTCCACCACCTCCCTGGGCAGCCCATTCCAATGCCAATCACTCTCTCTGACAACAACTTCCTCCTAACATCCAGCCTAGACTTCCCCTGGCACAGCTTGAGGCTGTGTCCCCTTCTTCTGTTGCTGGCTGCCTGGCAGCAGAGCCCAACCCCACCTGGCTACAGCCTCCCTTCAGATAGCTGTAGCCAGCAATGAGCTCTGCCCTGAGCCTCCTCTGCTGCAGGCTGCACACCCCCAGCTCCCTCAGCCTCTCCTCACAGGGCTGTGCTCCAGGCCCCTCACCAGCTTTGTTGCCCTTCTCCAAACACCTTCCAGCACCTCAACATCTCTCTTGAATTGAGGAGCCCAGAACTGGACACAGGACTCAAGCTGTGGCCTGAGCAGTGCTGAGCACAGGGGCAGAAGAACCTCCCTTGTCCTGCTGCCCACACTGCTCCTGAGCCAGCCCAGGATGCCATTGGCTCTCTTGGCCACCTGGGCACACTGCTGGCTCATCTTCAGCCTACTCTCTACAACTACCCCTGGGTCCCTTTCTCCCTGGCTGCTCCCCAGCCACTCTGTCCAATGTGCCTTTGTCACCTAATCCTTTTTACTGTTAGAAATCATCCCAGGTCTATCTGCCTAACCTATTTTCCTGTCCAAAGTGCTGTGCACTTTACAACCTGTAGTTCTTCCCAGCTGCAGCTGGCTCCCACTTAAGAGAGCACACAGATTTTCCTTGCTATTAGTTCTTCAACTCCCCTCAGCCTCCTTAATTTTCATCTTGCTCTTGCAACATTTTTCTCCTTTATTTTCACTCCCTTTGTGAATGTGCATAGAGTTTGCTTCTCCCTGCCCTTTCTGTACCTTGTATGTAGGAGCTGGATGATGCCAGTGGCACATTTGGGGTGACTAAAGCAAAGGTGTGGTGTGGGTTCAAGATGCCACTAAATGCTGAGGTTCTTCAGTGAAACTCCAACAGAGTTACTGGGAACTTCTCCTTGATGAAGAGTGAGAGTTACAGAAGTGTACCTCAAAAATGGCACAGGCTGCCCAGAGAGGCTGTGGAGTCTCCTTCTCTGGAGCCTTTCAAGGCCTGTCTGGATGTGTTCCTCTGTGATCTGTGTTAGATTGTATGGTCCTGCTCTGGCAGAGGGTTGGACTCGATGATGTCCTTGGGTCCCTTCCAACCCCTGACATCCTCTGATCACCTTTAACTTGTCTGTTTCTGTCTATAGCTGTGAGTCTGTGAAAAGTATCTGCTGTGAAATTATGCAAAGCAGAGCCACAGATTGGTGACCCAAATGCTGTCATTTTCTGTATGCAAATACTTAATAACATGTAAATGAATATTGGATTCATTATTCATGCATGAATTGCTGGCCATATTCTTAGTGTTGTGGTGGTTTTGTTTGTGCTGTTAGAAGTTAATAACTCTCTCTGAAGAAAGTTCTGCATTTAAAACAGGTCCTTGAAGGATATTTGACTATGCTGAGTGGAATACAATAAACCATAGCAAGTGATGCTCTGTGTTGAAAACAGAAGTTATATATATATGCATATATATTTATAGGAGAATCATAGAATCAGACAGCTTGGAAGAGACCTCCAAGATCACCCAGCCCTGTCCAATCAACCAGACCATGGCACTAAGTGCCTCATCCAGGCTTTTCTTCAACACCTCCAGGGATGGTGACTCCACCACCTCCCTGGGCAGCCCATTCCAATGCCAATCACTCTCTCTGACAACAACTTCCTCCTAACATCCAGCCTAGACCTACCCTGGCACATCTTGAGACTGTGTCCCCTTGTTCTGTTGCTGGGTGCCTGGCAGCAGAGCCCAACCTCACCTGGCTACAGCCTCCCTGCAGGTAGCTGCAGACAGCAATGAGCTCTGCCCTGAGCCTCCTCTGCTCCACCCAGCACCCCCCCAGCTCCCTCAGCCTCTCCTCATAGGATTTGTGTTCCAGGCCTTTTATCAGCTTCATCACCCTGCTCTGGACACCTTCCAGCACTGTGACAATGGTCACAGTTCACCTGCATTTAAATATTATTGTATTATCTATATTATTATATCATTTAAATCAAAGTGTGATTAATTTGTTCTTCAGATGCTGACTTAAAAGAGGCATTCTGGAATTCAAAGACTGGCAGGGGACATAAAGAAACAAACCTAGAATTTATCCTTCCATATTTTAATGCAAGCTGCTCTGTTCCTTAGAGAGGAGAGGTTTGGAAGGGTCTTTTGGCTCAACATTTGTGCAGCCACAGAGGCTTGCTTGAGGCTATATTTCTTCCTTAGCTTTTTGAGCAGAGTGTAGGTGTTTGCTGGCTCTTCACTTGGAGGTGTTTGAGGTATATGCTTAATGTGTGCCTTTGGCAGGGGCCATGCTTACTAACTCCTCCTGTGATATTAGAGAAGCATTCTGCAAATGCACAGCACTTGATGAGGGCTGCAGGGTGCTCAGTGTAAATAAAGCATTTGTGTTTGCTTTTGCTAGATTAAATAGTTCTGGGTTACTTCATTTGTCTTGGATTTAGTACTGCAGAGATGCTAACGTAGGTACACATCAGGGGAGAGACTACAAGAAGTTCTGGAGCTCCAGCAAATGGGCCTGGACTGACACCCATGCTAAGATGGGAGCAGTGAGAGAGTAGAGTCAAGGCAAGAATCACATTTCAGGGCTGTCTCCAATTGCTTTCACTACTGCAAAGAAGCAGCTGACATCCCTCAAATGTCTGTAAGAGGAGACATGAAGCTTGTTCAGGTCAGATGATGCATTCTATTCTCACTGAGGAGAAGGACTTGGGGGTACTGCTGGAAGAGAAGCTCAGCATGAGCCAGCAGTGTGCACCTGCAGCCCAGAAAGCCAAGCAGAGCCTGGGCTGCAGCAGGAGAAGTGTGGCCAGCAGGGCCAGGGAGGGGATTCTGCCCCTCTGCTCTGCTCTGCTGAGACCCCACCTGGAGCACTGCATCCAGTTCTGGAGCCCCCATTACAAGAAGAATGTGGAGATGCTGGAGTGTGTCCAGAGCAGGGCCAGGAGGATGCTCAGAGGCTGCAGCAGCTCTGCTGTGAGCACAGACTGAAAGAGTTGGGGCTGTGCAGGCTGGAGCAGAGGAGGCTCCCAGGTGACCTTCTTGTGGCCTGCCAGGATCTGAAAGGGGCTCCAAAAAAGCTGGGGAGGGACTTTTGAGGCTCTCAGGGAATGCCAGGAGTGGGGGGAATGGAGCAAAGCTGGAGATAGGTAGAATCAGGCTGGCCATGAGGAGGAAGTTGTTCAACATGAGAGTGGTTGAGATCCTGGAATGAGTTGCCCAGGGAGGTGGTTGAGGTCCCATCCCTGGAGGTGTTTAAGGCCAGGCTGGCTGAGGCTGTGGCCATGCTGCTGTAGGGTAGGGTGACCCTGCCCATGGTGGGCAGGTTGGAACTGGATGATCCTTGTGGTCCCTTCCAACCCTATCTGGTTCTATGATAAGTATTTTTTTTAACTACCTTTGAGTGAAATACTGACAACTACCTTACAGTGGTTAAAATGAACTAGTTTAATGAGATGATGATGATGATGTTTTCTACTACTACTATTATTATCTTCTTGTTTTCTGTTTGCTGTCATTTGAGTGCAGTTACAAGTAATGCTAACTGGAAGTTAAAAAGCCTCTTCTCAAAAGCCTTCACCACTTTGGTGTAACACTGAGGATTTTCTGTGAAGAAGTTGCTGCTGGCTTTAGAGTTTTCCCTTCAAATGCCCAAGCTGCTTTTTCTGTTCTTCCAAAATACACCAAGTTAATTTGGTCTGATTTTTGCAGAGAAAGAGGATGTGAAATATTTCAGCACACTACTTCAGTCTTTTTATCCCAGGCCTGACACAACTTATTGATGTTATGGCTATTTGATTGGAACAGCTAACATAAACCTCTGCTTTCATCCATGGGATCATAAATTCATTTGGGTTGGAAAGAACCTTGGAAAGACTTTCTGGTCTAATTCCCAAAGCAGTGCTTTGTTGTTCCTTAGTAAATCTATCGAGGATGGAATACATTTTGGAGAGTAAATCTCTATAGATGAGAGCTTTCTTTAAGCATCTTTGTACTTGTACTGTGCCATCATGTGTTAGCATGGTTAGATACACCTAGTCTCAAGTTGTGCCAGGGGAAGTATAGGCTGGATGTTAGGAAGTTCTTCCCAGAGAGAGTGATTGGCATTGGAATGGGCTGCCCAGGGAGGTGGTGGAGTCACTGTGCCTGGAGGTGTTGAAGCCAAGCCTGGCTGGGGCACTTAGTGCCATGGTCTGGTTGATTGGATGGGGCTGGGGAATAGGTTGGACTGGATGATCTTGGAGGTCTGTTCCAACCTGTTTGATACTATGATACTATGATTGCAGTGTCCTGTACTATCCTTTAGGCAAGCTGAGAGCAACTAAGTTTGTGTAGCTGTTGCAATCTGTGCATAGCACTGCGGAGCACTGGGATAACAGCTGAGTCCTCTGCTGTGCTTAGCTGAGTTAGCTAGAAGAGAAGTAGTTCAGATACTGGCATGTTACAGCTTAGTGATGCTTGTGACTGTCCTGTAAATGTCCCTGTAGTTATCACATCCACCACAGTGCAGTGTGTATGTGAATAGAACATGCAGGTGTGTGCATGGGTATAGTTCTGCAAATGCTCTGCAGGTAAAGCATGGTCAAACCTTCCAGCCACAAAGATCTCCTGCTTTGCTTCCTGGGTTTGTTTATCTCAGGAGGACACCTTACAACATTGCATTTCTGGCTTTCAAAAACCACAGCATGTAATTGTGTATGAAGGCTCTTTATAGGTATAAGTGAGAGATCCAGTGGGCAGTTTCTCTAGATATTTGGCAGCATGCTGCTCCTTCCCATTTCCCCAAACTCAAGTTTGCTGGCTGCTAGAAACCTCACTTGTTTGTAGACTTGCTTATCTGTGTTGTGCTAACAGAGGATCTTGTGTCTGTGACTGAACAGCAAAGTTCCTATAGCTAGTAGAAGAATAACATGTCCAAGGATTGAAATCCAGCAGCCATCCACAGACACTGACAGGTATTGCCTTTGTGTGTTAGCTGCAGCTTGAAATGATGATGATTAGAAAATGCACCGCTGTGTTTTTCTTGTGCTGTGCTCAGTGTTTCTAGATGACAGAAGCTGCATTAGGAGCTGAACTGTAGGTGCTTTACTACAGCAAATCTATTTTTAGTTCTTCTTTTTTTTTTGTTACAGGAAGGCCTTAGAATCATAGAATCAGGCAGGTTGGAAGAGACCTCCAAGATCATCCAGTCCAACCTAGCACCCAGCCCTGGCCAGTCAACCAGACCATGGCACTCAGTGCCCCAGCCAGGCTTGGCTTCAACACCTCCAGGCACAGCCACTCCACCACCTCCCCGGGCAGCCCATTCCAATGCCAATTACTCTCTCTGCCAACAACTTCCTCCTAACATCCAGTCTAGACCTGGCACAGCTTGAGACTGTGTCCCCTTGTTCCGTCATTGGGTGCCTGGCAGCAGAGCCCAACCCCACCTGGCTACAGCCTCCCTTCAGGCAGCTGCAGACAGCAATGAGCTCTGCCCTGAGCCTCCTCTGCTGCAGGCTGCACCCCCCCAGCTCCCTCAGCCTCTCCTCACAGGGCTGTGCTCCAGGCCCCTCACCAGCCTTGCTGCCCTTCTCTGGACATGTTCCAGTATCCCAACATCTCGAATTGAGGGGCCCAGAACTGGACACAGCACTCAAGGTGTGACCTGAGCAGCGTTGAGCACAGGGGCAGAGGAACCTCCCTTGTCCTGCTGGCCTTGAGCAACCTGTTCTAGTGGGAGGTGTCCCTGCCTATGGCAGGCGATTGGATGATCTCTGAGGTCCCTTCCAACCTAAACCATTCTATGATTCTGTTATAACTTAGTCCTAAACCTGTGATTGGTGTGATGTTATAGCATGCTTTAATCACACAGGAAAGGAATTTAACATTGGCATTCAGATCAGTTAACTTCAGTTATTCTGGGGAAGAGTCCCTTTGATCTGTGCTACAAGCTGTTCCCACGGCTTGCTGTTGAAAAATGCTCCTCTTTTACCAGGCTTTTTTTTTAAACACATAAGTTTAGAGCAATGATTGCATTCATTTGCTGAACATTCTGCTTTTAATTTGCAAAGAAAAGTAACAGATCTGAAAAATTAAGAATTAGAAGTAGCTTTCCCCCCCCCCCCTCCTGTATCAGAGAAAAGAGTTAGCTTTTGAAGTGTCCTGAATATGAATACAGAACAATGCAGATCAATCAGGGGTTAATATGAATACAGAACAATGCAGATCAATCAGGGGTTAAACCAAGCTGTTGTGGCACTTTTCTTTTGGTTGGATGCTGTAGTTCCTACTGTTTACATCCCTACCTGAATAGTCTGAGATTCCAGTTCTAGTTGTTTTTTATGGCTTGAGTATGTAAGATTAGGCTGTGAGTGAACACAGAGGTGACTTACAGAGAGCTCAAATGGTTTCAGAGTTGCTTGGCTAAGCATCACGAAGTGCTGGGCTCTTTCCTCAGTGCGAGGGAGAGTTAACCCTTGCAAATCTTGTTGACTTTGGCCACCTACCATAGTTATTTTGCTTAGAGAAGGTAAAAGGGAATACTAAATGGAGGCAGTCACTCTCTGATGTTTAATTAACTCTGTTGTTTATAAGGAAAAGCCTGATAGCAAGGAGAAAGAGCTGTAGCATGCAGTAAAGTAACACTTGGATGTTGAATGCTTTATCTTAGGCTATTTCCCTCTTTAAAAAGAATTAATTTGTATGATATGAATTATAATGAGAAAAGAAGACACTTACAGAAATGTAACTCAAAAACTGGTGGACTTCTGGTTTTTATTCCCTGAGGTCTTTTAAAGTTCCCTCTCCATGGTTTTGGCTGAGTTGTGACACAGATGTGTACACTACGGCAAGTGAGGAGCTTCACTGCCCAAGCAGGCTGGTGGAGTGATAGTCTTTCCTATGAAAGGGGCCATCTGTGTCCAAAAAACTGGATCTGTGGAGCTGAAACTATGACTCCATGATCATATAGCACATGTGATTACTGTTTAAGGGCCAACAGAAATGTGAGGACAAAGAACAGCTGGTAAAACTGTCTCTGGTTGTCCTTCGACTGTGTCCAACCTAAAAGCACACCCCAAAGCTTTCAAGTGGAAGGCTGCCAGTATGCTGAGGCTGTCAGTGTGCTCACACAGTCCTTTGTTTGCTGCTGTGGGAGCTGAGAGGTTTGCAGCATGTAGCTTGAGGACAACAACCCAATTTCTCCTTGGGATTTAACTCAGTCTTCAAGTCCTTTGCTCTACAACACAACAGTGGTGCCAAAGCTTGCCCCGAAAGCAAAAGGTTCACTGTCACAATTCATGTTCTCATTTACCTCTGGCAGCTCTTGATTTGTTTTTGCACTTGAAGTGAATGTCAGCTGTCAGTTATGGCCAAGTAAGGATTTATATTAAGTATATTGAACATGGAAATTCTGAAGCCCTTGTGTGCTGGCATAGTGGTTAGCTATGGTGGCTCTGCAGGGTGCAGAACCTGCCCACTGAGCCATCAGTGTTGACCCTAGTGGTGCTGCCTCCTTGCTTTCTGGTACAGGGAATGGCTCAGACCTCTAACATTGTGAAAAACCCACTCTTCATGCTACAGCTAAAGAGAATGAGGACTTAGGAGTAACAAGTAAAAGAGACTTCACTTCTCATAAAGTGTTTGGAGATCATGTGGCTGCTACTCCCTTCTTCTTCTGTGTGCCATGCTGGCTGTTGGAAGGAGAGAGGCAGAGAGTAGAACAATGCCTGTCCTGTGCTCCAGCAGTCCCCCACTCAGAGGGAGAAGGGTTATTCTAGCTCTCTCTTAGTGACATACTCAAAGAGAAAGTCTCTGTGGGCTCACAAATGTTCTTCAGTACATAGTTAAGCAAGCTAGGAGTGGCCTGGCCCCTGCTCATGTTCCCTGTTTTAATGTTGTTGAATTTACCATTATTTTTGCTTGGAATTTGTTCTCACATTCTAAGAACTTATTCCAGTGATAATTTTTTTTCACCACCATGCCAATGGCTGGTGTCTTTCTGACCTTCCATAGCACTGAAGCCTCTGTTAAACAGCTGCTTAGAGGAAGCAAAGTTCATATCAAAGCTAAGGTTGTGTTTCTTTGTCTATCCACAATGTAAAAGAAGCGACACAGTGGATGTTTTTGCTGATGAAGCTTCCCATTCAGAAACAGAACTGGTAGAAGAAGAAGTGAGGTAATTTTGTTGTGGTTTTGTGCCAGGCTCGTTGTACTTTCCCCCAAATCTTTAGTGCCTCAGCTTAACAGTTGCCATTCTGTGTCTCACTGTGGTGTGTTTGCTTGCTAGGAGCTCGTAGATGTAGGCTGATGGTGAGTGGTATTATTCTGAACCTGTCCATGGCAATTCCTTTGTATGCTCTAGGAGTCCAATTACTACCTGATGGAAGGCCTGAAGAGACATTCATTTGAATGAATCTGCTATCAATCCTTCCAGCCAAGCCAGTCACCCCAGAGACAGCTCACATGCTCTCTCAATCAGGGCTTCAGCAGTAAAACACTGTTCATAACATAAGAACCTTTGTATGAGGCTGCAGTATGTCTCACTGTTTGGGGGTTTTTTTGACACTAATTAAAATTTGGCTTCTTGTTACACTTAATCACCACCCAGTCACTCTTTGTATTAACTGACTTCATTGTAAAATGCATGACTTTGCTCCAGGAAAAGTCCTGAAGCCTACATGTTCCCCATTTGTATTCTACAGCTGCTCAGTCACTCAAGGAGAGCTGGAGGAGCGTGGGTTTAATCAGTGCTCCCATCACAATAAGCAATGCCATCAGGGTATGGGGTTTCCTGCTAAAATTCCTTTGATTTGTGTATTTTAGGGTAGTGATGGCAAGTATCACTCCTTGCAAACAGGCCAGTTACACTGTGGGGAGAAAAAAAAAAGGTGACACTTGATTAATTTCTGGAAGTAATGACATCATTAATTGCCTAAGGTAGTAATAGACCTGAATGCTTGATCAATAAATTCTCTTTGACTCAGATGAATTTCTCTCCATTGCAACTGTAATGGTGACTTTTCCCATTGCTGTTTTGGCACAGTTCTTTAGGCTAGAAGAGTCTTTTCTATTAGAAACCAACCTTTGTCTACTTGGTGGAACCAATGCAAGTACTGATGTAGATTTTCACCTGACTCCATGCCGAGCACCATATATGAACCCATGGCTATAGCCTAGCCTATATTTTGACAGATATCCTGAGCTTAATAGTACTTAAGAGTGCTCCATGGTAATCAGAACACCTGTAAGAGTGCTACCTCTACAGATAATGCAGTCTGCAAAAATCTAGTCAAGTGAGCAAAAAAACTGCTCAGTTAAACTGTGCAATTAAATGAGTTCTTAGCTTTAGCAAGACTTAGTATTACATCATCTATTCCTGTTCTGCCAAGGTTGATGTATTAAGAAAATGGCAATATTTCTTTGACCCAGAGATTGTCAGGAAACAGACTATTGCATGGGTGGTCATTGGAAACATTTCAGCCCATTTATCAAGGGTATGGAGCAAGCCAAATCATACCTGTGTTGAAAAGAAATGTATGCCAGTGCGAAACAAAGTCAGAGGAATGAGCCCTGCTTCCAAAGCGAACTTAACAGCGTCCTTTGCTCCAGAGCAGTATCATGCAGCGTATTTTATCATGCACAGAAAAGCCAAAAGTCAACTGAGCTGCTTTCTGACTAACATTACAGGAATTGTGAAGCAGCAGATAGACAGCCATATCAAAGATCCAGATCAACAGAGCAACGGCCTGTGCTAGAGCGGACCAACTCCCGCTCCCGATCCACAGAGCGTCCTGACTCAAACCTCATCAGGTCGATGCCTTCATTAATGACTGGAAGATCTGCCCCTCCTTCACCTGCCTTACCGAGGTGAAACAGACAAATCAATCAGACTAATCCCCTTCTGCCCCACCAGCTCACCATTTTCTTTTCCTAGTAGCTGATTGGTATCGCCTCATCCTTAGCTGCTCACCAGTAGCAATAGACACTAACCCTTTCGGCGCCAACACACTATTGATATTCTGCCCAGGATATAATAGTGTGGCTGCCTCTGCAGATTGTTTTGCTAACAGTCTTTGATTGCATTTGTTTGTGATTTCTCATCAATCAAGGGGGGGGTCTTGGATGGTTCCCCACATAAAGCAACTCATGGTTATCATATTCTTCTCTTGCAGTATGAGAAATTGTTTGTGTGCATCAGACATCGCTTACGGAGCAGCTGTCATAACAACATCAAATGAAACTTTTATATACATATATATATATATAAAGTTTCTTTAAATGGACTCTACTAACTTTGCCTCTTACTTGCCATTTTAACCACCATTTTCTCTGACAACATTTTCCTGTGCCATAGTCTGTACTGTTCCTGTTTGAGTGCTACACGTTACTGGTTGAAGATTTCTCTGCCTTACTCCCAGCTTTAAACAAACAAGAAAATGATTTTGGTCTAGCTGATGTTCAGTAAAGCCTCTCCTTGTTTTAGAGCTGCAGAGTACAGGCTTTCATTTTTTGAGAGTTAGCTAGCAAGATCAAATCCCCTTGGAGAGTCAAATACCAGTGTCTTTTCTCAGTTTATTGCTTTGCTTAGACAAACCTCTGTCCTCTCTTTGCCACTTAATGGTGATTTAATCAAATGCAAGCTGAGTAAAGATGGTTGAATTTGACTTGGGAATAGTTTGATGTGTATGTGTGTATTGCATCCATGAATACACCCACAGTGCATTTTCTGCCTTGACTGTGCAAAACCAGCAGCTTAGAGATGTTCAGCCTTACTTTGGCTTTCTTTTGTCTTCCTTTTCACAGAGAGATTTCTCATTTTAAACAGGCTCTTTCTGAAAAGAGGTAGTTTCCTTTGGGGACTGCAAGGGTCCCAAATAATCTAAAGCCTGCTTAGTTGTGTGATCAGTTCTTGCTGGTGTTTAAGAATGGATTTGTCATTTAACTGCTGTGATTTGTTTTAATATGTGTCTCATAGGTCACATCCTCGATCTGGGTCTGTTCAGACAAGTCCATTAAGCACTCCAGTAGTAGGGCGAAGGGGCAGGCAGTTACCACAGCTCCCACCAAAGGGCACATTGGAGAGAAGTAAGTGTTTGTTTTTCTCCTTTGCTTCTGAAGGTAGATTGTATTTCTCATTTTTCTTTTGACATTGCAGTTGAAATCTCTTCGGTTCTTGTGTGCAGAATTAGGATTTCAAAGCGCTGTATTTTCTTCTGTTGTGTTTTAATGTCTGTGATGCTCTTGGCTGAAGTGAGTCATCAGCTGCTCAATGATCATCAGGGGTGCAATGTACATGAACCAACACAGCTTAACTATTAGCATGATCCTGTTCCTTTTAAACTCAGTATCTGTTTTGTCCTTGACCTCGACAGGCCCAGGGAATGATTTTTGCACGTCGTTTAGTGACAAAAGCTGGCTTTAAGGGGAGCCAGGAGCACAGCTGATCACTTGTAGGATCCCATGGAGTGTGTAACAGATTGCAGATATAAAACCTCTGCATCCCAAACCAGAGAAAGAAGTAATAATCTTTAAAATAGGAAAGGTCAGCAAGATATTTAATGACTCAGCTTTCACTGGGGCTGTAACCATGCTGATCACTGCTCAGTGAAGATGTTTTCTGCAACATTCAGAGCAGAGGTATAGAAATGACTTTTTAATACCAAATACATTTTCACCCTTCCACTTCTGATAACCAGATGTGCTCTGCAAAATCAGTCTAAATGGCCATACACAATCCTGTTTGGTTTTTTTTCTCTTGGTCCTTTGTAATTTGTGTATTATATCTTCTATAACACTTCTGTTGTTTTTAACCCCTGTGCTTTGGTTCCCTTTTGTTTGTTTTGTTTTTGTTACTTTCCCTAGACCATGGAGACAAGGAGATAGAATCTTATGAAGGTCTGTACATAAAGGAAGGTTTGTTTTTCACCTGAAAGCCTTTGTTAGGGGCTGTATAGGGAAAAATAAACCCAACTGCAATTGATGTTCCTGGATTGCTCAGATATGGTCAGAATTACTGTCACAAGTGTTTAGTCTCTCCAATATTCAGAGCTGTGGCTGATAAATTGTACAGAATTCTACACAAAGAAAAAAAGGCTATAAATAATACTGTCTCAACACAATCAGCATCAGAAAAGTACCTAGATATGGACACAGTTATGGATACCAAGGGTTTACACTGAAAAAAATAGAGTACTTCACTTGTCCTACATGCATCTGTATCTTTTCAGGGTGAGCAATTCAGGCACACATTTAGATTTGCACATTTGAGGCTATTTGGCATGTTTGGTGTTAACCAATGTTAGCTTACACTGTTACACAGCTGCTGAATTGCTAGGTGATTGTCAAATTTAATTCAGTTATGGTAGCCTTTAAAAAAGTTTAAATCCTTTTGCTTCAAATTAACCCCCACCCTTATTGAGGCTCCATCCCTGGAGGTGTTTAAAGGCCAGGCTGGATGAGGCTCTGGCCAGCCTGATCTAGTGTCAGGTGTCCAGAGGGGTTGGAACTGGCTGATCCTTGTGGTCCCTCCCAACCCTGACTGATTCTATGATTCTTATATTGCACACCATTAAAACCATAGAATTTGTTTAGCAGTAAGCCACAAGATATCAATTGCAGTCCTTCATTATACTACTGAGGGTGTTGTATGTACCTATCTGTCTCATCAGACTCTTTAATTTAGGATTTGCAGTATTTATTTCCATTCTGGAAAAGAAAGCCCTTTTTTTTCAGCTCCACCACCCTGGTAGATTCATTTCTCTGTGGTCTTATGTGTTGTGAAATGCTTACATCAGATGGGGTTTAGCCAAGCCAGGGAGGAATCACACCTGAGCACGTGATGTTTGCTGTCATTGCTGTGTATGCTGTTGTGGTTTACCACCCTCCCTTCTTCTTTGCTTGGTATATGTATTCAGACTGTGAGCTCTCTAGGGCAGCAGTTGTGAAGCACTGCCTCTTCTCCCTGCGTTGGGTTGGAGAGGGTGGTGGCAGCCTTGTTTGCATCTTAGGTTCTGTGGAGAGAAATGCAATAGGTGCAGTAAAAGAATGCCTTTGTTTTATAGGAGAGTTAGAATTGTTTGCTCTGGTAAGTACTGTTGGGATTTGAGAAATTCTGCTGGAAGACTGAGGAGTTATTTCCCTGTACCTCTGTCTAAAGTAGGCTTTAGAGTAATCTGGGTTATAGGCAATTGCTAAGTCCACAGATAGTAGAGTTTCAATATGCTGTCAAAATATCATCAATGGCTCGAGATGCAGTAACTCGACACATTTCATGGTGGATTTTACCTGCATAGAGGTGGCAAAGGCTATACCTGAAGACATTATGCATAGAGAACAGCATTCAAGGAGTTCTATATGACTTTCTCTCACAAATCAGAACCTCATCCTAATTGCAATACAGTTCTAATTTGAAGCTTTACCTACCCATTAGGATTTTCTAACCCTTTTCTTTAAGGAGAAGAATAATTTTCTTTAAGAGCAATAATGCTTTATAAGAGCAGCAGATTGCCTAACTTCTGACAATGACAGAACAGAATTAAAATGAATAGCATCTTTTCTTTCACTCTGGAGAGCTGAATTGTGCACAGGTATTTCAAGCAGGTGAATAGGAGGGCTTTATGTTATCATTTCACAACTGAAGCAGCAAGTAAACCTGACAACTTCCTCAACATTTGAGAAGATTGTGGTGTGTTATTATATGCCCTGGTGATAATAAAAACAATGTGAAGTACAGCACAGGAAGTTCCACCTCAACATGAGGAGGAATTTCTTCATTGTAAGGGTGATGGAGCACTGGAGCAGGCTACCCAGAGGGGCTGTGGAGTCTCCCTCTCTGCAGACTTTCAAGCCCTGTCTAGATGTGTTCTTGTGCAACCTGCACTAGATTTTATGGTCCTGCTCTGACAAGGGGGTTGGGCTTGATGATCTCTGGAGGTTCTTTCCAGCCCCTAACATCCTGTGATGCTGTGATTGTCTGTTAGTGATAAGCAAAACTGTTGTCTGTTGTTGGGAAGGCTACATGACCATACTGGAGAATGTCACAGAGTAGCTCTGCATGTGCTTAACGAGAGAGAGGACTTAGTGTTGCATGGAAACATGCTGCCAAGGCTAACTTTTCTGTGTTTTGAAAGCAAGCCTTTGACTGCTGACCAATTGAAGCTAAAATCAGACTGGAGGGCAGAGTTAGGAAAAGATCCATTCTAGACAAAAAGGAATTGGAAGTCATCTTGGTTTTGTAATAGAGAAAAGAAAAACCTCTGTGCTTGTAACTCCTCCACCAGCCTCCTTTAGTCTGTCAGTATTTGAATGCTCTGTTTGCTACAGGGTTGAGACATCAGCAGCTCTTACAAGGCAGTAGAAACTTCAGTAGAAGTAACAGAGTAATTTGCAGTGGAGGAGGAGAGCCCTGCAGAGGGACCTGGACAGGCTGGATGGGTGGGCAGAGGCCAATGGCATGAGATTGAAGAAGGCCAAGGGCAGGGTTCTGCACTTTGGCCACAACAACCCCAAGCAGCACTACAGGCTGGGGACAGAGTGGCTGAGAGCAGCCAGGCAGAGAGGGACCTGGGGGTGCTGGGAGAGAGGAGCTGAAGATGAGGCAGCAGTGTGCCCAGGTGGCCAAGAGAGCCAATGGCATACTGGACTGGCTCAGGAGCAGTGTGGGCAGCAGGACAAGGGAGGTTCTTGTGCCCCTGTGCTCAGCACTGCTCAGGCCACCCCTTGAGTGCTGTGTCCAGTTCTGGGCTCCTGAATTCAAGAGAGATGTTGAGGTGCTGGAAGGTGTTTGGAGAAGGGCAGCAAGGCTGGGGAGGGGCCTGGAGCACAGCCCTGTGAGGAGAGGCTGAGGGAGCTGGGGGTGTGCAGCCTGCAGCAGAGGAGGCTCAGGGCAGAGCTCATTGCTGTCTGCAGCTCTCTGAAGGAAGTTGTAGCCAGGTGGGGTTGGGCTCTGCTGCCAGGCAAGCAGCAAACAAAACAAGGGGACACAGTCTGCAGTTGTGCCAGGGGAGGTCTAGGCTGGATGTTAGGAGGAAGCTGTTGTCAGAGAGAGTGATTGGCATTGGAATGGGCTGCCCAGGGAGGTGGTGGAGTTGCTGTGCCTGGAGGTGTTGAAGCCAAGCCTGGCTGGGGCACTTAGTGCCATGGTCTGGTTGCCTGGATAGGGCTGCTAGGTTGGGCTGGCTGAGCTTGGAGGTCTCTTCCAACCTGCTTGATTCTATGATACTGTGAACTGTTTTGCTACTGCGACTCATGCAGTATGGAGATGCGGAGAAACTCTGATGGTTAGGACCACACAGGTCCTATGGACAGGCAGAAGGAAAGATGCTGTTTATTTTAAAGGTTTGTGTCTCAGTCACAACATAATTTTTCTGTGAAATGAGACATAGCTTTGCAAAAGGAGATGGAATTTTATTGTGTGTTTTCAAGTGCCACATCACAGTTTGATGGGAGGGAGGGAAAGACTGTTCCAAGGCAGCTGCAGAGAGCTGTAGTCACTCTGCTCACAGTTCCACCATCCTCTATCAGCTGTGATTTTATGGGTTTTAAAACTATGTGGCATGCAGATAGTTTGATTTGTGAAAGATGGCTGATCACATGTGTAGAATATGGGATAGGAACCTGGAATGGCTTCAGTTTGGCTGTCAGCTTAGTGACAGTCAAACTCATCGGTCTGAAAAAAGGCTCATGCCTGTGCCCCCAGCCCTTTGTGTACAGGTGTGCCTGACTGTGTGGCACTGGACACCTTCAGGCTTGCAGGGGGTGCTTGCATGGAGTGCCCTCCACAGGAAAGTACTCTGCCCTGGTAGACCTCATCTTGAATACTGTGTTCAGTTTTGGGCTCTCCAGTTGCAGAGGGACAGGGATCTGGTGGAGAGGGTCCAGCAAAGGGCTACCAGGATGATGAGGGGACTGGAGCACTGCCTGGTGAGGAGAGGCTGAGGGCCCTGGGGCTGCTTAGTCTGGAGAAGAGAAGACTGAGAGGGGATTGAATCAATGTTTATGAACACCTGAGGGATGGGGGTCAGGAGGTGGGGGACAGGCTCTGCTCACTGCTCCCTGGGATAGGACAAGTAGCAATGGATGGAAGCTGCAGCACAGGAGGTTCTGCCTCAACACAAGGGGCAACTTCTTGACTGGAAGGGTCCCAGAGCCCTGGCACAGGCTGCCCAGAGAGGTTGTGGAGTCTCCTTCTCTGGAGCCTTTCAAGGCCTGTCTGGATGTGTTGCTGTGTGCCCTGAGCTAGATTATGTGGTCCTGCTGTGGCAGGGGGACTGGACTGGATGATCTCTTTGGGTCCCTTCCAACCCCTGCCATCCTGTAAGCCTGTGTCAAAATAATCTCCCACATACCAGTCTGAGCAATCTCAGCCTTGAGTATTTACTTCTGAGCAGGCATTTGCTCCTTTTGTGCACAGAACCAGAGCCCATTTCTGATCACAGGAGTGCAGACAGCTGAGTTAACATCATTAACAAGGATGCCTCAGGCTAATGCAAAGTCTACCTTGGGTTTTTGATCTCAACTGAGAATTGGCAATAACATACATCTGGGGTTTCCTTGTAGATGCTTGGTTTGCTCTCCTGGGAGGTGATAGAATCCTCAGACCCTGAAGAGTATTCAGATATTTTATTTGCATTGGTACAATTTCCACAGGAAAAGTTGAACAGATGTTAACTTGAACACGGGGTTTAGGCTGCTTACTTTCAAGGCAGGTAGTGCTTCATCATTTTCTCTTGAATTGACAAAGGGAGGAATTCAACATCTCTTTCTCTGTGCCTGCTCTCTCTGCTTTGGTAGTCATTGTCAGCTTTCCAGTGCTGCATTAGTGTCAGAAGGAACTGACAGCAAAGAGATATTAAGGGCTGCATATGACCACCAAAAAGGATTGACAAAGGGAGGAATTCAACACCTCTTTCTCTGTGCCTGCTCTCTGTACTTTGGTAGTCATTGTCAGCTTTCCAGTGATGCATTAGTGTCAGGAGGAACTGACAGCAAAGAGATATTAAGGGCTGCATATGACCACCAAAAAGGATTGACAAAGGGAGGAATTCAACATCTCTTTCTCTGTGCCTGCTCTCTCTGCTTTGGTAGTCATTGTCAGCTTTCCAGTGCTGCAATAGTGTCAGGAGGAACTGACAGCAAAGGGATATTAAGGGCTGCATATGACTACCAAAAAGGATTGACAAAAGGAGGAATTCAACATCTCTTTCTCTGTGCCTGCTCTCTCTGCTTTGGTAGTCATTGTCAGCTTTCCAGTGCTGCAATAGTGCCATAAGGAACTGACAGCAAAGGGATATTAAGGGCTGCATATGACCACCAGAAGGATCTCCTTGGAGTAAAGCAGAGATATTAACAAAAAACACAGAACACAAGGATTTATTTAATCTTTAATTGGTTGACAAAATACTTTAGGCCACAGCCTGAGGGGTTTGTATGTTGTTGTGAATGTCTTTTGGTTGATATTTGTCTTTCACTTGGACAGCTTGTAACGAAGCATGCATGTTTTTGTCTTGCTTTCCCCCCCTCCCTCTTGTGTCTTACTCATACCAAAGCAGCAGGAGACGAAGAAAACAAGCCTACTGGAGTGCAGGAATCAGAGGTCAAGGCAGGTCTGTCTGCCCACGAAGTGCCTATCCCCTTTAGAAACCTTCTCCCCTGAGCACATAAGGAAGCTTTACCAGCCAGCTTGCAAAGAGTTGAAAACAATCAAAGTCCAGGCAATAGTGATAGCATTTTCTGTCTGAACAAGAGAAATTCATGTAGCATAGGGGAAGGTTTTTTTAACCAGTCTGTGAATGCTTCAAATAGTTCAACCTACAAACCAAAAAGCATTTATTTATTTGTTTTATTTGTTGTATTTATTAATTTATCTCTCCAGCCTTCATTTTGGCACCAATCAGTCACTATGTCTTAGCAGATCTGGGTGGACACCCTTTACAGAGTCACAGCATTTCTTAGACTGGCAAAGCCCTTCAAGCTCATCAAGTCCAATCATTAGTTTCACACTGACAAGTCCTTGACTAAACCAAATCCCTCAGCACAACAGCTAAGCACTATGAATCGCTGTGGTTGGAAAGGACCTGTGGTTGGACTGGATGATCTTGGAGGTCTCTTCCAACCTGGTTGACTCTAAGATTCTATGACCACCAGGATCATCCAGTCCAACCTTCATCCCAGCATCCTTCATCACTAGACCATCACACTTTAGGTGTGATGCCTTCTACTTTGCATTGCTGCTTTTTACAAGCAGGGAACTGAACATTATTGTATCATGACACTTATTTCCTCCCCCCACACCCCCTAGTTTACGTAGGCAGACTGATGATGCTCAACACAAACAGGAGGAAGCTGCACTAGAGGGAAATACTTTGACTATGTTGTATTATGTCCCTCAACCTGCTTGGAAGACAGTTGAGTTGGTATAAAAAGGGAGTTGATGTGATGACAATGAATCAAACAGATGCAAATGGCTTTTTCAACTCAAACACCCTGTGATTAAAACACACAACTTTGCCTTCTGATTGCAGAAAACACACACACTCTACAAGCTGAAAGGCAAGCAGAGAGCTGATGACTTATTTTTTTCAGGCATCATTTTTCTGCTCTTGCTTCTGCCTCAAAGGAAGACTCAGAAGAGCATAAATGTGCATTTACATACCCTGCTAACAGGGCATTTTGTTGGCCCTGTCACTAAGTGTCTGTGACAATACTTAACCGTGGTGGATGTGGAAATCTAGCACAGAGCAGCATTTCTGGTTATAAATGTTTGGAGCTAAATTTAGTTACCTAAAGGTAAGCAGTGCAGTACATAGCTCAAAGTCTACAGAATGAAGCCCAGAGAAGAGTAATGGAATGGGCTGCCCAGGGAGGTGGTGGAGTCACCATCCCTGGAGGTGTTCAGGCAAAGCCTGGATGAGGCACTTAGTGCCATGGTCTAGTTGACTGTCTAGGGCTGGGTTGGACTGGATGAGCTTGGAGGTCTCAAGCTGTTGATTCTGTGATTCTAATGCACTGACAGCATTACTGCAGTTGTGTGAAGAGAATGAAATGCTACAGAAGGGTGGCCCAAAAAGGTGCCAGCTTGAACAAGAAACACATTTGGTAGTAGCTGGTAGGAAAAGTTAACGAGCTAGACATAAATAGGCCTAAAATGCCATCCTTGCTTAAAGCTGTAAGTGCTTGAAGCACAGTTTGTTTGGAGCCCTGTGCGCTAAACCCTACTCTTATTGCTGCTTAAGAGAAGGAAATGTGGATCACTGTTTTCTTCTTGAGATAAAACCAGGAATAACTCCTGTGATAAGGATCATTACTCATTCAGCAGTCCAGATGCTAGAGTAATTTTAAGCTTTGGGAGCTGGAGGGCAGGATTGCTATTAGTTTTTTAATGCCAGTTCTCACTTAAGTGCCAAAAGTTTCCTTTAAGACCATCCCCTTCCCGATTTTCCTTACAGTACAGCCTGCCTCTGTCGTGCTTGTGTTACAGTTGTGTCTGTCTGTGTGTGGTTTGCTGTTGTGTCTGCTGCTGTGTTTCACTCTGTGCTGTGTGACAGCAGGCTCAATGCATGGGGCTGCTCTAACCTAGTTTGCCTGTGCTGTGGTTTCGTTGCTCCATCGCAGCGGCTGTTCTAACCTCTAACCACCATTGTCTGTTCTTAATGTTGTAAAGACTCTGAGGAAAAGCACCAACCCCCACCAGTTAATGGGAGAAAAGGCAAGTTGATGTTGCTAGTGAACTGTGAGTGCTTGAGAGTTTTTACTGTCTCCTCTTTCCTTTTGCTGCATGTGTGTGTGGTGCTTAGTTTTGCTAGCTGGGAACCAGCAGCTTCCTGCACGTCCAGCTTCAGTGTGTTGCTTTACTTCTTGCACTGGCAATGATTGTTTCCAACTGTGGTTTTAAAGTCTTGCTTTAAAAGAATCAAAAGCTCCAGATTGGTTGTTTTGTCTTTTTTTCCCCACCTCTAGTTAGATGCTTTACTGAAGATGCATTTACACCACTTAGATATGTCAGCGTGTTGCCTAGCTAGAACTAGTGGGATAGTAGATGTAGGTTTGCTCCTTTAGGCATTCCTAGTCTGCCTTGCCCTAGGAGAGTAAATGCAGTTTGCAGGTATCAGCAATGTTCATAGAATACAGCTATAGAATTGTTTCCATTAGAAAAGGCTTCTAAGATCATCAGGTCCAATCATTACCTCCCTTTACCAAGATTAGTGTCAAATCATGACTCTTAGACATGTCTCTGCCTGCTGTCTGCGTTGTGTTCCACTTTTTACCAGGTCTGTATATTTTTACATCACTTCATTATGTGTTTTACAGGTATGGTCCATTTTTGCTACTAACAGGGAGCTGGACCAGTTTAATTAGCAGGCACTGGTAGAGCAAGGCTTATGTTATTAGCAGTCATCTCTATTGCCTGCTTCTTTTTCATGTTCAATGTTTCAAATGTTCATAGAATGGTTTAGGTTGGAAGGGACCTCAAAGATCATCCAGTTCCAAGCCCCTGCTATAGACAGGGACACCTCCCACGAGAACAGGTTGCTGAAGGCTTCATCCAACCTGGCCTTGAACAGCTCCAGGGAGGTTGTGGAGCACAGAATCACCCAATGAAGATCACATTGGGTGATTCTGTGCTCCACAACCTCCCTGGGCAACCTCTGCCAGTGTCTCGCCAGCCTCACTGCAAAGAACTTCTGCCTAACATCTAGTTTGAATCCCCCCTCTGCAGTTTAAACCCATTACCCCTTGTCCTGTTATTGCAAAACCTTGTCAATAGTCCCTCCCCAGCCTTCCTGTAGATACCCTTCAGATCCTGGAAGGCCACTCCAAGGTCTCCTCCAAGCCTTCTCTTCTCCAGGCTGCACAGCCCCAACTCTCTCAGCCTGTCCTCAGAGCAGAGCTGCTGCAGCCCTCTCAGCATCTTGGTGGCCTCCTCTGGACTGGCTCCAACACTTCCATGTCCTGCTTGTGCTGGGGGCTGCAGAACTGCCCCCAGGAGTGCAGGTGGGGTGTGAGGAGAGCAGAGCCAAGGGGCAGAATCCCCTCCCTTGCCCTGTGCCCACACTGCTCTTGCTGCAGCCCAGCACAGGGTTGTGTCTGGGCTGCACTCACCCTGCAGGCTCCTGTTGAGCTTTGCATCAGCCCAGACCCCCAGGGCCTGTTGCTCAGGGCTGCTCTCAGCCATTCCCCACCCAGCCTGGAGTTGTGCTTGGGATTGCCCTGACCCAGGTGCAGGACCTTACACTTGACCTTGTTGAATGCCCTGAGGTTGGCCTGGGCACAGCTCTGCAGCCTGTGCAGGTCTCTCTGGATGGATCCCTGCCCTCTAGAAATGTTGCATAAACTTATATGGGTTTATTATCTTTAACCTAAAAATAGAACAGGGATGTTGTCATGGGCAAACATGGTTTACTTTGAAGTGTTCAGTTCCTGCTTCTAAACTGACTTTGCCAATTGAGATCTCTTATTACTTTCCCATGTGCTACTAAAAACCTGTATTACATTTAGACTTTGCCTCATCAGTATCTTCTGCTAATGAATAAAATAGCATCAGGATATTGGACACTTAGACTTCCATCCCTTCCAAGAGCCCAGGTGGGGAGCAGCCCTTATTGCACTGTTACAGGCTTTCTGTTGCTTGGAGTAATTTAACAGAGGAAATGCAGGTATCAGGAGAGCAGAGGTTGTTTTTCCTGTGCTAGTTCATTGTGTGGCAGGGAAAACCACATACTTTTTAATATACCTCTTATGGATTGGCATAGACAGACTGGATGAGACGCCCTCGGCAAAGGGCAGCAGCCCTGCACAGTAAGTGCATGGGCTCAGCACCCTTAGGCTAGTGGCTGTGCCACCATAGTCCTGAGAGAATCTGAATGCTGGAAGTCTGCTGCTGCAGCTCTGAGGCATGGTAGCTACCAGATGCTTTGGTGTCTTGGACATTTAAGAGTCAGACTCCAGTCCTGGGAAAGTTGGAGGCTTTTGCCACCTACTCGTGGTAGACAAAGCAATCACCAGTGAGTGAGTCAGACTAAAGCTATTTTAGTTCTTGGTTTGTCATCAATTCCTTAGAATCACAGAATCAACCAGGTTGGAAGAGACCTCCAAGCTCAATCCAGCCCAACCTAGCACCCAGCCTTATCCAGTCAACCGGACCATGGCACTAAGTGCCTCAGCCAGGCTTGGCTTCAACACCTCCAGGCATGGCCACTCCACCACCTCCCTGGGCAGCCCATTCCAATGCCAATCACTCTCTCTGCCAGGAACTTCCTCCTAACATCCAGCCTAGACTTCCCCCAGCACAACTGCAGACTGGGTCCCCTTGTTCTGTTGCTGTCTGTCTGGCAGCAGAGCCCAACCCCACCTGGCTACAGCCTCCCTGCAGGCAGCTGCAGGCAGCAATGAGCTCTGCCCTGAGCCTCCTCTGCTGCAGGCTGCACACCCCCAGCTCCCTCAGCCTCTCCTCACAGGGCTGTGCTCCAGGCCCCTCCCCAGCCTTGCTGCCCTTCTCCAAACACCTTCCAGCACCTCAACATCTCTCTTGAATTGAGGAGCCCAGAACTGGACACGGCACTGCAGGGGTGGCCTGAGCAGTGCTGAGCACAGGGGCACAAGAACCTCCCTTGTCCTGCTGGCCACACTGCTCCTGAGCCAGCCCAGGATGCCATTGGCTCTCTTGGCCACCTGGGCACTGCTGCCTCATCTTCAGCTTCTCTCTCCCAGCACCCCCAGGTCCCTCTCTGCCTGGCTGCTCTCAGCCCCTCTGTCCCCAGCCTGTAGCATTGCTTGGGGTTGTTGTGGCCTTCAACAAAGCCAATGTTTTATATGTACTCAACTACAGGGATATATTATTTGCACAGTCAACTAAGTACTACTAAGCCAGATTTAAGGCAGTTTGTATTTACATAGTGATTGATTTCTCTAGGATGTCCATTTCATGTTTTAGAAGTTTCTTCTGTGGAGCTCCTTCACTCCAAGAGGATGATCTGCACCCAAAACTTTATTTCAAGTATTTATTACCATTTTTTTCCTCAGGCCTTCTGCACTTCTCTTTCATGGACTTTTGTATGACACCTTTTTGATCATCTGAGTCTGTGAGAAAAGACTCAGGGTGATTCTGTCCTTTGCTGTCTTAATTTAGGATGCATAAGAGAAGATACAGTTAGCAAAGCAAAACTTTTAGCCCTTCAGGTTATCAGTTCCCTCAGTTGGTAGAATATTTTACATAATTACACAACAGTCTGGTTTGTGGGACAGTTCTCCCAGAGTTCCCCTAGAATCCAGTTCTCCTAGAATCATTGAATCAAGCAGGTTGGAAGAGACCTCCAAGCTCAGACAGTCCAACCTAGCACCCAGCCCTAGCCAGTCAACCAGACCATGGCACTAAGTGCCCCAGCTAGGCTTGGCTTCAACACCTCCAGGCACAGCAACTCCACCACCTCCCTGGGCAGCCCATTCCAATGCCAATCACTCTCTCTGACAACAACTTCCTCCTAACATCCAGCGTAGACCTGCCCTGGCACAGCTCAAGACTGTGTCCCCTTCTTCTGTTGCTGGAGGTCTCTTCCAACCTGTTGATTCTATGACTCTGTGGTTATTATAATTCAACAAGGGAGGTAAGATGAGCATTCAGAATGTTACAGGGGATACAGTTCAGTGATGGAGAGGTGAACATAAGAACACTGGAATGGGCTGCCCAGGGAGGTGGTGGAGTTGCTGTGCCTGGAGGTGTTGAAGCTAAGCCTGGACATGGCACTCAGTGCCATGGTCTGGTTGGTTGGCCAGGGCTGGGTGCTAGGTTGGGCTGGATGGGCTTGGAGCTCTCTTCCAACCTGCCTGATTCTATGATCTGATTTTTTGTGCTTCTCAGATGTAACATTTAATAAGTAACACTGGAAACTAGCACAGGTCTTCTGCTGTGCACAGCATGTAAAGATGCATGCAAAACTTGCCTGCAATTTTTAGCAGTGAGAATACTCAGGTGTTAATTAGTAGTAATTGGTATCCTGGAGAAGCTACAGCTTTTATGGAGAAGAATCAAATCTTTTCTTTTCCATCTTCCCACAAAGCCTTTTATTGTACTTCCTTTATTGGTTGTGCTTTAAAACCACTGGCTCCTTTTCAGAAGCATTCCTGTTGAGCTGAATCACTTTGTAGTGCTTTAGATGTGTGTCATAAACCTCAATGCTAACTACACTTTAAAAGGGTAGAACACCTGTGATTGCTTGCAGAGCTTTCTCTAGGTGGATGGGGAAGAGACAGAGGTATGATCATATAATTATAAATCACCTTGCTACACAGAAAGCAGTTGAAAACTTGCTTTAAGGTTGCACATTTTATCAGTAAAGAATAAATAACCTAGGAAGCAGAAAAGCTGTGCCAAGCTAAGCCTTCCATCTAACCTGGGAAGCAGAAAAGCTGTGCCAAGCTAAGCCTTCCATCTAACCTGGGAAGCAGAAAAGCTGTGCCAAGCTAAGCCTTCCATCTAACCTGGGAAGCAGAAAAGCTGTGCCAAGCTAAGCCTTCCATCTAACCTGAGGAGCAGAAAAGCTGTGCCAAGCTAAGCCTTCCATCTAACCTGAGAAGCAGAAAAGCTGTGCCAAGCTAAGCCTTCCATCTAACCTGGGAAGCAGAAAAGCTGTGCCAAGCTAAGCCTTCCATCTAACCTGGGAAGCAGAAAAGATATGCCAAGCTAAGCCTTCCATCTAACCTGGGAAGCAGAAAAGCTGTGCCAAGCTAAGCCTTCCATCTAACCTGAGAAGCAGAAAAGCTGTGCCAAGCTAAGCCTTCCATCTAACCTGGGAAGCAGAAAAGCTTTGCCAAGCTAAGCCTTCCACCTAACCTGGGAAGCAGAAAAGATATGCCAAGCTAAGCCTTCCATCTAACCTGGGAAGCAGAAAAGCTGTGCCAAGCTAAGCCTTCCATCTAACCTGGGAAGCAGAAAAGATATGCCAAGCTAAGCCTTCCATCTAACCTGGGAAGCAGAAAAGATATGCCAAGCTAAGCCTTCCATCTAACCTGGGAAGCAGAAAAGCTGTGCCAAGCTAAGCCTTCCATCTAACCTGGGAAGCAGAAAAGCTGTGCCAAGCTAAGCCTTCCATCTAACCTGGGAAGCAGAAAAGATATGCCAAGCTAAGCCTTCCATCTAACCTGGGAAGCAGAAAAGCTGTGCCAAGCTAAGCCTTCCATCTAACCTGGGAAGCAGAAAAGCTGTGCCAAGCTAAGCCTTCCATCTAACCTGGGAAGCAGAAAAGCTGTGCCAAGCTAAGCCTTCCATCTAACCTGGGAAGCAGAAAAGCTGTGCCAAGCTAAGCCTTCCATCTAACCTGAGGAGCAGAAAAGCTGTGCCAAGCTAAGCCTTCCATCTAACCTGAGAAGCAGAAAAGCTGTGCCAAGCTAAGCCTTCCATCTAACCTGGGAAGCAGAAAAGCTGTGCCAAGCTAAGCCTTCCATCTAACCTGGGAAGCAGAAAAGATATGCCAAGCTAAGCCTTCCATCTAACCTGGGAAGCAGAAAAGCTGTGCCAAGCTAAGCCTTCCATCTAACCTGAGAAGCAGAAAAGCTGTGCCAAGCTAAGCCTTCCATCTAACCTGGGAAGCAGAAAAGCTTTGCCAAGCTAAGCCTTCCACCTAACCTGGGAAGCAGAAAAGATATGCCAAGCTAAGCCTTCCATCTAACCTGGGAAGCAGAAAAGCTGTGCCAAGCTAAGCCTTCCATCTAACCTGGGAAGCAGAAAAGATATGCCAAGCTAAGCCTTCCATCTAACCTGGGAAGCAGAAAAGATATGCCAAGCTAAGCCTTCCATCTAACCTGGGAAGCAGAAAAGCTGTGCCAAGCTAAGCCTTCCATCTAACCTGGGAAGCAGAAAAGCTGTGCCAAGCTAAGCCTTCCATCTAACCTGGGAAGCAGAAAAGCTGTGCCAAGCTAAAGCCTGCATCCTGTGTTCTGCAGGGTGAATTTGTAGGCTGCTCTCACTTCCTTGCTTACACAGAGCATGCTCTGACAGCCAGGGAAGGGAGTGCAAAGTGAGCAGAGGCTATGGCAGAGGGATGCAGAGCAGAACTTGCATTTTGCTCCACGTTTTGGTGGCCATTAGTGGTTATTTGCCTTCTTTTAGTGCATTAATCATTAGACTCTGGAGATATTTTGACTTCCCTTGTGTTTACCTTTCATAGATGTATGAGAAAAGCCATTCTGGGCTCTCTGAAAATCCTGGGGTTTCTAGGCATGGATGTTAGGGGGTAGGAGTATGAGCAGAAGCAGAGTGCTTATCCAGGATGCTGGGTGCCCAATTTCCTCCTGCTTGTGCCTCAGGAACCTGCAGAAACATCAGTGGTATTTTCCCACGGGGATTTTGTCTCCCGCATAGACTCTCTGCACCCTTTCTCTCACCTTAAGTCAGTCCTGCCAACGCCAGCCTGCCCTGCCTCTCCAAACGGCTGCCTTGGTAGAGCCGTTCTGCTGAGCTACCCAGAGCAGTCCTGCTGCCAGGCTGGCAGCTCTGCAGCCCTTGTGTTGAACACGGTTCAGGCATCTAACCAGAAGAGGGAGCAAAACTTCCATATTTAGGGAAAACTATGAGGATACAAAACAGATGCTTCCCCTGCCCCAAACAGTGCTGGACACAAAGCTTCGCTATCGGCATAGAGACACACTTTATGCCATTTCAGTACACCCTAACTGGTAGCACACAGATGTTTAACGTGCCCCTCAGTGGCTCACTCTGCACCTGTGTTGTCTCACCTGTCCTCATGCTTTACAGCACTGCTGGATTTGTAAAAGTGTCTGATGATGATTAATTGTTACTTCCCTCTTTCCCCCTCTCCCTTCCTTTCCCCCTCTCCCTTCCTTTCCCCCTCTCCCTTCCTTTCCCCCTCTCCCTTCCTTTCCCCCTCTCCCTTCCTTTCCCCCTCTCCCTTCCTTTCCCCCTCTCCCTTCCTTTCCCCCTCTCCCTTCCTTTCCCCCTCTCCCTTCCTTTCCCCCTCTCCCTTCCTTTCCCCCTCTCCCTTCCTTTCCCCCTCTCCCTTCCTTTCCCCCTCTCCCTTCCTTTCCCCCTCTCCCTTCCTTTCCCCCTCTCCCTTCCTTTCCCCCTCTCCCTTCCTTTCCCCCTCTCCCTTTCTCCCTCTCCCTCCCTCTCCCTTTCTCCCTCCCCCTCCTTCCCCCTCCCACTCCCTCCCTCTCCCTCCCTCTCCCTCCTTCTCCCTCCCACTCCCTCCTAGTCCCTCCCTCTCCCTCCCTCTCCCTCCCCCTCCCTCCCCCTCCCTCCCCCTTCCTCCCTCCCCCTTCCTCCCTCCCCCTTCCTCCCTCCCCCTTCCTCCCTCCCCCTTCCTCCCTCCCCCTTCCTCCCTCCCCCTTCCTCCCTCTCTCCCTCCCTCTCTCCCTCCCTCTCTCCCCCCCTCTCTCTCTTCTCTCTCTCTCTTTTCTCTCTCTCTTTTCTCTCTCTCTTTTCTCTCTCTCTTTTCTCTCTCTGTCTTTCAAATGTCAAATGTCCTGAGTGCCTGGTTCTGAACCCCAGTTTATCCCCCAGTTCTACTGGCTTGGTGTTGTGCTGCTTTGTGATTAAGAAGTGCTTCTGACTCATTTTCACAGTCGTTGTCACTGTGCATTAAAAGCATAATGGCTTTCTGAGGATTTGTCTCTAAAATCAAAAATAGTGGCAAGTTCTGAGGATTGTTTTTGTCCATCTGCAGGAAAAGTTGACTAAATTAAGTATGTCCTAGTGAAAAAGTCAAGACTTCATGACAACCTAATTAAAAGTCTAAAACCAGAAAGGCACTGATAAAAATTAGTTCTCAGAAGTTTGAGGTGCTGAAAGGAGCATCATAGCTGAGTGGGTTTAATAAATAAATGAATAGAGACAAATGAATGTGAAAGAGAAAGTGTACAAAAAGATTTTGAGCAGTTGTGACAAAGGTTATTACTGTGCAGAGAAAATAGGGGGCATAGTATCATAGACTCATAGAATCAACCAGGTTGGAAGAGAGCTCCAAGCTCAGCCAGCCCAACCTAGCACCCAGCCCTGCCCAACCAACCAGACCATGGCACTAAGTGCCCCAGCCAGGCTTGGCTTCAACACTTCCAGGCACAAAGACTCCACCACCAACCTGGGCAGCCCATTCCAACGCCAATCACTCTCTCTGCCAACAGCTTCCTCCTAACATCCAGCCTAGACCTCCCCTGGCACAGCTTGAGACTGTGTCCCCTTCTTCTGTTGCTGGGTGCATGGGAGAAGAGGCCAACCCCACCTGGCTACAGCTTCCCTGCAGGTAATTGTAGAGCATGGAGATGAGAATGGACTTAAGAAGCAGTGAGGAAAAGGTTAAATGTTGGAGGAAATCTAATGGATATATCTATTTTTATTTCTCAGTTGAAATACTGCCCATTACTAGCTGAACCTCTTGCAGTGTTCTAGAAGCCAAGGAAGCTTTTCACCTGATGCAGAGTACCTCCAATCTGCATATGTTCAATCTAAGAGTTGTACTTAACTGCTGATAAAATTAAGCAGCCATTTAAAATGCAGACATGCTGCAATGGTTTGGGAGTTACCTACCCCCCACTCTTCTGAAATCACCCAGACCAGACTCAGCTGGCTGGAGGTTAAGGAATGAAGCTTTATGTTCACAGCTTAGCACAATAGACAAGCAGATAGTTACAGTATATTACAGATGTTTACAGCTATAGACAGAAACAGACAAGTTAAAGGTAATACAGAAGCACAACATCCCTCCCAGAAACAAGAGTCCTCAGGAGGGGCTCCCAACCACCCTTCCACCTTCTTTCCACCCCTCTGCCTTATCCTAGAGTCTGCCTTATGTGCAGGGTGAGTTTGGAGGATTGGCATGGGAGGCAAAAAGCAAAATTGGGTTACAAGCAAAAGCCCATGGGAAAAAGCACAGACACCAACTCTGACAGAGACTCACTCTCTTACCTATGTTTGTGTCCTTGCTTTCATACATCTCAGCAAGCCTATGAGTGCAGTAGCCATCATCCTTGTTTCGTTTTGACAGCCTAGCATCTAATTTTTCTCATTAAAATATTCCAATTAGGCTCAAACCAGCACACATGCCCTGAGAATGACTAAAGCTATGGAAGGGTGGTCACTGGAACCTTGTTTACGTGCTCATGCTACCACTTTCATTACAAACATGAAAAAGTAGCCTGTCCTGCTTTCTATAAAAGTTTTGGAGGGGGCTTGCTTTACTTTTTCAAGGGAAATATGTGGCAAAAATAGTTATTCTAAGTGTTTCTTTTTATTTATTTATTTCATCATGCTTGTCAGTTCAGATGTTATTATAGAAGCATTTCTTGGCTGCTCCCAAGTGGGTTAACCAATTTTGAGCCACTTAGCACCTAGGCTTAGGAATGTCAGTGAGGCCAGCAGGACAAAGGAGGTTCTTCTGCCCCTGTGCTCAGCACTGCTCAGGCCACACCTTGAGTGCTGTGTCCAGTTCTGGGCTCCCAAATTGCAGAGAGATGTTGAGGTGCTGGAAGGTGTTTGGAGAAGGGCAGCAAGGCTGGGGAGGGGCCTGGAGCACAGCCCTGTGAGGAGAGGCTGAGGGAGCTGGGGGTGTGCAGCCTGCAGCAGAGGAGGCTCAGGGCAGAGCTCATTGCTGTCTGCCACTACCTGCAGGGAGGCTGTAGCCAGGTGGGGTTGGGCTCTGCTGCCAGGCACCCAGCGACAGAAGAAGGGGACCCAGTCTGAAGTTGTGCCAGGGGAGGTCTAGGCTGGATGTTAGGAGGAAGTTGTTGTCAGAGAGAGTGATTGGCATTGGAATGGGCTGCCCAGGGAGGTGGTGGAGTTGCCATCCCTAGAAGTGTTGAAGCAAAGCCTGGATGAGGCACTTAGTGCCATGGTCTGGTTGCTTGGGCAGGGCTGGGTGCTAGGTTGGACTGGATGAGCTTGGAGGTCTCTTCCAACTTGGTTAATTCTGTGATTCTATGAGAAAGAACTCTGAGCAAGGAGGTTCTGCCATTTACACCTGCCATAAAGCTAGCAGTGAGGTCACCCTGGCATCCCTGATACTCTTCACTCTTTAGACTGTTCACTACATTACATTATGGGTTTAAACTGGCAGAGGGGAGATTGAAACTGGGTGTTAGGAAAGGATTCTTTCCACTGAGGGTGGTGAGACACTGGCACAGGTTGCCCAGGGAGGTTGTGGAGCACAGAATCACCCAATGTGATCGAAGATCACATTGGGTGATTCTGTGCTCCACAACCTCCCTGGAGGTGTTCAAAGCCAGGTTGGATGAGACCTTGAGCAACCTGTTCTCGTGGGAGGTGTCCCTGCCTATGTCAGGGGCTTGGAACTGGATGATCCTTGAGGTCTCTTCCAACCTCAACCCTTCAATGATTCTATGACCTTTAGCTGCCTTACCGCATGAGTTCCATGACGTTTCTGATTTTATTTCTTTTGATCCATGCTAGAAGTTACATGGGAGGACCAGCAGAAAAAGGTGAATGGTGCAATAACTGATGACAAACCATTGCTGAAAAAGAAACACCATTCTGAGCCAGGTTTGTCAGGGTTTGGGAAACCACATGAAAGCAGGAGACCCTGAAACTGCATTTCATGCTTTTGTAATGCGTGTGTGCTTGGTGTACCTTTGAACTTTATCTGTTTGTGGATTTTCCCTTCACTTTGCTGTGAAATGTTTAGTCTTTAGGTTGCATTTAGATGATGTAGTTGCCTTTTAGGGCAGCTGGATCAGAGCTGCTTTTGGGGGCAGCAGTTGTGCTAGGACGCATATTGTCGCGGAGGGGAGTGAAATTAATTGGTGTGAGAGGATACACTATAAAAATACATGGTTTATTCATTTCAATACTCTGAACTCTCACCACCCCCAACCACTGAAGTTTTGATGTTACTATGTGTTCTTACACAGTTATCACAGTATCACAGTATCACCAAGGTTGGAAGAGACCTCACAGATCATCAAGTCCAACCCTTTAGCACAGAGCTCAAGGCCAGACCATGGCACCAAGTGCCACGTCCAGTCCTGCCTTGAACAGCTCCAGGGACGGCGACTCCACCACCTCCCCGGGCAGCCCATTCCAGTGCCCAATGACTCTCTCAGTGAAGAACTTTCTCCTCACCTCCAGCCTAAATTTCCCCTGGCACAGCCTGAGGCTGTGTCCTCTCGTTCTGGTGCTGGCCACCTGAGAGAAGAGAGCAACCTCCTCCTGGCCACAACCACCCCTCAGGTAGTTGTAGACAGCAATAAGGTCTCCCCTGAGCCTCCTCTTCTCCAGGCTAACCAATCCCAGCTCCCTCAGCCTCTCCTCGTAGGGCTTGTGCTCAATGAAAGACATTCTAGCAATAACACCAAACAGTAACTATTATTATCTAGCAAACATTCAAGCAATAAACAGAGAGAGGAATTTCCCCCGTGGCCAAATGCCACTTGGGGTCAATATGCTGCTTGCCCAGTAGATGGGCCCAAGCTCTTTCTGCTCAATGGCAGAAGGCAGTGGAGAATTACAGAGGCATTAAAGCATTTACTCAACTACCTGAAGGGAGGCTGTAGCCAGGTGGGGGTTGGTCTCTTCTCCCAGACAACCAGCAATAGAATGAGGGGACACAGTCTCAAGTTGTGCCAGGGGAGGTCTAGGCTGAATGTTAGGAGGGAGTTGTTGGCAGAGAGAGTGATTGGCATTGGAATGGGCTGCCCAGGGAGGTGGTGGAGTCACCATCCCTGGAAGTGTTCAAGCAAAGCCTGGCTGGGGCACTTAGTGCCATGATCTGGTTGACTGAATAGGGCTGGGTGCTAGGTTGGGCTGGATGATCTTGGAGGTCTCTTCCAACCTGGTTGATTCTAAGATTCTAAATTCTGATTAGCTATCAGTCACCCTCCGGGGCTACATCACAGCCTGTACAAGTGTCCATTCTTCAGGGGACTCTGCCCATGGACATTGAGGCTGGAATCCTCCCGGCTTCAGGGGAAGCTGCAGACCATCTCTGACCTTGTTCCTTGTGCCTGGAGGTGTTTAAGAGGAGGCTGGATGGGGCACTTAATGCCATGGTGTAGTTAATGAGAAGGGTGAGGTGCTAGGTTGGACTCAATGATCTCTGAGGTATTTTCCTTCCGTCTTGATTAATTCTGTGCTTCTGTAATGAATCAGCACAGCTGACAGGATTTGCTTTTTCTGCTGTGCATTGCACACTGCTGTCTCTTACAGACATTCTATGTCATTACAAACAATTAATTTCCAAGCCATAGTAGACAAGACACCTGCAAGGAAGTGCAATAACACTGCCTTCACCTCTAGGTGCTGAAGGCTGTTTTATCTGTGAATGCTAAACCAGTGATGTAGCCTCATGGAATCTGCCTCAGGAGGTTTTGCATTCCTTGAAGCTCTCCAGTAAGGGATTTATCTTAGTATTATTAGATTAGATCTTATTATTATCTTAGCATTATTAGATTAGATCTTCTTATTATTAGATTTATCTTAGTATCATCTGAGAATGCTTTAAGTGTTCTGTTTGCACAGAGGTCAGCAAGGTAATACTCAGGGGAGGTCTAGGCTGGATGTTAAGAAAAAGTTCTTCACAGAGAGAGTGATTGGCATTGGAATGGGCTGCCCAGGGAGGTGGTGGAGTTGTCATCCCTGGAGGTGTTGAAGCCAAGCCTGGCTGGGGCACTTAGTGCCATGGTCTAGCGATTGGCCAGGGCTGGGTGCTAGGTTGGACTGGATGAGCTTGGAGGTCTCTTCCAACCTGCTTGATTCTGTGATTCTAGTACTAATAAAACTTAGCTTCTGGCTGTGATTAGCAAACTGCAGGGAGTAGCAAGGAGGAACAGAGGCACCTTGCATTGCTGTTGCTGTGTTTTGATTGTGTGTTCATACAAAGGCTTTTCTGTTGTAGAACTTGTTCTGGTTTTAAGTCTGGTTTGTCTGGCAAGAGTTTAACTTAGCCAGTGACATGGGTATAGCCATGGTGATAGCTATGAAAATCTGTGAGGAACAATAGGTATTGGTTATATATAAATACACTGAGTGAAGAACTGAGAATGTGAGCAGAATCAGAGAGAAACACAGAAATGGGTAATAAAAATAACTCCAAATCAGAGAAAAAAACCCAGCAGTACTGTAACATGCAAGGCATTAATATTCAAGAAGAGTATAGTACTAGGAATGAGATTAACAATTTTGTCAGAGGACAATTTAAAGTCGTTCCATAAAGCACTCAAATGGCTCTCATCTTTCAAGCTTCTCAAGAGAAGATGCTGATAAAACTTCTATTCCTGAGTGCCAGAAATCAGCAGTGCCTGCAGTCCCTCCAGTTCTGAACCAGCCTGCAAACCAATACATGGCAAAGAATCAATTGCATTTGTGCCAAGGTTTTGAAAGATTGGATGGGCAATAGCAGGATCATAGCTAGCGTGGGGGCAAAATTCAAGCCATGGGAGTTTTGATCATGAGCCAGCAAAGTGCTCCAGTGGCCAGGAGGGCCAATGCCAGGAAGAAAGGGAGCTGGGGGTACTGATAGATAGTAGCTGAAGATGAGGCAGCAGTGTGCCCAGGTGGGCAGCAGAGCCAATGGCATCCTGGGCTGGCTCAGGAGCAGTGTGGGCAGCAGGGCAAGGGAGGTTCTTGTGCCCCTGTACTCAGCACTGCTCAGGCCACACCTTGAGTACTGTGTCCAGTTCTGGGCCCCTCAATTCAAGAGAGATGTTGAGGTGCTGGAAGGTGTCCAGAGAAGAGCAATGAAGCTGATGAAAAGCCTGGAACACAAACCCTATGAGGAGAGGCTGAGGGAGTGCAGCCTGGTGAAGAGGAAGCTCAGGGGGGACCTCATTGCTATCTACAACTACCTGAAGGGAGGCTGTTGCCAGGTGGGGTTGGCCTCTTCTCCCAGGCAACCAGCAATAGAACAAGGGGACACAGAATCAGAATCACAGAATTAACCAAGTTGGAAAAGACCTTTGAGATCCTCACATCCAACCTATTACCCAAATCTTGCCCTTTCCTTTCCACACCTGAAACATTACATCTTTATTCATAAGCAAATGTTTGAATAAAATAAGGATGACTCAGGTAGCTGGGAGGGAGAGGAGCAAGTAAGCCACCCAAACAGAACTGACATAAGAATGCCAGGGGAGGTCTAGGCTGGATGTTAGGAGGAAGTTGTTGGCAGAGAGAGTGATTGGCATTGGAATGGGCTGCCCAGGGAGGTGGTGGATTCTCCATCCCTGGAGGTGTTCAGGCAAAGCCTGGCTAGGGCACTTAGTGCCATGGTCTGGTTGACTGCATAGGACTGGGTGCTAGGTTGGACTGGATGACCTTGGAGGTCTCTTCCAACCTGGTTGATTCTATGATTCTATGATTCTGGGGTGGATTGGAAGGGCTGTGGTTAGTAGGTTGAGAGAGGTTCTCCTGCTCCTCTACTCTGCTCTGGTGAGGCCACATCTGGAGTACTGTGTCCTGTTCTGAGCCCCCCAGTTCAAGAGTAACATAGAACTGCTTGAGAAAGTCCAGTGCAGATCTACAAAGATGATGAAGGGAATGGAACATCTCTCTTATAGGATAGCCTGAAGGAGCTGGGGCTGTGCTGATTGAAGAGGAGGAGACTGAGAGGTGACCTCATCAATGGTTTTAAAGATGTGCAGGGTGAGTGGCAGGAGGCTGGAGCCAGGCTCTGCTGGGTGATGCCCAGTGCCAGCACAAGGGGCAGTGGGTGCAAGCTGGGGCATAGGAAGTTCTATGGAAACATGAGGAGGAATTTTTTCCCTGTGAGGGTGACAGGCTGCCTAGTGAGGTTCTGGAGTCTCCCTCTCTGGAGGTATTCAAAACCCACTTGAACTTGTTTCTGTGTGATCTGGTCTAGGAGATGCTGCTCTGGCAGGGGCGTTGGACTGAATGAGCTTTTGAGGTCCCTTTGAGCCCCTGAAAGTTTGTGATTGTGATTTGTGGTTTAGCTGATGTGTGCAGTCTGGCAGAGCATACTGTGTTCTCAGGGATCAGAGAGCATGTGGGGTGCTTCTCTGTTGCTGTCCATCAGTGTTGAGGATTTGTACTTTCAGCACCTGTGCATTGGAGCTGATAGATGGCATATGACAGAAAGGGACTAAAGCTTTATAACTCTAATCACATTTCCCTGGTCAGTGAAGAGGGAAAAGGAAAAAAGGAGAGAGGGGAAAAAAAAAGGCAAGCACAGCAAGTGAACATTTTCACTTGGTTTTGTGTTTTAATGTGAGAGGCCTTAAGAGAATTTGGAAAAGAGGGAGGCTATGGGTAGGGAATGTGTCCTGAACTGATAAAGATGAGGTTAGGTAGGATGTGGATTATGTTGAAATGCAATTTCAATTAATTATTTTCTTCTGGCATCATCACTCTTGAACCCTTTGGAGTTATTTCATGGGAGGCAGCACATCATTTAGTGTGCCAAGGCAGTGGTACCCACTTCTGTTTGTTCCCTGTCACTTGTTTTCAGTGTTCAGTCTGACTGCCCAATGTGTTGGAAGCTGAATGCAGTCCAGTGAGCTGCTGGAAGGTGTCCAGAGAAGGGTGACAAAGATGGGGAGGGGCCTGGAGCACAAATGCTATGAGAGGCTGAGGGAGCTGGGGGTGTGCAGCCTGCAGCAGAGGAGGCTCAGGGCAGAGCTCATTGCTGTCTACAACTACCTGCAGGGAAGTTGTAGCCAGGTGGGGTTGGTCTCTTCTCCCAGGCAACCACCAACAGAAGAAGGGGACACAGTCTCAAGTGGTGCTAGGGGAGGTCTAGGCTGGATGTTAGGAGGAAGTTGTTGGCAGAGAGAGTGATTGGCATTGGAATGGGCTGCCCAGGGAGGTGGTGGAGTCACTGTCACTGGAAGTGTTCAAGAAAAGCCTGGCTGGGGCACTCAGTGCCATGGTCTGGTTGACTGGATAGGGCTGGGTGCTAGGTTGGACTGGATGAGCTTGGAGCTCTCTTCCAACCTGCTTGATTCTATGAGTCTATGATCTCCACCCAGAGATGATAGAAGTAATGCAGAAACTACCTTCATGAGGTAGCAAAGGAAATGCTGCTCTTTTTCCATTGGGTTTTTCTACCTGGAAACAGTAGACCTGATGGTTTATATCTGCAAAGCATCCTGAAGTGATTCCATTATTGTTACTTCTGAGAAGATTCCAGTTTCCCTAAACATCCAGCCTTTGCCACAGGCACTTGTACAGTAGTGAAGAACAGAGCCATGGGAAATTGCTGATGTGGTTTAATATGGCTGATCAAAAGCAGGCAGAGAAGTTGACATGGAATTATACATCTCAGAGAGGAATGAAGGAAAAATAGAGTGTCCTTGCAGTGACTTGAGGGGGAAGCTGTATATCTTTAGTACACTACTGAAGTTTTATGGGAATCATACCAAGGGTAGGTTGAACACATGAAAACATGCAAAGGTAATATGTGCTTACAAATGCTAAGTCTTTATGTATCTATATAAATCCCAAGCACAGCTCCAGGCTGGGTGGGGAATGGCTGAGAGCAGCCCTGAGCAACAGGCCCTGGGGGTCTGGGCTGATGCAAAGCTCCACAGGAGCCTGCAGGGTGAGTGCAGCCCAGACACAACCCTGTGCTGGGCTGCAGCAAGAGCAGTGTGGGCACAGGGCAAGGGAGGGGATTCTGCCCCTTGGCTCTGCTCTCCTCACACCCCACCTGCAGTCCTGGGGGCAGTTCTGGAGCCCCCAGCACAAGCAGGACATGGAAGTGTTGGAGCCAGTCCAGATGAAGATACTCAGAGGGCTGCAGCAGCTCTGCTCTGAGGACAGGCTGAGAGAGTTGGGGCTGTGCAGCCTGGAGAAGAGAAGGCTTGGAGGAAACCTTGGAGTGACCTTGCAGGATCTGAAGGGGGCTCCAGGAGGGCTGGGGAGGGACTATTGACAAGGTCAGGTCTGGTAATGACAGGATGAGGAGGAATGGGTTTGAAGTGGTAGAGGGGAGATTGAAAGTGGATGTTAGGAAGAAGTTCTTTGCAGTGAGGGTGGTGAGACACTGGCACAGGTTGCCCAGGGAGGTTGTTCCCTCCCTGGAGGTGTTCAAGGCCAGATTGGAAGTGGCCTTGAGCAACCTGTTCTAGTGGGAGTTGTCCCTACTTATGGCAGGGGCTTGGAACTGGATGACCCTTGAGGTCTCTTCCAACCTCAATCATTCTGTGATTCATTCTATGTATACATGTGTGTGTACACACACACACACAACTCTCTATGTTAATACATATTGGTATATAGAAAAGTTGGTTGTCAATGTGAAGGGACTCCTGGCTTGTTTTATCCCTAGAACCCTCTGTGTCTCTCTCCAAGGTGGAAGTATTCCCTGGGTGTAAACAGACAGAGTGTTTCATAAAGGATTTTAGCCTGACTATTAGTTTGTAGTTTATTTATTGCTGTGGAATCAGTTCAAGAAGTACAACAGTAGTCAAAAAGAATTCCAAACAAAGTGGGAGTTATTTTAAGAGGAGTTTGTGGTCAGCATTGGAAGTACACATTGAAAGTAGCCAGGTGGGGGGTGACCTCTTCTCCCAGGCAACCAGCAGTAGAACAAGGGGACACAGTCTCAAGTTGTGCCAGGGTAGGTCTAGGCTGGATGTTAGGAGGAAGTTCTTCCCAGAGAGAGTGATTGGCATTGGAATGGGCTGCCCAGGGAGGTGGTGGAGGCACCGTCCCTGGAGGTGTGCAAGACAAGACTGGATGAGGCACTTAGTGCCATGGTCTGATTGACTGGATAGGGCTGGGGCATAGGTTGGAGTGGATGATCTTGGAGGTCTTTTCCAATATGGTTGATTCTGTGATTCTATGATTCTACAGTAGATTGCAAATGAGGAAAAGGGAGATACTCTTAGAAATGGGGAGGTTAAAAGGCTGGGAAAGACCAAGTAGTGCCAGAGATAAAGGAGAGCACACTCATGCTTTGTATAAATGACATCATGAAGCCTTGGGTATAAATAATACCCATGTTTGCTTGTTTTATACTTTACTTTGGTGTTTTTCTTGTGCCACTTTAAAAGAGAGTCTGGACTAAATCACAAGGAGTTGGATTGGAGAGAGGAAGTGAGGCTCTGTGAGTGGGAATTGCAGTCCTGGTGCGAGCGGGGCACAGATGCACTCCAATAGTGCACTGCAGTTACAGTAGTTCAGGCTACATCTGTAATTACAATAGATCAGAGGTACTGAGGTGGCCTGAGAATGTCTAACAAAGCTCTTTTATATATATGCTTTTTATTGTGTTTTTGGAAACCATTTCTGCAGCCTTAACTGTGTCATCTACTGGACAACGTGGCTCTTGACATCACTAGGGTGAGACTAGATTTAGAACATGGAGAGGTCTGATTTAGGGTAGCTTATCCTTTATTGGCAAGGTATTTGTAGCTATGTTTTGAAGTATCTTTTCTGAAGTCATTTGGCTACCTAAATTATTAATAAGATTCGTTGTATTTTCAGGATTGATGATACTTTGGGTCCTGTGTGTCATTGTGCTGCATTAATAGTTTAAAATGTTACTATTTGGGGTTTTTGTTTCCTTACAGAAGTCTAAGGTAAGCTTACTCAGAGAGGAAAAAAACAACCAACCAAACCAACCTTAGAAGGGCTCTCTCTGGATTCCTCATTTGTATCTTGAGACTTATGAAAGAGTAATGCAGTCTCCATGGTTTTGTTTGATTTATAGAGTTGTGCTACTAAGAGGATTTAAGATTTCTTCCTGTATGTCATTTTCTCCTTTCTGCTCTACTATCCTTATCTTTGGGTAGGCATAACCCGTGTTTTCCACCTTCCTGTCTTTACCTAGCATATATTTTCTACAGCATATATTATGCAATACCAAACCTAAATACTTTGCTAACTGTTTTTCACCTTCCTGTCTTTACCTAGCATATAGTTTCTACAGCATATATTATGTAATTCCAAACCTAAATACTTTGCTAAGTGTTTCCCACCATTCTGTCTTTACCTAGCATATATTTTTCTATAGCATATATTATGCAATACCAAACCTAAGTACTTAGCTAAGTGTTTCCCACCTTCCTTTCTTCACCTAGCATATAATTTTCTATAGCATATATTATGCAATACCAAACCTAAGTACTTAGCTAAGTGTTTCCCACCTTCCTTTCTTTACCTAGCATATATTTTCTAGAGCACATCTTATGTAATTCCAAACCTAAATACTTCCCTAAATGTTTTTCACCTTCCTGTCTTTAGCTTATATTTTATAGAGCAAATATTATGTAATTCCAAACCTAAATACTTTGCTAAGTGTTTTTCACCTTACTTTCTTTACCTAGCACATATTTTCCAGAGCCCATATTATGTAATTCCAAACCTAAATACTTTGCTAAGTGTTTTCCACCTTCCTGTCTTTACCTAGCATGTATTTTCTAGAGCATATATTATGTAATTCCAAAACTACATACTTCCCTAAATGTTTTCCACCTTACTTTATTTACTTAGCATATATTTTCTAGAGCATATATTATGTATTTCCAAACCTAAATACTTTGCTAAGTGTTTTTCACCTTCCTGTCTTTACCTAGCATATATTTTCTAGAGCACATCTTATGTAATTCCAAACCTAAATACTTCCCTAAATGTTTTCCACCTTTATTTACTTAGCATATATTTTCTAGAGCATATATTATGTATTTCCAAACCTAAATACTTTGCTAAGTGTTTTTCACCTTCCTGTCTTCACCTAGCATATATTTTCTAGAGCACATCTTATGTAATTCTAAACCTAAATACTTCCCTAAATGTTTTCCACCTTACTTTATTTACTTAGCATATATTTTCTAGAGCATATATTATGTATTTCCAAACCTAAATACTTTGCTAAGTGTTTTTCACCTTCCTGTCTTTACCTAGCATATATTTTCTAGAGCACATCTTATGTAATTCTAAACCTAAATACTTCCCTAAATGTTTTCCACCTTACTTTATTTACTTAGCATATATTTTCTAGAGCATATATTATGTATTTCCAAACCTAAATACTTTGCTAAGTGTTTTTCACCTTCCTGTCTTTACCTAGCATATATTTTCTAGAGCACATCTTATGTAATTCCAAACCTAAATACTTCCCTAAATGTTTTCCACCTTTCTGTCTTTGCCTAGCATATATTTTCTATAGCATATATTATGCAATTCCAAACCTACTTTGCTAAGTGTTTTCCACCTTCCTGCCTTTACCTAGCATATATTTTCTATAGCATATATTATGTCATTCCAAACTTAAATACTTTGCTAAGTGTTTTCCACCTTACTTTCTTTACCTAGCACATACGTTCTAGAGCACATAATATGTAATTCCAAACCTAAATACTTCCCTAAATTTTTTCCACCTTCCTGTCTTTACCTAGCATATATTTTCTTGAGCACATATTGTATATAGTATACATTATGTAAGCCCAAACCTAAATACTTTGGTTTTCCCTGTGTTTTTTTTCTCCTGGTTAGTCATCTGCTTATGTTTTTCAGCAAAGCTCTCAGCATCTCTCCAGTATTACTGTGGGATTTTGTGCATGTGGATTGACACTTTGAGATAAAGAATTCACCTTTAGCTAGTAGGGGATTTCCTCATGAGAAAAAAAATAGCAGGCATGTGGAATAAGCTCTGCATCTATAGGAAGGATAACTGGAAGATTAAGTCAAACTGCTTTTATTCACACCTGAATGTAGTCAAACAGCTTTTTGCTCTGCATCTTGTCTTAACAACTATTTCTGCTCTTAGCCCTTCTGCTATCAACTCTTCTCTCTGCATGCTTAGCACTGCAGAGTTTGAATGGTGTCAGGGACCCTTCCCTGAGAGCTAGCTCCATTATGTCATTCAGCTCTAATCACATCCAGACTAATGGCTTATATTTATGGAACGTACAGGCTCCACGGAACATTCTGTCTCGAAGGCTCCTCTGTGTTTGCAGATTGTGTCTCCTTGATTGAGCTAGTGCAGCTCTTGTTTTGTGAAGTGGTCAGAAATGTGGCTTCCCACAGCCAGAAGTCACAGGCATTTCTGAGACTGTGGTACATTGGAAAGATCTCAGGTTTTTGAGAGACAAATGAAGAGATCTCAGTTTTTAAGGAGAGAAAGCTGAAGAGGTCTCAGTGTTTAAGGAGAGAAAACTGAAGATGTCTCAGTTTTTAAGGAGAGAAAACTGAAGAGGTCTCAGTGTTTAAGGAGAGATAACTGAAGAGGTCTCAGTTTTTAAGGAGAGAAAACTGAAGAGGTCTCAGTGTTTAAGGAGAGATAACTGAAGAGACATCAGTTTTTAAGGAGAGAAAACTGAAGAGACCTCAGTTTTTAAGGAGAGAAAACCGAAGAGACCTCAGTTTTTAAGGAGAGAAAACTGAAGAGACATCAGTTTTTAAGGAGAGAAAACTGAAGAGGTCTCAGTGTTTAAGGAGAGAAAACTGAAGAGACATCAGTTTTTAAGGAGAGAAAACTGAAGATGTCTCAGTTTTTAAGGAGAGAAAACTGAAGATGTCTCAGTGTTTAAGGAGAGAAAACTGAAGATGTCTCAGTTTTTAAGGAGAGAAAACTGAAGATGTCTCAGTGTTTAAGGAGAGAAAACTGAAGATGTCTCAGTTTTTAAGGAGAGAAAACTGAAGATGTCTCAGTTTTTAAGGAGAGAAAACTGAAGATGTCTCAGTTTTTAAGGAGAGATAACTGAAGAGGTCTCAGTTTTTAAGGAGAGAAAACTGAAGATGTCTCAGTGTTTAAGGAGAGAAAACCAAAGAGACCTCAGTTTTTAAGGAGAGAAAACTGAAGAGGTCTCAGTGTTTAAGGAGAGAAAACTGAAGAGATCTCAGTGTTTAAGGAGAGAAAACTGAAGAGACCTCAGTTTTTAAGGAGAGAAAACTGAAGAGACCTCAGTTTTTAAGGAGAGAAAACTGAAGAGACCTCAGTTTTTAAGGAGAGAAAACTGAAGAGACCTCAGTTTTTAAGGAGAGAAAACTGAAGAGACATCAGTTTTTAAGGAGAGAAAACTGAAGAGGTCTCAGTGTTTAAGGAGAGAAAACTGAAGATGTCTCAGTTTTTAAGGAGAGAAAACTGAAGAGGTCTCAGTTTTTAAGGAGAGAAAACTGAAGATGTCTCTGTTTAAGGAGAGAGAACCGAAGAAGTCTGCGAAACAAAAAGGTGGAGTGCTTGCCTTACATCTCCCTGTGCTGTGCTGCTTGTAGGGTTTCAGGTGTGCATGGCTGTTGGAACACTAAGCTGGTGAAAGATTGCCTTTACTAAGTGACTACTTTACAATGCCAATTCTCTCTCACAGCATGATAGAGCAGATGGTACTTACTTTATTCCCACTTGCAGTACAGTAGCTGGCTTTCATTTACCTGGTAAGTTTGATCACAGAGGCTCAGTTGTGTGTACTACTCTCATACCACTCCCATGCCCTTAAGACAAACAACTGAGCCAAATACATGCTGCTTCCACATCAAATCACTGACTATGAGAATGAAGATGACCTACTGACAGGATGTCAATGTAGTAGGATTCTATTCCATTATTTTATTCTCAGATTTTGACCTTTTTCTAACAAAGATCAGTTTTCATTGATTACAAGCTCCAGAGTCAGAGAACTTTTGAGTTTCTGGGAATTTATAGCATGGTTTCTTCATCAGGAGCACAGAAGTGCTGTTGTGGCTGAGTTAATCAGTTGCTTAATACCTACTTAACATTGTTAATCAAAAGTTGCTGCATTACCTTGACACAGCTTCTACAATTTCATTCATATTTGCAACAATGAATATAAACAAATATTATAAGCCATTTATCTCCTCAGCTGAACAGTAAGAGGATACCAGATACCTTGCTATCATTTCCTTTCCTCTCTTGCTACTGTTAATATTATTCTTCTAACATGTTTGATAATTAAAAGCTTCAAACTGGGAAAAAAAAAGGTTTTAAGTTAATCTTTTTTTTTTGGTTTGTTGCCACTTTGATGTGTGCAGAATTTTTTTTTCACAACAAATGCTTTGCATGAGGACATGTACAAATATTAATGGTTTCATGGCACTAATATGCTGCCAAATACTGGTATTTTGGGTGTGATGGTTTGGGTGTTCCTCACCTCTCCCCCTTAAGAAAATCACCCAGACTAGACTCAGCCACGCTGGGAATTAGAATGAAGCTTTATATTTGCAGCTTAGCACAATATCCAAGCAGGTATGTACATTGTTGTGATGGTTTGGGTGTTCCTCACCTCTCCCCCTTAAGAAAATCACCCAGACTAGACTCAGCCAAGCTGGGAATTAGAATGAAGCTTTATATTTGCAGCTTAGCACAATATCCAAGCAGGTATGTACATTGTTGTGATGGTTTGGGTGTTCCTCACCTCTCTCCCTTAAGAAAATCACCCAGACTAGACTCAGCCAAGCTGGCAGTTAGAATGAAGCTTTAGATTTGCTGTTTAGCACAATATACAAGCAGATAGTTACAATATCTACAGCTATAGACAGAAATATGTAAGTTAAAAAGGTAATACAGAAACACAACAGCCCTTCCAGAAACTAGAGACCCCAGGAGGGGCTCCCAACCTCCCTTGCACCTTCTTTCCACCTCTGTACCTTATCCCAGAATCTGCTTTACATGGAAGGTGAGTTTGGAGAACTGGCCAGGGGGTTAGGAATCAAATGGATTAATTAGACAGCAGGTTAGGGAGAGAAGTGCAGGCAGCCAGCACCAGAGAGCAACTCTGTTACCTCTGTTTATATTCTTGTGTTTATCCATCTCAGCAAGCCTATGAGTGCAGCAGACCTCACCACTGTTTCCTTTTCACAGCCTAGCATCTAATTCTTCTCACCAAAATATTCCAGCTAGCTTCAAACTAGCACATTGGGTCTGCAGTCTCCAAAGGGAGCTTCCTTGGTATTCAGTCCTGTCCATGCTGACACTACTAGAGTGCCTGGCATTACCACACCAGGCATATCCTCCTTTTGGGACTCATGTGATTCCAAACATCCTTTGAAGATGGATTTCTCCTAATGCAGTCTATGTCTCAAAGCTACACATTGATATGGATATTAACAAGTAATAAGGGAGTGGTGATAGATACTTTCTAATAACTGCTCTGCACAGAGCAGGAACTCTTGCTTCTGGGCTGCAGAGCTGTAACAGCATTTTCAGAAGGTGTGAAGTGCTTGAACTGGGTTTCAGTGGTGCTGAGAGTGATATATTTAAGCCTTTAAGCAACCCTAGCTGCACTATATTAGTGCAAGCTGCAATACACGAGGGAGGAGTGCATCTTTCTGTTTGGTTGTTTGTACTTCACCCTATGGATTCATTGTACTTGCCCAGACAAAAAACCATATTTATATGCCATTGCTTTTTTGTTTAACCATGGGAATGCATAAAATTCTTTGTTAAGACTTCCAGCTCCTGTGCTTGCATATTGCATAGTGATACATAGCACTGACACAGCTTAATTCTCTAAGCAAAAGGAACTGCCTAAAGATGCATTCTAAATATACTTTAAAAACTGCTTGTGTTGACAGCAAAAGGTTGGTCCAGCCTTGGCATTTGATAGTAGGTGAAAATCATAAGCTGCCAGCTAGAAAATGAAAGTGTTTAAGTATGGATCAGAGTGGTCCTCAGATGAAAATTGAGTGTTGCCTGTCATGCAATGTTGTGGACTTTGATTTCTCACTATGTTTTTCAATCCTGTCTTGATATCGACTGTAAAGCATGGATAAAATTCTGGCATGCTTTTGGGGTGCATGAACTTAACAGCTAGATTATTACTCTGACCTCTGCAGTGTTCCTGAACTGTGAGCAGTGTTTTACAACTCCTTAACAAAGGTTGAAATTACATCAAGCCTCACCTGTACTTTTGACAGAGGAATTGTACTGAGTTTGTGGAGAATGCCTTTGTGCTGCTGCTGGTAGCTTCACAGTTCTTTGCCATTGCTGTTCAAGACAAATTCTTTTGCCACAAGTAGACCCTCAGTGCAGAGAATGGCACTGCCCCTCAGGTGCTCACCGGGCCTGAAGTGGCAGTGTGGTTTTGAATGTGAAGTAATGAAGTAACCAACCAAAGAGTGGCTTTGGCATTTCACTTGCATGCATTTGCAGCCACTCAGATGTCTGGGAGATGAGAGTGAGTTTTCATTCTGAAGCAAGGATCTGCTGAACTGACCACCAGAGATACCAGCTGTATATTCTCTTTTCTCACCTTCTGTCTTGTGATCTGGATAATACACCTTTGGCAGAGTGTTATAATAATGCAATCCCTTTCCAGAGTGTGTTGTGTGGATTCTGAAGTCATTGAGCTTCTGTATCCTTTTGCAAACAGAAATTGGCTTTCCCTTTTGCAGATAGAAATCTAGTTTCTTTTTTTTTGGCAAATAGAAATATCTCTGTTTTTCCTTTTGCAAATAGAAATCTCTCTTTTCCTTTTTAATATAGAAATATCTCTGTTTTTCCTTTTGCAAGTAGAAATCTCTGGTTTCCCTTTTGCAAATAGAAATCTCTGTTTTCCTTTTTAATGTAGTAATATCTCTGCTTTCCCTTTTGCAAATAGAAATTTCTGTTTTCCTTTTTGCATATATAAATCTCTGTTTTCCCTTTTGCAAATAGAAATCTCTGCTTTCCCTTTTGCATATATAAATCTCTGTTTTCCCTATTGCAAACAGAAATCTCTGTTTTCCCTTTTGCAAATACAAATCTCTGCTTTCCCTTGTGCAAATAGAAATCTCTGCTTTCCTTTTTGCATATAGAAATCTCTCTTTTCCCTTTCACAAATACAAATCTCTGCTTTCCCTTTTGCATATATAAATCTCTGTTTTCCCTTTAGCAAGTAGAAATCTCTGTTTTCCCTTTTGCAAGTAGAAATCTCTGTTATCCTTTTTGCATACGTAAATCTCTGTTTTCCCTTTTGCAAGTAGAAATCTCTGTTATCCTTTTTGCATACGTAAATCTCTGTTTTCCCTTTTGCAAGTAGAAATCTCTGTTATCCTTTTTGCATACGTAAATCTCTGTTTTCCCTTTTGCAAGTAGAAATCTCTGTTTTCCTTTTTGAATATAGAAATCTCTGTTTTCTCTTTCACAAATAGAAATCTGTTTTCCCTTTTTGCACATAGAAATATCTCTGCTTTCCCTTTTGCAGATAGAAATCTCTGTTTTCCCTTTTGCCTATGTGAAGCTTGGTTCAGCAGAAATGACAACGATTTAGTAGCTGGGGGAAAAAAAATATATATCTAATAACAGACTCCTTGTTGGTGACATTAAAGTGACTATTCAATGCCTAACAGAAGAAAGTAAGACCTGTGTTCAAGTAGAGAACGTTGCAAGAAGCTGAAGAGCCAACTACAAGTGTTTATAGCCTTGAGCTCTGTGGTAAAGGGTTGGACTTGATGATCTGTGAGGTCTCTTCCAACCCTGATGATACTGTGATACTGTTAACCTATCTTTTACTACCCAGCTTTTTTCTTCAGCTTCATTGCATGGATTGACTTTGCTGTCAGTTGTAACTTGTCTTCCTTCCTTCCTCAGCTCCTATACTAATCCTCTCTTTACTATTCTTTTTCAACAACAGTAGTTTAACCGCTTCTTCCTCAGCTTGCTTTCCTTCTGGTGTCTCTGTTGCTTCTTTCCCCACTTACTAACTCTGCTCTGAAGCCTTCTCTCTCGATTTTTGGCCCTTTCCCTCAGTGTCAGTTTTAACCTTCTGAATACATCCTCTCACGCCCATCTCCTTTGTCTATGTCTGTACATTACACGATGTGATCACAGAAGAAGCGGAATCCTCAAGGAGAAGAAACTCAGGTCTGTCTCTTCTACTGCTTTTCTCTGTGTTGGTTTCTTTTCTCTTTAATCATTTTACCTTTCCTGTAGATTTTCTTACAGCTCAACTCATAGACTTTTCCCTCTCTTCCCCCTTGATGTATTTAAATAGTCATAGAATCATAGAATGGTCTGGGTTGAAAGGGACCTCCAAAGGTCATCCAGCCCAACCCCCTATTGACACTGGAAGAATTCCAGCATGACTGGCAGTGCAAACTGAGCTTCATTTTCTGTTAGCCACCACTACTATAGGCTGGATGTTAGGAGGAAGATCTTGACAGAGAGGGTGATGGGCATTGGAATGGGCTGCCCAGGGAGGTGCTGGAGTCACCAGCGCTGGGCTCCCAGGAATATTTGTCAGGAAGCATATAGGTTTATTTTCTACTAGGGCCCACCTGATGGCACTTCTAGGTGGACACATTAGGAGGGAATTCTTCACAGAGAGAGAGATTGCCATTGGAATGGGCTGCCCAGGGAGGTTGTGGAGTCATTGTCCCTGGAGGTGTTGAAGCAAAGCCTGGATGAAGCACTTAGTGCCATGGTCTGGTTGACTGGCCAGGGCTGGGTGCTAGGTTGGACTGGATGAGCTTGGAGGTCTCTTCCAACCTGCTTGATTCTATGATTCTGTGAATCCAACCCCTCAAATAGCCACCTATGCTGAACCATGTCATCTGCTGAAGGAAAAACAGTAAAAAGATCAGATGATACCATTAAAAAATGGGAGAGTAATTGGGCAAAAGGAGAGCAGCACTGCACAGAGATTTTTGATCAGTAGAGGTTTGCTAGGTGAATTCTCCTGTTTTCTGTGTTGTGTGGTTAAACCTTTGCCCACATTTCTGGTGCTTGGGATGCTAATGAGGATGTCCTGCATTCTTCAGAGGCCTGAAGGATCTCTATTAATAGCTGTTAGCTTTTCTGGAAGCAGAAGCACACTTAACCACCAAAGTGTTTGTGTCTGTTTCAAAGTGACCATGTCAGAACGTGAACTGTTTCGTGGTTATGCTCTGGAGTGTACCAATGGTGGCAAGTTTCATTTTGTCCCATTTTGTTCCCAGAAAACTATATCCATTTATTTTTCTCTTTAACTGAAAAGCCCTATGATGGTGTCTGCAAAGCTTATGAGCTTAAGAGTGATTGGCATTGGAATGGGCTGCCCAGGGAGGTGGTGGAGTTGCTATCCCTGGGGTTGTTCAGGCTAAGCCTGGGTGAGGCACTCAGTGCCATGGTCTGGTTGATTGGCCAGGGCTGGGTGCTAGGTTGGACTGGATGAGCTTGGAAGTCTCTTCCAGCCTGGTTGATTCTATGATTCTATAAGTCTGAGGAGCTTGCACACTTGGCAAGCAGAGTGTTGGGCAGCTAAACAATACTCAGCCTGTGCTCAGGCTTTCATGAAGGCAGTGCAGAGCTTACAGTGTGGCTGATGAAAATGGCTTTTTGAGTGTACAGACTGTAAGGCTTCACTGCCTCTCAGGTGTTTTTCTTTTGCTACTGCATAGCATTGGTAGATGGAGCACGTGCCAGGATTCTTTGGGGAAGCACAATGGGAAGCTTGAGCTAATATTTGCCTCACTGCTTCTTTCTGGTTTTAGTTTTTTGCCATGTTGGCCACTGAATATTTTTCAAAGGCCATTCTAATATATGTGTTCTAATATATATCTTCTAAATAGTTATCAGATTGCTGGAAATCTATTAGAGGTACCAATGGACCTCTTAGAAAGAGCAACCCATTGCAGGACCAGGGATGTGCCTGTGTGCACTACTAATGAAATGCCAGTGGCCACCATAACAGCAATGGGCTGGCTCAGGAGCAGTGTGGGCAGCAGGACAAGGGAGGTTCTTCTGCCCCTGTACTCAGCAATGCTCAGGCCACCCCTTGAGTGCTGTGTCCAGTTCTGGGCTCCTGAATTGCAGAGAGATGTTGAGGTGCTGGAAGGTGTTTGGAGAAGGGCAGCAAGGCTGGGGAGGGGCCTGGAGCACAGCCCTGTGAGGAGAGGCTGAGGGAGCTGGGGGTGTGCAGCCTGCAGCAGAGGAGGCTCAGGGCAGAGCTCATTGCTGTCTGCAGCTGCCTGCAGGGAGGCTGTAGCCAGGTGGGGTTGGGCTCTTCTGCCAGGCAACCAGCACCAGAACAAGGGGACACAGTCTCAAACTGCACCTGGGCAGGTCTAGGCTGGACATTAGGAAGAAATTCTTCATGAAAAGAGTGATTGGCATTGGAATGGGCTGCCTGGGGAGGTGATGGAGTCACCATCCCTGGAGGTGTTTAAAAGGAGAGTGGATGAGGCACTTAGTGCCATGGTTTAGTTAATTAGAAGGTGTTAGGTGATAGCTTTGATTTGATGATCCTAGAGGTCTCTTCCAACCTGGTTAATTCTGTGGTTCTATAGATTTATAATCAGTGTCACAGCATTTCAATTACACTTTTAAAAGTCAGCAATGGAATGGAATTTCGTTGTTAATGTTTCTTTCTATAAATCTTTAACTATATAAATCTATATAAATCTATATCTATCTCTTTCTACAAATCAATTTGGAAATCTTTGTGTCCATTCAACGTGGAGCAAGAAGAAATGAAAGTCAGGCAGGGTTTCGTATCCCTTGTTTGGACAGTGTCTTTATTTGTAGGCTCATGGTTGAAAGACACTCAGATGTATGAATGGATGGATCTCAACACCAGGAGGAATTTCTTTACTGTAAGGGTGACAGAGCACTGGCACAGGCTCCCCAGAGAGGCTGTGCAGTCTCCTTCTCTGGAGGCTTTAAAGGCTTGTCTGGATGTGTTCCTCTGTGATCTGTGTTCGATAGGATTGTCCTGCTCTGGCAGGGGGTTGGACTGGATGATCTCCTGGGGCCCCTTCCAACCACTAACATCCTGTGAGCCTGTGATGGCTGGATGGACCTGCAGGCATTTTCCAGCAGGAGTTATTGTAAATGCTATTTGCATCTGAAGTCACTCTGAAATGTCATCATCCTGTCTGAGCTCTAACGCTAGGTCATCTGAACGCCTCTGCATTTTCACCTGGTGTGTGTTGTGGTATTGCTATCAAATTACTTTCTGCTGTAGAAAGTAATGAGGCAGTAGAGGACAGTGTTGTACTGTAGCTTTGAAATCGGTGACCTTCATTTACAAATCAAAGTTAAAAAACCTTGAAAGCTTGAGAAGCAAACACAATTCTTTCTCTCTCCCTGCTCTTTTCCTAGCGGTACCCACACCCATACAGGTAACACAGGTCAGGCTACTTGCAGAAGAATGCAAAAGGCCCTGTTTATAAACTGTGCTCCTGGAGTAGGAAAGGCCAGGGCATGGGAGAGGTTAAAAGACCCCATTTGATGTCCACTGATCTCTCCAAGTGTCACCTTATGACTTGCCATATCTGTTTCCCGTTGATCTGCTTAACAATTCCACTAGGAGCAGAAGAACCCTGATGGGATGGCAGGTCCCATCCAAGTGTGCCACAATCATTTCTGCTCTCTGCAGGAGCATATTTTCCTTTCTTATACTGCTACTTTTCCCCAGTATGATGTCTCTTTAAGTATAACTTCATGCTCTGCATCTACAAGATGCTATTGCCTTAAAATATAACAACTTCTCTATGTACTGTACAGTACTGTGTACTGTAGATAATGATTGTGTGAGCAACCCTCAATAAAAACCAACCCAACCTAGTTCTCCTAATGCATGCTATTCCTGGGTTGTAGCTTGGAGGGCTTTGCTCCAGATTCGTGGCATTGTTTTAATTGAGTTTGGTATCATTTTGGCTTACTGTAAGAAGAAAAAGCAGCAGAGTCTGGTTTAAAAGTGAATGCATTTCCAATCAAAGCACTTTTTATTTGACTGAAAGTTCTTTCACATTGATGGCAAAACTCAGATTTCTGAGTGCAGCATCTCTGGGCTGCCAAGCTATTTGATAGCAATCCAATGTGTTTTCATTTCTTTGTGACAGAGGAGTGCCCCCAGCCATTTACAACCTTTGAGATGCATTCAGGACATTTGCTGGCATCGGTTAGCTGGATTTGTGTGCATTAACTGGCTGTTAGTGTCTTTTGTTCTTCATCATGATTTAACTCTGCGGCAAGCTACAGTCATGTCATTAGTAAACCTTTTCACCTGTAGGAGCTAGGCAAATGGATGAAACCAACGAAGATCTGAAGTAATCACTGCAGACCATTCCAACACATTCAGTTTTGATGCCTGAACTCTTAGACTGCCTATTGTGTGCGGGCTGCATACAACATACAGCACAAGCAAGCTTTCCTCTCTAGTTTTTTGTGTCATCCTGTTCAAGGGAACTGCAAACTAACTATGTCTGACACCTGCCTTGCTCTCTTTTCTGTTGAGTGTGTTGATGATTCTGGAAGTGCACAAAATACCCATGGGTTCCCTCCAGTAAGAGTGCACAAATGGGAACAGTAGCATGCAGTGAACACGCCTCTGGATGTAGAGTACCATACTTGGTGGTTGACTAAACTCATCAGATTAATTTGCTGGGGTTTATTAAGTTTTTCCCTTTTTTTAATGCATGATTTGTGTTTTTTATTATTATTATTATTATTATTATTATTATTATTATTATTATTATTATTATTATTTCTGCATTTTCTCTCTCCCCCTCTGTTTTTATTTTGGTTTGTTTTGTTTTACATATTGCTTTCATTTGTTTATAGAAGAAAAGAAAGCAGATCCAGAGAATGGGGACACAGGTAGGGTGACTTATTCAAAATGTTTGTGTTGTTTTTTGCCCTCAAGTTCTTTGATCTGTTGTGTGTAAGCAAATATGTGCCTTCGAGTTGGATCACTGCACTGAGGATTTCCACATAGACACTAGGAAGTAAGACTGAAGAAAATGTATTTCCTTTGCTTTATTGAGGCAATTAGACCAGGGTGAGAAATGGGAAGAGCCCAGAATCAACTAAGAAGGCTTTCACATGCCTTAGACTTCTGTCCTCCCCACTGCAGTCACAGTGTGCTCACCTGCACGCTGACTTTTTCCTTTCTATTAGAAGCTTCTGACTGCCCAAATCTCAGGGCACCTTACTTTGCCCCCTTGCCTAAGCTCCTGTGCCTCCCAAATTTTGCATCCCTCTTGTCCATGCCTAACCAAAACTGCCTGTCCTAATATTTTAAGAGCAACTCCACTCTACTTCCATAACCCAGGTTTCCAGTTTACTGCCTGTGCTCCAGAAGCCACATTGTACAGCAAACTCCTCCAAAAACATCATCATCTGTGGTAGAGTAGTCAATAATTCCCACTGGAGGAGGTAATGAAGGAAAGAATGGAAGAACACAGGTGAAAGAGTTGGGGTTTTGGGGGTTTTTAATAGGTAGGTTTTCCTTAGGCTAAGATGGGTGATACAGACATTTTGTCATCTCTTTTGTCTGGACCACAGACTGTCATCTGAAGAGTCTTACCTTAGAAATTAGCCAACTACAGAATATCCTGTAGTTAAAGTTGTCTTTCTTTATCTATTGGGTGCATTTCCATAGATGAAACTAAAGGTTAAAGTGCAATTTATGTGGCTAAAGGCTTAATTTCCTTTAGTCACTAGTGCTGAGCTCTGGCACAGATTAGTCTCTTACTACAGTCCTCATGCAACTGAGGGCAGGTTGCAGGGTTGCTGTACCATTGCCTTGGTGTTTGACTCTGGCATTTCAGAACTGTGCTTGCACTGTGCTGCTTTCCCTCAGCATGCTCCCTTCTAAAGATAAGGAGAATGGCTGCTGTTGAATCAGCAGCTGACTTTGCTTGTGCAGATGAGCTCCTCACAGAGCCAGCCCCACTGAGCCAACCTTGAGATGATGGGTTGGTTTGGTTTACTTTTTCAAACACTGAGTAGTTGTTCAAAATAAGCAAAACTCCAAATGTTGCCTGTGGTGTAATGATCCCAGCTCCATTGCAGGGGCTCAGCCTGCCTTGTGCTGCCAGTGTGAAAGCTTATGGCACAGATTTTCACTGCTGTGAATGACTACTAGTTAGATGCAAGTTAGTTGTGATTTGTCTGCACATGCTACGTGCCACCTCCTGATCACAGTGGAGACCTTAATGTAGGACTGATGCTCAGTCTGGATTAACAAAATCATGTTAGGAGCTGAAGCTTCCTAGCGGACAGCTACTGAACCCTCTGCAAGTACTTTCTGCTCTAGCTAAACCTTCACATACAGGATTCAGCTCAGAGTAGATGTGCCAGCAGAAGCAGAGGTGGTGCTAGGCCTGCATTTCCACCCCACGTGCATGGGCAGTGCTGCGATGCTTTCCCAGCCTTCCTACTCCTCTCCAGATCGCAGCTGCATCCTGGCGCAAGTGCCACGGAGCTCAGCCCGCGGCGGGCAGTGACCCTGCACACTCTTTCCACATGTCACTTCCATGCACGGCACAAAAGCTGATCTGCAGCATTATGAGCTGTCCACTGCCCTCAGGGTCCTCTGGGGTTTTAGTGTGTTTCAGTGAGTTAACTTGTTAAAGGCAGTTTCAGAAGTCAGTTCTCCTTTTAATAAGATTATCTGGGAATTGAATATTGGTGGGGAATTGAGTATTGATTGGGGGGTTGGGGTTACTCCCCCCCCAAATTTTGCTGTCTTGTTTTCATCCTGATGTGATGGTTTGGATATTCCCCAGCCCTCCTCCCCACTTAAGAACATCACCCAGCCTAGACTCAGTCGATCTGGGAATTGGAAGAATGAAGGTTTATACTTACAGCTTAGCACAAGATACAAGCAGATAGTTATAATCTGTAGACAGAAATAGACAAGTTAAAATGTTATACAGAAACACAGCAGCCCTCCCAGAAAGCAGAGTCCCCAGGAGGGGCTCCCAGCCACCCTTCCGCCTTCTTCCCACCCCTCTACCTTATCCCAGACTTTGCCTTATGTTCAAGGTGAGTTTGGAGGATCAGCCAGGGGGGTTAAGTAGCAGATGGATTAGTCAGGCAGCAAGTTAGGTTAGAGAGAGGAGTTCATGCAGCCCCAGAGAGCAACCAACTGCCTTATCTGTGTTTATGTTCTTGATTTTGTACCTCTCAGCAAGCCTATGAGAGCAGCAGACCTCACCATTGTTTCCTTTTCACAGCCTAGCATCTAATTCTTCTCACCCAGATATCCCAGCTAGGCTCCAACTAGCACACCTGAGCCTAAACCAAGCCACCAGTTTTGCTTATTTTGCTAGAGAGGACTCACATCAAGGGTTTCCAGTGGCACAGTTCAGAGTGCAATTAGCTTTGGGGACACTTAACTTTCCCTGTGCCAGCTGATCATAGTGAAGAATTCCTACCTTCAAAATGCTGCCATTTCTAATTTATGCCTAAAATGTCACCTTGAAATTTGGCAGAGACAGCAAATAGGATGATTGAATAAGAAAACTTCAGAAGAAAAATGGGGCAGGGAATCCCTTTTAGTGAAGAATGTCTCCTTTATGTTACTGCAGGATGACAAGTGGAGATGACATTTTGGAGCAAAGGTTCTGTTCCTACAAACCTACTTCTGTCATGGGGAAAAGAAGGGAAAAAAATATCATTTTCCAGTTGGAAGTTTTTGTTTTCAAGGGGATTAAAAGAAAATCTCTAGAGCTTTTAAAACTGGATTCTTACAAAACCCCCATTGCATCTTTGTGATAAATGGGCAAATATCCTTTGGGAACCTAAAGTGGCTGAGGGAGATTGTGATAGGGAGAAGTAGTTTTAGTTTAGCAGTTTCCACCTGGTGCTGTCTTTTTCACTTGTTTCTTCCCTATGAAACACACTTTCTTCTTGGGAAACACTGCTCCTTCTCTTGTTCTTGGTTTTCATTTCCCTTAAGAGCTGGGATGAAGTTTTTGACTCGTGTGTGTAGGGAGTAAAGATGAAGAGTGTGGATCAGAAGCCGAAATGCCTGTGGCCAGCAGTACAGTTTAGCCTCATCACATTCCCTCTTTCTGCCAGATTTCCTAGATTTAACAGGCAGGTCTCCTAGTACATGCCACTACTCTTACTGCTGTCAATAAAGGAGACATGAAACTCAGAGACCCTGAAGAGGCCCTTTGCAAAGCCCCACTTTGCTTTATGGCTTGGAACCGAGGTTTAGAGTTGAAACCAGGTTTATGTTGCACACTGCAATCTGATACTCCCCTCTCAGTTCCCTACATAAGGTGCAGACTGCTCAATACGTGTAGCACCCAGAACCTTCCACTGATGACAAATCCTGGGTGACTTCTGTGTTAAAATTCTGGAGAGTTTAAGGCAAATGCCTGCCAAAATGAACCCTTTTTAGCATGCAGCAGATAGTTGAATACTCTGGATTTACACCACATGGGAGTGGAAGAGAACCAAGCCTGCGTGTGTATGATAGGCAGCAAGAGTTTGCCTGAACACTTTTATTTCTTATGGATTTTAACTTCTTAAATTCTGGGCTGTTGTCTTCCTCTCTTTTTGCCCCCCCCCCTTCTTCTTTGTTTTTGATTTGTCTCTATTCTACCTCAACTTTGGCACTTACTCCCTTATTAATTGACATAGTAAACTGTGATGTTCCAGCACCGGTTGGTTAATACCAACTGCTGCCCAAACCACATAACCAGAACCCATCCCTAATCACTTGGTCCAATCATTTGGTCCAAGAAGAGTGAATGCTGTGACTCAGCATGTCATCAGCATGGCAGAGTGATGCCACTGGATGGCTGTTCCTTTAAACAGCCTAATGATGTGCTCAAAGGGTAAGCAGGCAGCCTGTGGTTGTTGCTTGTTCTGTGAACGCAGGATCAGGACCTCTCCACTCGAAACAAAAAGGCTGTTGTTAAATGAAAGGTTTCTCTTGAATAGTTTTGAAGCAGAAAAACCATTTCTCCTGTGCAAAATCATGTTCCATTTACACTCTCTCTTAATTTTGCTTTCATTTGGAGTGTGTGGAAGGTGCAACACTTAACTGAGATCCTGCTCGCTTGCTTAGCTTCTCCTCTTACAACATTTTGGGGTGTTTTGACCAAACTGCTAATTGAGAAACTATTACTGCACTGTAATTTCAGTAGGTGTTAGAAACTTCACTTTAAACTTGGAATTGAGGAGAAATTTTGTATTTACTAATTTCTCTCCCCCTCTCCCTTCCCCTTTTCTTCTCTTTTTAACCTAACAGGTGCGATGGATGTGGAAGAGAGGAACCGGCAAATGAAAATGAGCAAGTACAAACAGGTAGCAGGATCAGATTCCAGGCTGGAACAAGATTTTCACTCTAAGGCAAGGGAGTTTTGTTTTCAAAAGCACCAAAATCTCCACTATCTATTTAGATGCTAAGAGGTGAAGTGGGAGGTGGTTTCTTCGGTAATAAAAGCATTGGGAACGTGCAGCATCTCTTTAGGTGGAGTGATCAGGTTTGCTGAAGGATAAGATAGAGCAAACAAAAGTGGGAGTTTAAGTATCCATTGGAAGGATTGAAACTGGATGCTAGGAAGAAGTTCTTTACAGTGAGGGTGGTGAGGCACTGGCACAGATTGCCCAGGGAGGTTGTGGAGCACAGAATCACCCAATGGGATCAAAGATCCCATTGGGTGATTCTGTGCTCCACAACCTCCCTGGATGTGTTCAAGGCCAGGTTGGATGAGACCTTGAGCAACCTGTTCTAGTGGGAGATGTCCCTGCCTATGACATGGGGTTGGAACTGGATGAGCTTTGAGGTCCCTGCTGTGATTCCAAGGAACAATAGGGCCAAGATTTAAGAACTGAGTGAGAAGAAGAGAAGTTTATTGGGTGACAGATGGAAGGAGAGCTGCTGAAACCTGTTCACAGCTTCAATATATATTTCATATATGTGATGCTCAGAGGGCAGCAGCAGCTCTGCTATGAGGACAGGCTACAAGAGTTGGGGCTCTTCAGCCTGGAGAAGGCTTTGAGGAGACCTTGGAGTGGCCTTCCAGTATCTGAAAGGGGCTACAGGAGGGCTGGAGAGGAACTGTTGACAAGGTCTGGTAGTGACAGGGTGAGGAGAAATGGGTTTGAACTGGCAGAGTGGAGATGTTAGATGTAAGGGAAGGGTTCTTTGCAGTTAGGGTGGTGAGACACTGGCACAGGTTGCCCAGGGAGGTTGTGGAGCACAGAATCACCCAATGGGATCTTTGATCACATTGGGTGATTCTGTGCTCCACAACCTCCCTGGGTGTGTTCAAGGCCAGGTTGGATGAGGCCTTGAGCAACCTGTTCTAGTGGGAGGTGTCCCTGCCTATGGCAGAGGGTTGGAACTGGATGATCCTTGAGGTCTCTTCCAACCTAACCCATTCTGTTATTGTATGATTCTATATTCAAACACAAAGTTATCCTGCTCTGTTGAAAACAACAGTGTTCAGTGTTCCTTCATTTGATAGTGGCTCTTGGAAAGGCATTTTTCACCCAGCAACAAAAAGCTTCTAATCACAGCTGTGGTAATGTGCCAGAAATCTGAATGGTTAGCAGCCTCAAATGTAGCATCCAAGATTTCCTGCTATCTGGAGCAGGGTGTGCTAATGAAAACAATACTTTCAATTTAAGCTTCTATTATGCAACAAATAATTCAGCCTCCTCTAAAAGACTTCAGCAATTCAGGTCAGATTGGAGGTAGAAAACATTAAGACTTCTGATCTATAAAAGCTGGCTAGGGTGGTTTAGACTTCTATTTCCAGGATGTAGCTCTTTGCTCCAAGGACTGAGAGATTTACTGTTAAACTGAGCCATTTAATATTTGAAGGCAAAGAAATAATGAAATTTATGTCTTGTAATGACAGGGTGAGGAGTAATGGGTTTGAACCCATTTGTTTGGCCACAGCAACCCCAGCTAGCGCTACAGGCTGGGGACAGAGTGGCTGAGAACAGCCAGGCAGAGAGGGAGCTGGGGGTGCTGGTGGAGAGTAGCTGAAGATGAGGCAGCAGTGCCCAGGTGGGCAGCAGAGCCAATGGCATCCTGGGCTGGCCACAGCCTCAGCCAGCCTGGCCTGAAACACCTCCAGCCATGGGGCCTCAACCACCTCCCTGGGCAACCCATTCCAGCCTCTCACCACTCTCATGCTCAACAGCTTGCTCCTCACCTCCAGCTTTGCTCCATTCCCCCCACTCCTGGCACTCCCTGAGAGCCTAAAAAAGTCCCTCCCCAGCTTTTTTTCAGGCCCCCTTCAGATGCTGCAAGGCCACAAGAAGGTCACCTGGGAGCCTCCTCTGCTCCAGCCTGCACAGCCCCAACTCTTTCAGTCTGTGCTCACAGCAGAGCTGCTGCAGCCTCTGAGCATCCTCCTGGCCCTGCTCTGGACACACTCCAGCATCTCCACATCCCTCTTGTCTCGGGCTCTAGAGCTGGATGCAGGACTCCAGGTGGGGTCTCAGCAGAGCAGGGCGGAGGGGGAGAATCCCCTCCCTGGCCCTGCTGGCCACACTTCTGCTGCTGCAGCCCAGGCTCTGCTTGGCTATCTGGGCTGCAAGTGCACACTGCTGGCTCCTGCTGAGCTTCTCCTCCAGCAGCACCCCCAAGTCCTTCTCCTCAGGGCTGCTCTCCAGCCACTCACTGCCCACCCTGGATTTGTGCTTGGCATTGTCTCAACCTAGATGCAGGACCTTGCCCTTGGTCTTGTTGACCCTCCTGAGGTTGGCTTGTGCCCACCTCTGCAGCCTGTCCAGTCCCTCTGGCTGGATCCCTGCCCTCCAGGGATGTACCTCAAAAGATTTCTCTCAAAAAACTCAAAACCAGATCCAATTAATGACTGGTGACTTTTCCCTTAATCATTGCATTTTAAACTCACCTGAGTGCTGTTTGCAGCAGCTTTCAGCCAGAGTAATCACTGCAATTCATCTTAAACCTTTTGATCCTTTTTTTGTGTACTAGGAGATACTTTTTCCTTCCAGAACTTGTGTTCACACATGAACTGCTAAGCTGTTAGTCTGCTTTGATTCCAAGTGGCTATCTCTTTGTGGCAAACTCAATTATTTCTACTTGCAGTTCTTATCTGAATTTAAGCTGTAAAGTTCCAGGATGCTGTTGAGCTGAGGAACAGTTGATGTATAAAATGGTGTGACTGTGCTTGAATTAATTATCTGAGATGTACTGAAACTGCTGCTAAGTTGATAATAAATGAGAAAATCTATGGGAAAGGGGAAAGAGAATTAACTGGGAACTTATCTGGCTGCCAAAGTTTGACATTCAAAAAAATAGAGAAGATATGAAGTTAATTGAATTGCTGCAGCAGTCAGGGAGCTCCAAGAAATAACAATAATAATCTGTGGCAACAAGAATCATACCAGGCTGCAGTCTGTGCCAGGCTAAATAGGTACAAAAAGGGACATTACTCACACTGCAGAGAGATAACAAGGTGGGAGCAGCAGCTCCAACTAAATGGAAACAGGTGAGGGAGCTGGGGGTGTGCAGCCTGCAGCAGAGGAGGCTCAGGGCAGAGCTCATTGCTGTCTGCTGCTCCCTGCAGGGAGGCTGTAGCCAAGTGGGGTTGGGCTCTGCTGCCAGGCAAGCAGCAACAGAAGAAGGGGACACAGTCTGAAGCTGTGCCAGGGCAAGTCTAGGGTGGATGTTAAGAGGAAGTTGTTGGCAGAGAGAGTGATTGGCATTGGAATGGGCTGCCCAGGGAGGTGGTGGAGTTGCTGTGCCTGGAGGTGTTGAAGCCAAGCCTGGCTGGGGCACTTAGTGCCATAGTCTGGTTGGTTGGGCAGGGCTGGGTGCTAGGTTGGGCTGGCTGAGCTTGGAGCTCTCTTCCAACCTGTTTGATTCTATGAAATCTATGAACTGAAGCATAATGAACAAAGATGAAAAAAGAGAGTTTCTTTTTCCTATTCCCCAGGAGCAGTTTGCATGCTCAGGATCTCCCTGCAGCCTTTCCTCCCTGTCCTGCTTGCAAAACAACAAGGGCAGAGCCACTCAGGAAATTCCTTTTAGGGAAAAGTAGCAATTTCTAAGCAGCTAAACTCACCTGCAGAGGGATAAGGAGATGGTGGAATCTACATCTTGCAGATTTGTTTCTCCTTCAGCTAGGTATTTAGACCTCATTGCTCTCTTACAACTACTTGAAAGGACATTATGGAGAGGTTGGTGCTTGTAATTGGAGACAGAACAAGGGGAATGGCCTCAAGCTGAGGCTGGGGAGGGTTAGATTGGACATTAGGGAAATGTTTTTCTCAGAGAGAGTGGTCAGGGACTGGAATGAGCTGCCCAGGGAGGTGGTGGAGTCACCCAGCCTGGCTCTGCAGAGCAATTATCAGCTGAGCTCATCTGTTTCTAACTGTACAGGGATTTTCCAAGCTATATCATAATGATCAGTGCAAACAAGAGGTTACAGAGGAAAGATTACAGCACTTCCCCTCAAATCATGCTTGAGTTTGGGGGCTAAGCAGATAGCTGCTTATTTAAGGACTTGTAAACTGGGATCCTACTAAGATATATTTATATCTTGCTCTTGAGTTGTGTTACTCATGGTCCTTAGGCACTTCTGCTTGCAGGAATAAGCACTCAGCAGATGGCCCATGTGTCAATCCAGCTGTTCTCTTCAGCATGAATTCCTCTGAAGGTGCTGTGTCCCAGGAGGAATTGGGTGAAAGTCACATTGCTGGCTGGGCTGCACTCACCCTGCAGGCTCCTGTTGAGCTTTTCATCACTCCAGACCCCCAGGGCCTGTTCCTCAGGGCTGCTCTCAGCCATTCCCCACCCAGCCTGGAGTCCTGCTTGGAATTGCCTCAACCCAGGTGCAGGACCTTACACTTGGCCTTGTTGAATGCCCTGAGGTTGGCCTGGGCACAGCTCTGCAGCCTGTGCAGGTCCCTCTGGATGGATCCCTGCCCTCTAGCAAGTCTCCTGTGCCACACAGCTTGGTGCCATCTGCACACTTGCTGAGGGTGCACTGATTGCTCTGTCCATGGCACTGACAAAGGTGTTAATTGGCACTGGTGCCAGCACTGATCCCTGAGGGATGCCAAAGAGTGTCTTTGTGATTTGCAGCACTCTTTGGAGTGCTGTGGTAACTTGGTGTAGCCTGGCAGAACGTTTGCAGTGCTCTCTTCTTTCAAAGCACATAACCTTGGTTTCTGACTTAAAGTGAGATCAAACAGCACACTTAGTCCCCTGGACTAGATGAAGCTACCCTGGTGAATTAATTCTGCATCAATAACACCTCGGTTTCAGGACAGATCATAGAATCATAGAATCAACCAGATTGGAAGAGACCTCCAAGCTCAGCCAGCCCAACCTAGCACCCAGCCCTACCCAATCAACCAGACCATGGCACTAAGTGCCTCAGCCAGGCTTTTCTTGAAGACCCCCAGGGACGGTGCCTCCACCACCTCCCTGGGCAGCCCATTCCAATGCCAATCACTCTCTCTGGGAAGAACTTCTTCCTAACATCCAGCCTATACCTACCCTGGCACAACTTGAGACTGTGTCCCCTTGTTCTATTGCTGGTTGCCTGGGAGAAGAGACCACCCCCTACCTGGCTACAATGCCCCTTCAGGTAGTTGTAGACAGTAATAAGCTCACCCCTGAGCCTCCTCTTCTCCAGGCTAAACAGGCCCAGCTCCCTCAACCTCTCCTCACAGGGCTCTGCTCCAGGCCCCTCACCAGCTTTGTTGCCCTTCTCTGGACATGTTCCAGCACCTCAACATCTTTCTTGAATTGAGGGGCCCAGAACTGGACACAGCACTCAAGGTGTGGCCTGAGCAGTGCTGAGTACAGGGGAAGAATAACCTCTCTTGTCCTACTGGCCACACTGTTCCTGATATTAGTGCAGTTGAAATTAGAGGTTGTCTTGATCTTCCAAAAGCCATGTGTGGAAAAACAACATCAGAGCCAGAGGCTCCTTGGTGTTTTAAAAGTGGCTGCAGGAACAAGGGGTGTTTTGTTAGGAAGACAAACTTGTTCACAAGCTGGTTCTCAAGCTCCCCAAAAGACAACTTAAGAGTTGCCTTACTGCTTTCTACTTCACCAAATATTTTCAAGCCCTCTAGATTCTCCTTGATGTAATTCCAGAATATTTTCTAGTGCCCTCCTGAGTTTATAGAGTCATAGAATAGAATCATAGAATCATTTTGGTTGGAAAAGACCTTAAAGATCATCAAGCCCAACTGTTAACCCAGCAGTCAACCATGTCCCTCAATACCACATCTCTGTGACTTTTGAACACTTCCCACCACTGCCTTGGGCAGCCTGACCCATTGTCTGACCACTCTTTCAGTAAAGATATTCCTAATATATAAGCTAAACCTCCCCTGGGGCATCTTTAGTCCATTTCCTCTTGTCCTGTCACTTGTTCCTCAGGAGAGGAGCCCCCATCTGACTCCTACCCCCTCCATCTGACTCCTACCCCCTCCATCTGACTCCTACCTCCTCCATCTGACTCCTACCTCCTTTCAGAGAGTTGTAGAGATCCAGAAGGTCTCACCTCAGCCTCCTTTTTCCCAGGCTGAACAGTGCCAGTTCTGACAGCCATTCCTTCACCAAACCTGTTCTCTAGACCCTTCACCAGCTTTGTTGCCTTTCTCTGGACCCACTCCATCCCCTCAACGTCATTCTTGGAGAGAGAAACCCAAAGCTGAACCCAGTATTCAAGGTGCAGCCTCACCAGTGGCAAGCACGGGGGCACAATCCCTGCCTTAGTCCTGTCGACCACACGACCGATCCAAGCCAGATTTTCTGTGCTTTTAATCTTTTTTAAGCCCTTCTCAGCAGTAATGTGGGCTTTTCTTTTTAAGAAAATGCTGAAAGTTGACACTCAGCAGTGTGAGCACAGGGTTCTGTGAGAAAAATCCCTATCTCTGTGTTCTGCAATGACATCCTGAGCGTTAGAAGCTATCGCCTGTGTTCTGTGGAAAAGAAACTGCTATGCACTTAAGGAGCTGGTAAAAGCATTGCACCGTGTGCCAACATAGCCAAGGCAGGTGGTTTTGGGCTCTTTGTTTGGCTTGCCTCCAAACCACCTCCCTGCACACTTCCAGTTGTCCTTAGACAGTGATCCATCGGTGGCTTTTGCATTACTTCTGCCCTTTGGTTTCTTTTTCAGTTGCTGGATCAACTCAACAGGGTAATTTAGGTTGGAGGGGACCTCAGGAGCTGTATAGTCCAAGCTAGCATAAAGCAAGGTCAGCTCTGAGAGCAGGGCTTTAGCTGTTCAAGTCTTGCAAACATTCAGTGGTGAAAAATGCACAGCTTCTCAGGGTGACCCTGATCCACTGCTTCACTGCCAGAAGCAGCAATGCTGTGTGTAGCTCTCTTATGCTGGTCCAGGACAAGAACTCCAAGAAAGGCACAGTAGGGCCAAAGTCAAACAATGAAGGAGTGCCTAATGCAAAGCAAGAACAGGACTGGAACAGTGCCAGTAGGACTGGTCAGAAGGAAAATAGAGAAAAGTGAGGTTCTGGCCAGCCTGAGCTAAGGTAGGGTGTCCCTGCCCATGGCAGGGGGGTTGGAACTAGATGATCCTTGTAGTCCGTTCCAACCCTGACTGATTCTGTGTTTCTAAAGTGTGATGGTTTGGGAGTTACCTGCCTTCCCACACAATAAATTCACCCAGACTAGACTCAGCTGGCTGGAAGTTAAGGAATGCAGCTTTATGTTCACAGCTTAGCACAATATACAAGCAGATAGTTACAATATCTACAGCTATATACAGAAGTATCCAAGTTAAAAAGTAATACAGAAACACAGCAGCCCTCCCAGAAACCTGAGGCCCCAGGAAGGGCTCCCAACCACCCTTCCACCTTCTTCCCACCCCCCAATCTTATCCCAGAGTCTGCCTTACATGCAAGGTGAGCTGGAAGGATCAGCAAGGGGGGTTAGCAGCAGAATGATTAGTTGGGTTGCACAGATCCAGGCAGAGCAGCAGAAGCCCAGGGAGAAAAACATAGACACAAACTCCAACAGATAGAGACTCTCACTGTTGTATCTCTGTTCATATGCTTGCTTTTATACATCTCAGCAAGCCTATGAGTGCAGTAGCCATCACCATTGTTTCCTTTTCACAGCCTAGCATCTAATTTTTCCTCACTGAAAATTCCAATTAGCTTCAAACCACCACAAAAAAAAAAAACAAGAAAGATGGGATAGGATCCAGGACTGCAAAGCAGAAGTCAGGATCAGCAGTCATGAGGAATGAGTTAGAATGGGTTGCCCAAGGCAGTTGCTATTATATACCTAATAACAGAGCAGTACAAAAATTGATCTCCCCAGTGACTCCTTAAATCTCTCAGTGGACTGATGGATGCTGCATGCAGCCCAGAGCTAAAGCAGGGCTGGCAGAGGCTGATCTGACTGCCTGTACCTCAGTTGCCTTGATGGATCCTGGCACAAGTGACACATTATCGACTTGGCCAACTACAGATTCCATGCAAAGGCAGTTTCATCATAGCCATCACCTTGGCCTTGTGTGTATGCAAGCTCCAGATGAACATCTGTTCTCTCTAGGTAGTCATTTATGCCTATAGATTGCAAAAGTTGGCTCACAAACCTCTGCTTTATGTAAGAGTACTGCTATGGCTGTAAATAATTCTATATATCATTAAAAATGTTTATTTATAATTACAAATTCCAGACCTGTCAGCCTGACCTCAGTGCCTGGCAAGGTGATGGAACAGGTCCTCTTGAGTGCCATCACAAAGCACCTACAGGATGCCCAACGGATCAAGCCCAGCCAGCATGGGTTTAGGAAGGGCAGGTCCTGCCTGACCAACCTGATCTCTTTTATGGTCAGGTTCCTGCCTGGTGAGTGTGGGGCAGGCTGTGGATGGAGTCTGCCTGGACTGCAGCAAAGCCTTTGACACTGTCTGCCACGAGAAGCTCCTGGCCAAGCTGGCAGCTCATAGCTTGGACAGATTCACTCTGATATGGATCAAGAGCTGGCTGGATGGCAGAGCCCAGAGAGTGGTGGTGAATGGTGCCACATCCAGTTGGCAGCTGGCACTGGTGGTGTGCCCCAGGGAACAGTGCTGGGCACAGTCCTGGTCAATATCTTTATGATGATCTGGAGCAGGGGGTTGAGTCCAGCATCAGTAAGTTTGCAGATGACACCAAGCTAGGAGCAGCTGTGGAGCTGTTGGGAGGGTAGCAGAGCCCTGCAGAGGGCCAGGCTGGATGGGTGGGCAGAGGCCAGTGGGATGAGACTGAACAAGGCCAAGTGCAGGGTTCTGCACTTTGGCCACAACAACCCCAAGCAGCACTACAGGCTGGGGACAGAGGGGCTGAGAGCAGCCAGGCAGAGGGGAACCTGGGGATGCTGGTAGAGAAGAGCTGCAGAGGAGGCAGCAGTGCCCAGGTGGGCAGCAGAGCCAATGGCATCCTGGGCTGGCTCAGGAGCAGTGTGGCCAGCAGGACAAGGGAGGTTCTTGTGCCCCTGTACTCAGCACTGTTCAGGCCACATCTTGAGTGCTGTGTCCAGTTCTGGGCTCCTCAAGTCAAGAGAGATGTTGAGGTGCTGGAAGGTGTTGAGAGAAGGGCAGCAAGGCTGGGGAGGGGCCTGGAGCACAGCCCTATGAGGAGAGGCTGAGGGAGCTGGGGGTGTGCAGCCTGCAGCAGAGGAGGCTCAGGGCAGAGCTCATTGCTGCCTGCAGCTGCCTGCAGGGAGGCTGTAGCCAGGTGGGGTTGGGCTCTGCTGCCAGGCAAGCAGCAACAGAACAATGGGACACAGCCTCAAGCTGTGGCAGGGCAGGTCTAGGCTGGATGTGAGGAGGAAGTTGTTGTCAGAGAGAGTGATTGGCATTGGAATGGGCTGCCCAGGGAGGTGGTGGAGTGGCTGTGCCTGGAGGTGTTGAAGCCAAGCCTGGCAGGGGCACTTAGTGCCATGGTCTGGTTGCTTGGCCAGGGCTGGGTGCTAGGCTGGGCTGGCTGAGCTTGGAGCTCTCTCCCAACCTGTTTGATTCTATGATTCAAGTATTTGATTTTATTATCAGTGGCAGACTTGCTTAGGCAGCCTTTGAGAAAGGCTTTAGGAGGAATGAAGCAATGCAGTAACGTTCATTCAGGTTATGTCTGGTCACTACAATGTGCAAAGCCTTTAAGAGGCTGTCAACTTGCACTGAAAGCTGCAGTGGAACTGACTGAATAGTTCACGCAGTTGCTGTGCTCTGGCTGCTCAGGAGCTTTTGTCAGCAAGGCAGAGAACTATTGAAACAGTCCAGAAGGCTTCTTTAATCTTCTTGTAGGAGCACAATGGACAATTGTCTGAGCAGCCTTCCTGACATTTGAATCAATAAAAGCAGTGAGCAGATTTGCATCTTCCTGTGCAAATGAGAACTGATGAGTTAGGCTATTAACCAAAAAACAAAGAAGAGAGATGGTTGGAGGTCACTGGCCATTTCAATTGCCTGGGCAACTGCCTGGCTGTGTAGTCCTAGATGTAAGACTGGTAGCAGCAGATTAAAGCAACATGGAACATTTTAATAGCCCCTTTGGGGCTCTGCAGCCTGGAGAAGAGAAGGCTTGGAGGAGACCTTAGAGTGGCCGTCCAGTATCTGAAGGGGGTCTACAGGAAGGCTGGGGAGGGACTATTGACAAGGGCTTGTAAGGACAGGACAAAAGGTAATGGGTTTGAACTGGCAGAGGGGAGATTGGAATTGGATGTTAGGAAAGGATTTCTTCAAGTGAGGGTGGTGAGACACTGGCACAGGCTGCCCAGGGAGGTTGTGGAGCACAGAATCAGCCAATGTGATCTAAGATCCCATTGGCTGATTCTGTGCTCCACAACCTCCCTGGATGTGTTCAAGGCCAGGCTGGATGAGGCTTTGAGTGACCTGTTCCAGCGGGAGGTGTTGGGTAGCAAGTATCAGAGCACTCACAGATCTCTGTGTCCTGGCAGCCACGCAGTGGGAGTCACCAAAAAGATCAAACCATTTGCAGAGGTTGTTGTATTAAGTAGCAGTGCAGGTGTGTGGGGGGTTTCAGCTTTAATCTTGAATAGAATGTGTTGCCCAGGGAGGTGGTGGAAGTCCCATCCCTGGAGGTGTTTAAGGCCAGGCTGGATGAGGCTGTGGGCAGCCTGATCTAGTGTGAGGTGTCCCTGGGCATGGCATGGGGGCTGGAACTGGCTGATCCTTGTGGTTCCTTCCAACCCTGACTGATTCTGTGATTCCTTGTTCCTGGCATGTGTTTAACTCTCTGGGGCTCATTTGCATGAGCTGCTGTGGCAAGCTCAGTGTGGGAATCTGCATGTCGAGGTCTTTATTTGATGAATCACCACAAGTAATTATCTGTCCTCTAATTGGATTGTAATTAACAATTGCAGCAATGATTTCTCTCTGAACTACAGTCTCTCTTATTTCTCCACCTGAAGTCTGTAGTGCCAGAGGTACCTGCCCTGAGGTCCCTGGCCACTGTAGGCATCACAGCTGTCCTTACAGGCATACACAGCTTGCCTGTGCATTAGCTCTGCTGGGAGCCAGCAGCAGAGCAACCTTGGCAGCACAGGCTTCAGCATGGCAACTACATCAGCAAGTCCTGAAGCCTCGGGGCAGCTCTGTGCTGCCTTTTCTATAGTTCATGGTGGTAATCCAGTACACAGGCAGTGCTTGGTAGTTTTACACCCAGTCAACATAAAATACACTCTTAAGGGATGCAGAATTATCCTAAGGAGGGTCAGGTGAGTGGAACCAAACAGACAGGGCTCAAAATATAAACAACTCACTAGAGGTTGCTCTTTTAAAAGGAGCTGCTGCATAAGAGCAATGCTTTTATGCTGGTACAGTGTTCTGTTGTGTCTGATGATCAGGACAGCTGTTTAAGGGTGGCTTTTCTGTTCTCAAATTAATATACAGGCTGGATATTGGAAGAAAGTTCTTCCCAGAGAGAGTGATTGGCACTGGAATGGGCTGTCCAGGGAGGTGGTGGAGTTGCCATCTGGAGGTGTTGGAGAAAAGACTGGATGGGGCACTTAGTGTCATGGTCTGCTTGATTGGATTGGACTGGGTGCTAGGTTGGACTGGATAATCTTGGAGGTCTCTTCCAACCTGGTTGATTCTATGATTCTCTGTCAATATGATATATACTGTCTCCTTCATCAAGTGAAAAGATGAATAGCATCAATAAAGAACCTAAGTAAATGTTGCAACATTTCAATGTTGTGATAGCAGGGATGCTCTGTGAGTTTGTGCCTGGCTAAGTTCACTCTCACATTTAAAGGCTAGGGAGGACTTTAGTGGTTTGTTGATGAGAAACATTACTGCAAATAGCTACAGATCAGAAACCAACTGCAGCGTGTGCCCCTGGCTGCAGCAGATGTGCACTGAACCCTGCACCAGCATTTGTCTCTTGTCTGTCTTTAATTTCCCTGCCTTCAAGTAGGCAACACAACTTACTAAGTGTTAAACTATGGTGAAGAGGCACCCAAATGCCATGCTCAAGTCTCAACACTGCACAGTCCTGCAGAGCATTTCCCAGTGTAACACTCCTTGGCTGCAAACAGAAGGAAATGATTTGTGTAGTTCATGACAGTTGTTCTAAAGCTGTAAACCCAGGGCAGATGTGATAGCCAAACCTGGACATCCTTCTCTTACAATCATAGAATCAACCAGGTTGGAAGAGACTTCCAGGCGCAGCCAGTCCAACCTAGCACCCAGCCCTATCCAATCAACCAGACCATGGCACTAAGTGCCCCAGCCAGGCTTGGCTTCAACACCTCCAGGCACAGCCACTCCACCACCTCCCTGGGCAGCCCATTCCAATGCCAATCACTCTCTCTGACAACAACTTCCTCCTGACATCCAGCCTAGACCTCCCTTGGCACAACTTGAGGCTGTGTCCCCTTGTTCTGTTGCTGGTTGCAGGACTACACAGGTCTGTCACTTTACACTAGGCTTTTGTTTCTTCAGGTGGCTGAGTGCAGTGCTGCTCCCCCTGAGTTCACCACTCCACCGATGTATGGTGCAGGTTATTTTCTCCCATTGTTTCCTTTCAGTCCACTCTGTGCTACTCATCACATCTTTCTACACTGCTTTTTTGCCATGGCAGTCAGAGTTACCTGGTGATGAGTGCCAATTCATCTTGCACTACTGCTGTTTCTGGAAAGGTTGTCACTGATAACCCACTGCATTTCTGTATGCACAGAAATGTCTGCACATGAAGAAAAGGGAGAAAGTCTAGAGAAGGGTGACAAAGTTGGTCAGGGCCCTGTGAGGAGAGGCTGAGGGAGCTGGGGGTGTGCAGCCTGCAGAAGAGGAGGCTCAGGGCAGAGCTCATTGCTGTCTGCAGCTCCCTGAAGGGAGGCTGTAGCCAGGTGGGGTTGGGCTCTGTTGCCAGGCACCCAGCAACAGAACAAGGGGACACAGTCTCAAGCTGTGCCAGGGGAGATCTAGGCTGGATGTTGTTAGGAAGTTGTTGTCAGAGAGAGTGATTGGCATTGGAATGGGCTGCCCAGGGAGGTGGAGGAGTTGCTGTGGCTGGAGGTGTTGAAGCCAAGCCTGGCAGGGGCACTTAGTGCCATGGTCTGGTTTGCTTGGTTAGGGCTGGGTGCTAGGTTGGGCTGGATGAGTGTTTGGTGATTCTGTGCTCCACAACCTCCCTAGAGCTGTTCAAGGCCAGGTTGGATAAGGCCTTGAGCAATCTGTTCTAGTGGGAGGTGTCCCTGCCTATGGCGGGGGAGGTTGGAACTAGGTGGCCTTTAAGGTCACTTCCAACCTAAACCATTCTACGACTCTAATCTACTGTTAACAACTTCCAATGCTAGAGTAGGTTTTCAGTTTTGGAGTCAATACAAATTCTCTCCAGTCCTTCCCCATCCTATCAGACCTCCAACCTCACTGTGCAGCAAGAGCTGGAGCCTGCACAGCTAGAACATGGCCTCAGCTTTTGGTTTGATCATCTCATCTGTTTGCTTGAAAGAAATGAGTATTGTAAACCTCTGTCAGCTGGAAGTTCTTGTAAATAGGCTAAGCCCCAGGAGGCTCCCTTGGTTCACAGTTGGCATGAGAACATTCTGCCTCCTGTTCAATCTTTCATGAGCTCAATAATCACAGGCAAGTCGCTGACGCTCCCTGCTGAAAGAGTTGGGTTAAGAAGGTTCTGTGATGGTTTTGGTACCTTTGCTAAGGTTTGTGAGACCTTTGGAAGAGCTGGGAATTTTGTCCCAGTAACTCTATGGGTGAAGCTAATGAGCTGCTGAGGTGAATGAGATAGCAAAGCATAGTGACTAGAAACCGTGACACAACCGGTGTGCCACAGCTGTTAAAAGCTTTCTTACCAGACATCAGGCAGCCTGGGGACAAAGTGTGGCCAGCACTGAGGGGTAATCCTAGCCATGTAATCCTGGGGAGTGTAATCCTGCCCCTGGGCTGGCACTGGGGAGACCTCACCTCAAGCACTGTGTGCAGCTCTCAGCCCCTCGCTGCAAGAGAGATATTGAGGGGCTGGAGCTGGTCCAGAGGAGAGCAATGAGACTGGGGAAGGGACTGGAGGGAGAGGCTGAGGGAGTTGAGGTTGGTTAGCCTGGAGAAGAGGAGACTCAAGGGGGACCCTAACACACTCTACAACTACCTGAAGGGAAGCTGTGGTAAAGAGGGGCTCAGGCTTTGCTCCCAGGCAAGATGAGAGGGCCTGGTGAGACACTGGCACAGGTTGCCCAAGGAGGTTGTGGAGCACAGAATCACCCAATGTGATCAGAGATCACATTGGATGATTCTATGCTCCACATCCTCCCTGGAGGTGTTCAAGGCCATGCTGCATGAGGCCTTGAGCAACCTGTTCTAGTGGGAGGTGTCTATGGCAGGGGTTTGGAACTGGATGAGCTTTGAGGTCCCTCCCAACCTAAATCATTCTATGATTCTTGATTCTGTAGCCTGAAGCTGTGCCAGGGGAGGGTTAAGTTGCAGGTTAGGAAGCACTTCCTCAGGGAAAGGGTCATTAGGCACTGGAATGGGCTGCCCAGGGAGGTGGTGGAGCTGCTGTCCCTGGAGGTGTTTAAGGAAAGCCTGAATGTGGCACTCAGTGCTATGGTCTGGTCAATGTGGTGGTGCTAGGTCACAGGCTGGAGCTGATGATCCCAGAGCTCTATTGCAGCCTCATGTCTGGTCAGTGTGGTGGTGCTAGGTCACAGGCTGGAGCTGATGATCCCAGAGCTCTATTGCAGCCTCATGTCTGGTCAGTGTGGCGGTGCTAGGTCACAGGCTGGAGCTGATGATCCCAGAGCTCTATTGCAGCCTCATGTCTGGTCAGTGTGGTGGTGCTAGGTCACAGGCTGGAGCTGATGATCCCAGAGGCCTATTGCAGCCTCATGTCTGGTTGATGTGGCGGTGCTGGGTCACAGGCTGGAGCTGATGATCCCAGAGGCCTATTCCAGCCTCATGTCTGGTTGATGTGGCGGTGCTGGGTCACAGGCTGGAGCTGATGATCCCAGAGCTCTATTGCAGCCTCATGTCTGGTCGATGTGGTGGTGCTGGGTCACAGGCTGGAGCTGATGATCCCAGAGGCCTATTCCAGCCCCACTGATGCTGTGAAAAGCAGTTTAGGTAGCATCAGGGGCCGGCCCCATAGCTGCCTTGAGGTGATTCATCACTGACAACCTCGGTGTCTGTGTGCCTTTGCTCCCACAGTTTCGCTCAGGCCGGGATGCTCAGCGTGGCTCAGACAATGTGTCCAACAAGTCCTCGGACAGCGACGTCAGCGACGTCTCTGCCGTGTCGCGCACCAGCAGCGCCTCGCGCTTCAGCAGCACGAGCTACATGTCTGTCCAGTCAGAGAGACCAAGAGGGAACAAGAAGATAAGGTGAGCACAAGGAGCTGTAGTCCTAGCCCCGTCTGTGTGTCAGTAACTGATTTCTTGTCACTGTCTGTCCTTTGCCATCAGAATGTTGGCCAGGATGAATTTTGCAGGGCAGCTGTGAAGCGCTGCTTCAGATGCCTTCTTCATCTGGTGCTTTTTGAACTCTTCCCTGCCCTTTGGTCTTTTAACCAAGTTCTGTCATCCTGAGTTCTACTCACATACACTAAAATAGCAAGCCTGTGCTGTCAGTGGGCATTACACAGGCGTAGGTTTGCACCTTCTTGAAACACCTTTTGTCAAATACTTAACATGGAACTTAACTTTGTGTCAACCACTGTGGTGGTTTGGGCTCTTACCCGCCCCCCCCCCCGCTTTGTATTTGCCCCAGCTAACTCAGACGGACCCTGGGAATATAGATGAAGCAATTTATTTACAGCTAGCAGAATTTACAAGCAGCCATTTACAATCTATACAGTTATATACAGTTATATACAGAAATATACAAAGGATAAACAATACAAAAGCACAACTCCCCTCCCAGAAACCTGAGTCCCCAGGAGGGGCTCTCAAACCACCCCAACACCTCCCCCCGGCCCTCTCAACCTTACCCCAGTTCTCAGGAAGAAGAGAGGTGCAGCCAAGAGGTTAGGGAGCGAGGTTAGGGAGCAAGGTTAATGAGATGTGACCAGGTCTGAAGGCAAAGGCAGAAGAAGACAAAATGGAGAAAGTTTTCTTCATCTTCCCAGAGCTCTCAGCGAGACTGTGAGAGAAGTTGACATCAATTGTTTTCATTTCACTGCCTGTTATCTAGTTCTTGTACCAAAACATTCTAGCTTGCTTCAAACTAGCACAACCACCTCAGGGGCATCTTCATTTCCTTTGAACTGGAGCCACTGAGCTTCTATAGAAGTCTTACTACTTACACAGACCAATTTATTTCATGCTTAGCACTAGTGCAGTTCTACAGCAGGGTGCAACCACTGAGCTACCCTTCAGTAAGATGGATGTAGTGAGCAGAGCTACATCTCCTTTGTGTCCTCTGCCCATCCAGAGGAGCTTTGGCTGTAGGAGAAACAGAAGTGAAAGATCATTATAACTGAAAGATCATCATAACTCCACCTGCACCTCTCAGCAAAGCCCAGTGTCAGCCCAGATGAATTCTCCTGAGAGAAGTGGTGCCTTTGAAAAGATTGTGTAAACATCTGCTTCAGTGAAGCTTGCCAGGATCAGGCTGTTGCTGCCATGCAGCCATGTCTACATTTCTAGACCTGATGCATGGCCATGCAACTTCTAGTTGGAGACTGTCCAGAGAGAACAGCCCAAGGTGCACTAGTGTAGGCTGGAATCTTAGGCAGCATGGCTTAACTTACGACTCCTTCCACCTTTTTGTTCCACTCCTTTTGCCTTTCCTTTCCTTTCATGCTTTTCTCCATGACCTTGACTTGATTTGATTGTTTTCTTTTTGTTGTTTTTTGTTTTTCTTTTTGCATGCCTTTCCCAATCATTACTAACTTCAAAAGGACGAGGGATATAGAGGGGAAAAAAGAGGGAGGGCTGGAAGGGGATGAACAAAATGAAGTATTTCCTGAAGAGGAAGAAAAAGAGGAGGAGGAAAAAGCAAAGGAGCAAGAAATTAATGAAAAAGGGGAAGGGCAAGAGGTGACAGAGGAGAACTGTGATAAGGAGGAAAACAAAGAATCAGGGCATGATGAAACAGCCCAAGAAGACCAAGCTGAGGAAGGGAAAGAGAATGACAGGTAAAATATATTTCTGTTTCTCTAGACCTTTATTCTTCCTCCTGTACCAGGACCCTACTTGTCTTCCCTTCTGCTTCCTTTTGCTTAGCTTATTGACTGTGTTCCCTGCAGCTTTATTTGCTTTCAGTCATGATGCTTTCCTGTTTAAACCCTCTCAGCTTCAGCGAACTTGTTCTGCATACCAAATGCTGCAGCACACTAACCTGACTAATCCTTATGCATGCAACTGCAGCATATGATTTCTTTGCCTTGGTTTAGACCAGAGTTTGGGTTTGTTTGGAAGAAACAACAGAAATGGTAAAGTTTCTCATAGTTTTCCCTGTTTGAATTACTGTTTCAGGGGCAAAAAATATTTCTTGAGTAGATCTCATGAGTATTTTGACTTTGATTGGTGGCAGTGCTAGAGAAAAGAATGTTGTCACCCTCTTATCCTGATAAATGTGCATACTGATCAAGAACTGATGCAGAGTCTGCCCTCCTTTTTTGTTCTGTGAGTAACTGTTGTAGTTAGCTGTACAGCAGAGAGTCATGCACCTCTCCTACTCCATTGTGTTCAGAAACCTTTCAGCACACTGGGCTGTCTTTTTGTCAGACTGGTCTTCTAGCTGCATACATTTTGTCACAACTCCTTTGAACCCTGACTTTAAAGATAAACAGGTGTCAGTTGGGATGTGCCCTAAGGCAAATTCACTCTTCTCTCTTCCTTCATTAGCCAAAAAGAAGTTTGGAATCTGCTGAATATTCTTGAACCCTTTCTCACCTACATAAAGGTGATAGGAAAAAAACACCCAACTTTCTTTTAACCTGCTGATTCTGCACTGCTCATGGCTAGCTGAGCCTGTGGAAGGGTGCTCATACAGACTAGGGTCAGCACAGAGTGGATCTGGCAATCTGTTTTGTTCCTTTGCTGCAGGCTTACATAGGTATATGCCTGGACACACAGACAGGAGGCAAAGCTGATACAAAAAGCAAAGCAAAATTCATAGTGTTCAGACTGGGCTTGAGTGGGCCACTGTAGCCATCCTATTACTTGTCTAGGTTAAGTGCCACTGTTTATTCACTTGTGTGAGTGCAGTTTATAGTTCAGCAAAAGCTGTTATTTACAGGCTCCCAGGATGGTAGGGGTTGGAAGGGACCTCTGGAGATCATCGAGTACAGACCCCCCTGCCAGGGCAGGACCACAGAATCCAGTGCAGGTCACACAGGAACACATCCAAACAGGGTGGGGATGTCTCCAGAGAAGGAGACTCTGCAACCTCTCTGGGCAGCCTGTGGCAGTGCTCTGGGACCCTTACAGTAAAGTTCTTCCCCATGTCGAGGTGGAACTTCCTGGGCTGCAGTTTATATTCTTTGCCCGTTGTCCTGGAAAGAGTTTAGAAAGAGTTGTTTCTAAGACTGCCTTGGCATATGTGTTGCAGGCACTGACAAATGGTAGTGTGGGAAAGGGTGTTTGGAAGACCTCTTTCTCTTCTGGGTCCCACTAAATTCCCAGTTTAATGGCTCTGTAAGTCCTGACTCTCAGAAATCGCAGCTCTGTTCCACGTTTCCAGCTTTCACTCCCATTAGTCTGCAGTCAAAATGCTGTCCCTCACAGAAGGTAAAGCCCCCTGTCAAAAAGAACTTCTTGTTCCCTGTGCCCCCTTGATCCTGTGCTTGTTAGCTGCTCTCTGCCTCCAGGAACGAGCAGCACGAGTCCTGAGTCCCTGCTTGATAAAGACATTAAGAGCCTACCATGCAGTGACTTTTATTGGAGCTAGATTTTGGCTCCCAAGATGGTAATCAGGCTCTAGGGTTATTTGCCCACTTTGACCAGTTTTAGCATGTAAGTTGTGAGATTCTCTATGTCTTTTGCCATGGTGCAGTAAGTGCCCATCTCTTGAGCGTTGTCTGGACACTCTTCTAGGGTAAGAAGCAAACTGAGAAGCACAGAAGGGTATCTCTCTCAGCACAGGTATATGTGTAAAGTTAGATTCACACACAGTAGGCTGAAGATGAGGCAGCAGTGTGCCCAGGTGGGCAGGAGAGCCAATAGCATCCTGGCCTGGCTCAAGAACAGTGAGGCCAGCAGGACAAGGGAGGTTTATTCTGCCTCTGTACTCAGCACTGCTCAGGCCAAACCTTGAGTGCTGTGTCCAGTTCTGGGCTCCTCCATTGCAGAGAGATGTTGAGGTGCTGGAAGGTGTTTGGAGAAGGGCAGCAAGGCTGGGGAGGGGCCTGGAGCACAGCCCTGTGAGGAGAGGCTGAGGGAGCTGGGGGTGTGCAGCCTGCAGCAGAGGAGGCTCAGGGCAGAGCTCATTGCTGCCTGCAACTACCTGAAGGGAGGCTGTAGCCAGGTGGGGTTGGGCTCTGCTGCCAGGCAAGCAGCAATAGAAAAAGGAGACACAGTCTCAAGTTGTGCCAGGTGAGGTCTAGGCTGGATGTTAGGAGGAAGTTGTTGGCAGAGAGAGTGATTGGCATTGGAATGGGCTGCCCAGGGAGGTGGTGGAGTGGCCGTGGCTGGAGGTGTTGAAGCCAAGCCTGGCTGGGGCACTTAGTGCCATGGTCTGGTCGATTGGCCAGGGCTGGGTGTTAGGTTGGACTGGATGATCTTGGAGGTCTCTTCCAACCTGTTTGATTCTATGATTCTCTGGTGTTAGCACACTGAAATACTGTGGTTTGTGTGTTCAGTGGACAAAGCTGAAGGCAGGATTGATGCTGAGCTTTGGTGTAACTTCAGTGCCTCCTGCTTTTTCATTTGGCATTTTATAAGGTACTTTATTCCTGGTGATTTTTAAGACACTTCTTGTAACTGTGCTCTGGGCAATCTGGGATCTTGAAGGCTGCTCTCAGTCACTCTATCATCAAACTGTAACATCAAACCTCTTGATGCCACCATGCCTGTATGCTTTATGAGTGATGGTCATCATCACAGTAAGGACTTCAGTCTGCTGCGATCAGTGGTGGTTCAACGGAACTTAAATTACCATGAGGGCAGATATCCATCATGGATCCATCTCTTGGTGGGTTCAATGTAGCTTAAATTACCATGAGGGCAGATATCCACCATGGATCCATCTCTTGGTGGGTTCAATGTAACTTAAATTACCATGAGGGCAGATATCCACCATGGATTCATCCCTTGGTGGGTTCAACATAACCTAAATTACCATGAGGGCAGATATCCACCATGGATTCATCCCTTGGTGGGTTCAATGTAACTTAAATTACCACGAGGGCAGATACCCACCATGGATTCATCCCTTGGTGGGTTCAACATAACCTAAATTACCATGAGGGCAGGTATCCACCATGGATCCATCTCTTGGTGGGTCCAATGTAACTTAAATTACCACAAGGGCAGATACCCACCATGGATTCATCCCTTGGTGGGTTCAACATAACTTAAATTGCCATTAGGGCAGGTATCCATCATGGATCCATCCCTTGCCTATTTTGGAGTCCCTCAGCACAATCAACTGCATTAGCTTTCAGAGCACTGGAGCATGATAAATCAATAACTCCCTTTTGGCTGCTGCATCTGATTTTGCCTTCATTAAACCTTGTAAAACTAAACCTTGGCATACAATTGACCTGTAGGGAAAACTTTAATTGTGTTCTTTCTTGGCAATGCACATGGATGGATCAATCTTCCCTGTTGTAATTTTTAAAGGGTTCCTCAGGTACAGTTCCCTGACATGATTTCTTACTCTGGCTCATTGATATCAGGGTCAGAAAAGTCCCTCATAGACCTAATGGATGATAGGAGGAAGTTGTTGGCAGACAGAGTGATTGGCTTTGGAATGGGCTGCCCAGGGAGGTGGTGGAGTCACCATGGCTGGAGGTGTTGAAGCCAAGCCTGGCTGAGGCACTTAGTGCCATGGTCTGGTTGATTGGCCAGGGCTGGGTGCTAGGTTGGGCTGCCTGAGCTTGGAGCTCTCTTCCAGCCTGGCTGATTCTATGATTCTATGGTCCTAATACGTAAGTATTCATAATTTCTGTTGCAGAAAATCCTTTTAAGACTGCTCCAAATCTTGACCTTCCTTAACATTTTTCTAAACACCAGTCCTGAGCATTAATTCTGATGGTCACAATCATTTACTTTTGCCATATGAATGCACAGTAGTTGTAATCACAGAGCAGGATTTCACTCTGCTGCATGCTGCTGAAACACAACCTTTGCTCCAAGCAGAGTCTAAAGACATAGAATCATAGAATCAAGCAGGTTGGAAGAGAGCTCCAAGCTCATCCAGCCCAACCTAGTACCCAGCCCTGGCCAATCAACCAGACCATGGCACTAAGTGCCTCAGCCAGGCTTTGCTTGAACACCTCCAGGGATGGCAGCTCCACCACCTCCTGGGCAGCCCATTCCAATGCCAATCACTCTCTCTGCCAGCAACTTCCTCCTCACATCCAGCCTAGACCTCCCCTGGCACAACTTGAGACTGTGTCCCTTTGTTCTGTTGCTGGTTGTCTGGCAGCAGAGCCCAACCCCACCTGGCTACAGCCTCCCTTCAGGTAGCTGCAGACAGCAATGAGCTCTGCCCTGAGCCTCCTCTGCTGCAGGCTGCACACCCCCAGCTCCCTCAGCCTCTCCTCATAGGGTTTATGCTCCAGGCCCCTCACCAGCTTTGTTGCCCTTCTCTGGACACCTTCCAGCACCTCAACATCTCTCTTGAATTGAGGAGCCCAGAACTGGACACAGCACTCAAGGGGTGGCCTGAGCAGTGCTGAGCACAGGGGCACAAGAACCTCCCTTGTCCTGCTGCCCACACTGCTCCTGAGCCAGCCCAGGATGCCATTGGCTCTGCTGCCCACCTGGGCACTGCTGCCTCAGCTTCAGCTCCTCTCTCCCAGCACCCCCAGCTCCCTTTCTTCCTGGCTGCTCTCAGCCACTCTGGCCCCAGCCTGTAGTGCTGCTTGGGGTTATTGTGGCCAAAGTGCAGAACCCTGCACTTGGCTTTGTTCAGTCTCATCATCCCTTTGGCCTCTGCCCACCCATCCAGCCTGTCCAGGTCCCTCTGCAGGGCTCTCCTACCTTCCAACACATCCAACATGTGAGTCCAGAGAGGAGAACACATGAGAAGTGAGAAATGTTCCACATGACAGGAGATAGTCACAATGTTAGGTGTGGGACATCTTGACAACAGAGAGCTCTAAAGGGATACTGACTAAAGGAAATAATACAGCTTTGTTAGTGTTTCTGGGGAGCTCTTTTCAAGTGCTAGAGGCAATGAGGAGAAAAAAGAAGCATTTGCTAAAAATACCTTAAGTGGATGGTGGGGACAAGGCTGAGGAGCAGCAGGAGCTGATCGTTCAGGCTTGAACATGAGAAGATGAATGCCATGAGGAGCAACTGCTGAAATGCTAGGAAATAAAGATAAATGATGTACACTTGGATAAAAGTGCATTTCCCCACACACACCTTGTACAGAGAAAAATGAGGCAGCCAAATTGAAAAGCTCTGGAGCTTCTCTTTCCTGTAGTGTCCTGGAGCAGGTAAATTGCCTGGGCTGGAGACCACTGACCCTGACCAGTAGTTAGCATCTAAAATGGTGAGCGTGTGAATGAACCCAGGAGCAATGTGTGTGACCTGAAATGGAAAGCATGCACAAGCCACAGTAAAGGAGACCTAGCCTGAAGCCTGCACTGGAATGTCTGCTCAGGTAACAGGTCTGAATCATAGAATCAGCCAGGCTGGAAGAAACCTCCAAGCTCATCCAGTCCAACCTCGCACCCAGCCCTAGCCAGTCAACCAGACCATGGCACTAAGTGCCCCAGCCAGCTTTTTCTTGAACACCTCCTGGGACAGTGACTCCACCACCTCCCTGGGCAGCCCATTCCAATGGCACACAGGATTCCCCATGTTTGGAGAAGAAGCAGAAGAGAGGTCTTGGAGGGATATACTGAGTTTAATGATACTGAGCTGAGGTCAGTGATTCACAAAGAGGTGCCAAAGAAAGAGACAGGAGAAGACAGAGGAGGTGAGAAGGACGTTTTATGGCAGAGGTGATAATGCTTTGATGTACTCATGATGATGGGATGATATTTGAGGGGTAGCAGTAGAGGAAAGAGAGAAGAGGAGGCTCAGGGCAGAGCTCATTGCTCTCTACAACTACCTGAAGGGAGGCTGTAGTCAGGTGGGGTTGGGCTCTTCTCCCAGGCAGCCAGCAACAGATGAAGGGGACACAGCCTCAAGCTGTGCCAGGGCAGGTCTAGGCTGGATGTTAGGAGGAAGTTGTTGGCAGAGAGAGTGATTGGCATTGGAATGGGCTGCCCAGGGAGGTGGTGGAGTCTCTGTGCCTGGAGGTGTTGAAGCCAAGCCTGGCTGGGGCACTTAGTGCCATGGTCTGGTTGGTTGGACAGGGCTGGATGATCTTGGAGGTCTACCTGGTCAATTCAATGATTCTATGAAAGAGTGCTAGGGCCTCGTGGGACCATCAGTTAGCTGAGTGGGCAGGAAATGAGTACATACTAGAGCAGGTTTTGAATTAAAAGTTAGAGAGAGAGTAAAGAATTGAGAGGGGATAGATATGGAGACTAAGAGAAGTTACTTGTTGGAGTATGATTAATTGTAGCAAAGCAAAGAAGAAAAGAGTGCACTCCTGAAATGCAAAGAAATCATTAAAGACTGTGGCAGGTGTAGCACCTTAGTGCCATGGTCTGGTTGGTTGGATAGGGCTGGGTGCTAGGTTGGACTGGGTGAGCCTGGAGGGCTCTTCCAACCTGGCTGATTCTATGATTCAAGCAATGCCTGAGGAGGCAGTTGATGGGAAAGGGTTTGAAATGTGGTTGGAAAATAGGAGCTCAAAAGATTTACTTAAAACAATGTGCTCAATGCATTCAGAGCTGAGAAGGAGAAAGGAGATGTGCTGTAGCTGCAGAACTGATGAGATCAAGATGAGAGGTTCTGCATTTCTAAAGGCATATGCTAAAGCATGGTTCTGTGACTTGAGGAAGGAGCCAGTGGTGACCAGGTGGCTGCAGGTAAGAATAAGGAAAGAGGTACAGGGGGAAGGGAAACCAGAAGACAGCACACAGTCACTTAGGCAAATCAAACAGTGAGAAACTTCTGCACCCTTGAGATAGGCAAGGGGAGAGGAATTTATAAGGATAAGAATGCAAGGAGCACAGATGGATTGGTTGTGTGTTATGCTCTGTACCAGAAGCAATCAGTGATAGCCCATCTGGAATCACAGAACCACAGAAAGGCTCAGGGTGCAAGAGACCTCAGAGATCATCAACACCAACCTCCCTGCCATGTGCAGGGACACCTTTCTAAACACCTTCAGGAAAAGTCCCTCTTCAGCCTTCCTGTAGAATCCCTTCAGCTATTGGAAGGCAGCTCTAAGGTCCCCTTGGAGTCTTTAAACCATGTCATAGAATCATAGAATCAGTCAGAGCTGGAAGGGACCACAAGGATCAGACAGTTCCAACTCCCCTGCCATGCCCAGGGACACCCTACCCTAGAGCAGGCTGCACACAGCCTCAGCCAGCCTGGCCTTAAACACCTCCAGCCATGGGGCCTCAACCACCTCCCTGGGCAACCCATTCCAGCCTCTCACCACTCTCCTGCTCAACAACTTCCTCCTCGCTTCCAGCCTCACTCTCCCCACCTCCAGCTTGGCTCCATTCCCCCCAGTCCTGGCACTCCCTGAGAGCCTAAAAAGTCCCTCCCCAGCTTTTTTGTAGGAAGATGACACAACTGAGAGAGGAGAACTTGTTGTAGTAGAAAGTCAACTGGGATGAAATTTTGCAGTCACTGAAGATCCAAGAGACAGAGAGCAAAATGTAGTTGTAAATAATCCCAGGCTCACAGGATGTTAGGGGTTGGAAGGGACCCAAGGAGATCATCCAGTCCAAGCCCCCTGCCAGAGCAGGACAATCCTATCTAACACAGATCACAGAGGGACACATCCAGACAGGCCTTGAAAGGCTCCAGAGAAGGAGACTCCACAGCCTCTCTGGGCAGCCTGTGCCAGTGCTCTGGGACCCTTACAGGAAAGAAGTTCCCCCTTGTGTTGTGGCAGAAGCTCTTTTGCTGCAGCTTACACCCATTGCTCCTTGTCCTATCTCAGGGAGCAGTGAGCAGAGCCTGTCCCCCCACTCCTGGCAGCCCTCAGATACTTATAAGCATTTATCAGATCCCCTCTCAGTCTTCTCTTCTCCAGACTAAGCAGCCCCAGGTCCCTCAGCCTCTCCTCACCAGGCAGTTCTCCAGTCCCCTCATCCTCCTCGCAGCCCTTCCCTGGACCCTCTCCAGCAGATCCCTGTCCCTCTAAAACTGGGGAGCCCCAAAATAATGTATTTCTCCCCCTGCAAACCTTTTTTTCCCTTCCTAATGGCTCCCCATGCTTTCTGTACCCTTTCCCCTTGTTAGCAGACAGATTAATTTCCCATTCACTTAAAAACCCCAAATCATTCATTCAAAAGAAATCTTTAAAGGATTTAATTTGGAGACTTTAGAAGTGATTCCTAATGAGCATTTGTTCTTTAGCTTTTCCTTATGTTGTAATCTGACTATTTCAGGTTCTGTGAGCCTTCCACTCTGATTGCAGCTATTATCAGTTGAACACAGTGTTTTGCAGAGCTGGGGGGGAAAAAAAAGCTTGGCAATTCAATGTCTGCAAGCTCCTTCACAGGTCTGGAAGCCAGTAACAGTCTTTTTAGAAGACAAAAAGCTCTCTATGCTGGTAGAGATAGCAAAAGCTGTGCAACAGATAAGAAGCACTGAGGATCCATTTTCTATCTGCCTGTGCTCTTAGGTTTCTTCAAGCTGTTTCAGAGTTATTACAATGATTGCTCTGACTGCACTGCTGCTTGCAAGAAGTTAATTGTGCCTAATTTTCTAGCCAAGCAGGTGATATGTTTGTGAGGATGTGGTAGTTTGGAAGTTTCCCTCTACCCCCACAGATTCACCAGATATTTGGCTGGAAGTTGTGTCCAGTTCTGGGCTCCTCAATTCAAGAGATTGCTCAACAGCAATGAGCTCTGCCCTGAGCCTCCTCTGCTGCAGGCTGCACACCCCCAGCTCCCTCAGCCTCTCCTCACAGGGCTGTGCTCCAGGCCCCTCACCAGCTTTGTTGCCCTTCTCTGGACACCTTCCAGCACCTCAACATCTCTCTTGAATTCAGGAGCCCAGAACTGAACACAGCACTCAAAGTGTGGCCTGAGCAGTGCTGAGTACAGGGGAAGAATAATCTCCCTTGTCCTGCTGCCCACACTGCTCCTGAGCCAGCCCAGGATGCCATTGGCTCTCCTGCCCACCTGGGCACTGCTGCCTCATCTTCAGCTCCTCTCTGCCAGCACCCCCAGGGCCCTCTCTGCCTGGCTGCTCTCAGCCACTCTGTCCCCAGCCTGTAGTGCTGCTTGGGGTTGTTGTGGCCAAAGTGCAGAACCCTGCACTTGGCTTTGTTCAGTCTCATCATCCCCTTGGCCTCTGCCCACCGATTCAGCCTGGCTAGGTCCCTCTGCAGGGCTCTCCTACCTTCCAACAGATCAACACCTGCTCCTAGCTTGGTGCCATCTGCCAGGATGCCATTTGCTCTCCTGGCCACCTGGGCACACTGCTGGCTCATGGTCAGCTACTACCTACCAGTACCCCCAGGTCTCTTTCTGCCTGGTTCAGAAGTGGTTTAGAAAAGAATGATGAAAAATCCATGTATTTCTTGTGAAGTCAGCAGTGAGAGCAGAACACAAATCACCTAAGACATCTAGCAAAGCCACCTGCTTCAGAGCTGTTTGTCACCATGTGTTATACCCTTGGAGACCCATTTCATTTCTGTTACTTTGGAGTAAGTACAACAGATGTATAGACTCCTCTACAGCTGGTAAGCTGATTTTGATCCTCTGGGAAATAATGACACAATGAATTTGGAAGTACACTTTATTAATGAGTGAACAGTGAAAATATCTCCTTGGGAATGGTCTGCAGCTTTCATCTATGGTGCCCAACAGGGAACTTGGAGATACCTTTTCTTTGACAGCAGCACAATACTGTTGAGGCTGCTTCCCTTTCCATGAAATGCAGCCTGCACTTTAATCTCTGTGGAGTCAGCTCTGAGCTGTGATCCAGAAAGCACTGATGTACTCCTGGCACTAAAGGTCATTTAAACCCAGTGCATAGAATAAAACCATACACCCCAAACCAACAAGAAAACAGAAAGCTCTGTAGCAGAGAAGTGGGGGTGAAAGGAAAGATTAAAATGAGGATTTGAGGCAAATATAAATGTTGAAATCAGGTTTTACACTTTTAAATGTGTTTCAGTTTAAAGACTAATTTCCTGAAGGTGTTTAAAACGAGACTGAATCATAAGTTCTTCAGCAGACAGATTTGTTTGGATCTTTGTACAGGACTGAGCACAACAGATCTCTGAACAAGAATAGTCATAGTAAGAACTAAGGGTGGGGTAAAAACTTGAGGAGACAAATAGTGAACCTCATCAGGCTTTGCTTTCTTTGATATTGTGAGTTTGTGGCTCTGTCTTAGTGCTGTATGTTTGATACTGTGAGTTTGTGGTTCTTAGTGCTGTATGCCTGATATATGCTGTATCAGGAGCAGTGTGGCCAGCAGGACAAAGGAGGTTCTTCTGCCCCTCTACTCAGCACTGCTCAGGCCACACCTTGAGTAGTGTCCAGTTCTGGGCTCCTCAATTCAAGAGATGTTGAGGTGCTGGAAGGTGTTGAGAGAAGGGCAGCAAGGCTGGGGAGGGGCCTGGAGCACAGCCCTGTGAGGAGAGGCTGAGGGAGCTGGGGGTGTGCAGGCTGCAGCAGAGGAGGCTCAGGGCAGAGCTCATTGCTGTCTGCAGCTGCCTGCAGGGAGGCTGTAGCCAGGTGGGGTTGGGCTCTGCTGCCAGGCAGCCAGCAACAGAACAAGGGGACACAGTCTCAAGCTGTGGCAGGGGAGGTCTAGGCTGGATGTTGTTAGGAAGTTGATGGGCCCAGTGCTGCACTGAATACTTAATAGCTATGGTAAGATGAAGCCATTGACCATCTATCTGATTTTAACATTATTTTCCCAAGCATCTGAACTCTCTGGTTCAGTGATACTACTGTAACTGCTTTAGTGTTCGTATGGATCTTAGTCTCTGTAGTTCATAAGATGCTACCTAGACAAACTGGAAGACCATAGAATCATAGAAGCAACCAGGTTGGAAGAGACCTGCAAGCCCATCCAGTCCAACCTAGCACCCAGCCCTGGCCAGTCAACCAGACCATGGCACTAAGTGCCTCAGCCAGGCTTGGCTTCAACACCTCCAGGCACAGCGACTCCACCACCTCCCTGGGCAGCCCATTCCAATGCCAATCACTCTCTCTGTGAGGAATTCCCTCCTAATGTGTCCACCTAGATGTGCCACCAGGTGGGCCCTAGTGGAAAATAAACCTCTATGCTTCCTGACAAATATGTCTGGGAGCCCAGCGCTGCCCAGATCCTAGCCATAACAGCAGCACAATTCCTAGGGAGGCCCAAGGTGAACAAGAGGATCCTTTGTTCCAAACAGGTATGATGTGCAAAGTGCACATTTCTTCTGCAGGCAGGTGTGGTCATGGACCTGTACTCCCCAGGTCAGAAAAGCAAAGTCTGCAGAATCATGTCCAGAAAAATAGAAGCCACGTTTGCTTTTCATGGTGGCCTTAAGTTTTCTGTGTGATTTTCTCCTTTCCCCTAGAGGCCCAAAGTGACTCAAAGTCATTTTGTCAAAGTGACAGAAGTCAGACAGGCAAGATCATGATGTCCCAGATAATGTCTCTTTGGTTGAGGTAATTATGGCTTCAGATCTCTTGCTTGTGTCTGTTTAGCTCTGAGTCCCAGAAGATCAGTTCAGAGACATGCTATGGGTTTGTGAATTGTTAGCACTGCTGATTCTGACCCTGATTCTTTGGAGTCCTCAAGCAACCTGAATGTATGAGGAGTGAAGGGAACATCAGAATTGCTTTATTCTTAAGGGCTCCACTGCCACATGCATACACATGTACAACAAGCATGAGTATATCCACACTGCACAGTGCTAATCAAAGCAATCCATGTACAACAAGCATGAGCATATCCACATTGCACAGTGCTAATCAGAGCAATCCATGTACAACAAGCATGAGCATATCCACATTGCACAGTGCTAATCAGAGCAATCCATGTACAACAAGCATGAGCATATCCACATTGCACAGTGCTAATCAAAGCAATCCATGCACAACAAGCATGAGCATATCCACACTGCACAGTGCTAATCAAAGCAATCCATGCACAACAAGCATGAGCATATCCACACTGCACAGTGCTAATCAAAGCAATCCATGTACAACAAGCATGAGCATATCCACACTGCACAGTGCTAATCAGAGCAATCCATGCACAACAAGCATGAGCATATCCACATTGCACAGTGCTAATCAGAGCAATCCATGTACAACAAGCATGAGCATATCCACATTGCACAGTGCTAATCAAAGCAATCCATGCACAACAAGCATGAGCATATCCACATTGCACAGTGCTAATCAAAGCAATCCATGCACAACAAGCATGAGCATATCCACACTGCACAGTGCTAATCAAAGCAATCCATGCACAACAAGCATGAGCATATCCACATTGCACAGTGCTAATCAGAGCAATCCATGTACAGCAAGCATGAGCATATCCACACTGCACAGTGCTAATCAAAGCAATCCATGCACAACAAGCATGAGCAAACCAACATTGTACATTATCAAAGCAATCCATGTACAACAAGCATGAGCATATCTATGTTGTAGAGTAATAAAGCAATCCATGCACAACAAGCATGAGCATATCCACACTGCACAGTGCTAATCAAAGCAATCCATGCACAACAAGCATGAGCATACCAACACTGTACATTATCAAAGCAATCCATGCACAACAAGCATGAGCATATCTATGTTGTAGAGTAATAAAGCAATCCATGTGCAACAAGCATGAGCATACCCATGTTGTGTAGTACTGATCAAAGCAATCCAGTCTTTCATGGGTGAAGTATGGATGCAGCTCTAGGGAAATCCACACTGTCTGTAATCATTTATTTAAAGCCATTTTGGGGCATCTGGCTTCTCCCTGTATGTTATGTGAGTTTGCCCTTAATGCAGTACTATCCATGTCCTATCCAGGTCCTGCATGTCTATCTTCCAAAGTTTTGTAGCTGACAGTGTGTTTCCTAAGTAGCAAGTGAAGATGATAAATCACAGTCCATCTCTACCCTGAGGCAAGACATGATATCTCTTAACTTTCTGTATGGTTTGAACATTTCTGCCTTCCAATCTGATTTTTTCCTTACTTTACCTGACATGGCTTTACATGATTTCTCTGGTGGTGGTAGGTCTTGGACACATAGTGGACTCAAAGTCTGTTTTACCCATTCACTGCTTGCTTTTCATTTCACAGAGCTCTTTTCAGCCCTTCTAGGAACAAATCTGAGCAGCACTAGAGCTGGGGACTTAGGAGCATTAATATGGAAACCAGCATGCCCCCTCTCTTCCATCCCTGTCATTTAGCAGGCACATAACATCTGACTTTCAGATTCACTATATGCAAGGTGCACTTCTGTAAGAGGCTCTTCAGTTAAATCAGACTGCTCACTGCCAGCTGTAATTGATGTGCTTGTTGCTAGTTTGCATTTACAAGGCCAAGTACTTTTTTTTTGCCAGAGATAAAGAAGAAGTTTTCTAAACATAAAGATTTTGGATATTATTCAACCCAAAACTTTGATTTTGGCTTGCAGTTGTTTCATTGCCAGCCTTCAGAGCTTGTATAGACTTGCCAGTGAATGTTACAGCTGACTAATGCAAGACTTTTGGACCCCAGCTAGTTTTCTCTTCTGAATTCACACACAGTAAGTGGCTGGTTTAGGTCACTGCATCAAAAGAAGGAATTTCTGCAAAGATTCACTACTGTTAGTAGGGTAACAAAGCTCCTCTGTAACTCTGTAAAGGAAAAAATGGACATTTTTCAGCAGTAGATGAATATGAATATGATCATTTCCATTAAGTTCCCTCTAAACTAGAAAGCTGTTCTAAAGAAATGAAAATGTGATGAGCAGTTGTACTCTCAGAGAGGGTGAGAATTTTTATTAAGCTTCTCTGAATCTCTGTGAAGATTTCCACTAGCAGTGTTTGGAAGCAGTTATCTGGTACATCATTTTCTTCTGCCTCACTCTTTGTTGTGGAAATCAGAGAATCGTTCAGGGTTAGAATCATAGAGTCATAGAATCAACCAGGTTGGAAGAGACCTCCAAGATCATCCAGTCCAAAGTGGTTGGAAGGGACCACAAGGATCATCCAGTTCCAAGCCCCCTGCCAAGGGTGGGGACATCTCATACTAGATCAGACTGGCCAGAGCCTCATCCAGCCTGGCCTTAAACACCTCCAGGGATGAGGCTTCCACCACCTCCCTGGGCAACCCTTTCCAGGCTCTCACCACCTTCATGCTGGATAACTTCTTCCTAACATCCAGTCTGAATCTACCCATTTCCAGCTTTGTTCCATTCCCCCCAATCCTGTCATTACCTGACAGCCTAAAAAGTCCCTTCCCAGCTTTCTTGTAGGCCCCTGTAAGATACTGAAGTAGTTGGGAACTAATTCAACTCCAGCACCTCCCTGGGCAGCCCATTCCAATGCCAATCACTCTCTCTGACAGGAACTTCCTCCTAACATCCAGACTGAACCTGCCCTGGCACAGTTTGAAACTGTGTCCCCTTGTTCTGTTGCTGCTTGCCTGGCAGCAGAGCCCAACCCCACCTGGCTACAGCCTCCCTGCAGGCAGCTGCAGACAGCAATGAGCTCTGCCCTGAGCCTCCTCTGCTGCAGGCTGCACACCCCCAGCTCCCTCAGCCTCTCCTCACAGGGCTGTGCTCCAGGCCCTTCCCCAGCATGATATGGAAGAAGTCTACAGATCTCTTAATTTGTAACAAAGCATTGTGCATAGCCTGATAGATAAGAGAGTAGGGAAGCTCTAGTTCAAACCAACCTAGGCACCAGGACAGCTGAGGTATTTCTGGTTGGGAATGAAAGAGGCATTTGAAACAGATACTTCATTTATTTTGGGATAGGCAGACAAGTTTTCTTCTAATATTAATATAGATAATGAAACCATACAATAAACCAGGTTGGAAGAGAGCCCCAAGCTCATCCAGCCCAACCTAGCACCCAGCCCTGGCCAATCAACCAGACCATGGCACTAAGTGCCTCATCCAGGCTTTTCTTGAACATCTCCTGGGATGGTGACTACATCATAATGCCTGCTTTAGATAACAAAACACATCATAATGCCTGCTTTACTGTTTTCATCACCTTCCCTGGTTTAATTTCAATAAAATATACTTCATAATTAAGTCAGGCCAGGAGCTATTAGAGATTTATATCACAAATGAGTTAATAGGATAATTTTTAGCCAAGCAAACCTCAGGAGACTAAGCCAGTATCATTTTGAACCTGCAGTGTCCCTCTTTAATGGGAGCTGGCAGATGAGTACATGCATTGGCTGGAAGCATTGCTTCCTTGGAAATGCTATTTCCACCATGACAGGTGTCCTCATAAATGCTGGCTTGGTTAAATTTCTTCAGCAAATCAATGAAATGAAAGCCTCTCCAGCTGAGTTTAAGAGATCTATTAAAAATAGATCATCCTTAGGGGGAAGTTCTTCCCAGAGAGAGTGATTGGCATTGGAATGGGCTGCCCAGGGAGGTGGTGGAGTCTCTGTGCCTGGAGGTGTTCAAGACAAGACTGGGTGAGGCACTTAATGCCATGGTCTGGTTGATTGGAGAGGGCTGGGTGCTAAGTTGGACTGGATGAGCTTGGAGCTCTCTTCCAGTCTGGTTGATCCACCAACACAAACTAACTGCCTTGTCAGTGTGCTAGTGAGGAAGGTGATGTAAGGAAGAGCAGGGGGATGAAAAGACAGGAGAAGATGCCAAGCAACAATTAGGGGTTATGGGAAATGAGCATTCAATCCAGCAAGTCACTCACTTGCCTCTAGGGATCTGGAGTTCCTGACCCTGGAACTTGGAGCTGCAGATGGATTGTAATCTTGTTTAACAAATGAGATACAGGCAAAGAGACATTTTAGCCTTGCAAGAATCTAATCATCCTTTTGATAAGAGAAAAATCAGGTAGTGGCAGAGGATCTCTGGAGAGATGTGAACTGAGTGGCCACAGTGCCCTAAGTTGTGGGTATGGGCCTGTTATTTCTCTCTATTCTTTATGGAGAGAGACTAAGTCAATGTGTTAGCCTTGCTCACTGCTGCCTGCTGCACTGCTAGAGCTACAGAAAGCTTGGGCAGTCCTGCACTGTGCAACAGCAAAGGATGTCTGCAGAAATCCTAATGAGGTTCTTAAACCTATGGGACTTCATAATTGCTTTTTATAGCTGTGACAGCCTGCAAGGGAGTCATTGTCTCCATCCCCATCTGGTTGGTTTGCCACATCTTGTGACTCTCAAAATGTGTGCTAAAGCAAGCATAGGACTCCCAGGTGTCAGTGTTTGGGTTTTGCTTGGGTTTAGTTTTGGTTTCTGGCCTAAACCAAAGGTTTGTGAGGTAATTGGGCACTTACTGCACTGATCAATCAGTTGCTATCAAAAGTTTCTGTTTCTGTAAGCAAGAATCCAACCAACTGGGGAGATGCTTTCCAGCTCTGCAACTGACTCAAAAGCCTGCAGGATTTTCACTGTGGGTGACAGGGAAAGACTTTGGAGCTGCTGCATAGCAAACAGTGAGGATTCAGTGTGTCTGCATCTGGCTAACTGGGGAGATGCTTTCCAGCTCTGCAACTGATTCAAAAGCTGCAGCCAAAGCCTGTAGATTTTTGACTATGTGTGGCAGGAAGTTTGGAGCTGCTGCATAGGAAACAGTGAGGATTCAGTGTGTCTACACCTGCCCACAGGCAGCAGGACAAGGGAGGTTCTTCTGCCCCTCTGCTCAGCAATGCTCAGGCCCCACCTTGAGTGCTGTGTCCAGTTCTGGGCCCCTCAATTCAAGAGAGATGTTGAGGTGCTGGAAGGTGTCCAGAGAAGGGCAGCAAGGCTGGGGTGGGGCCTGGAGCAGAGCCCTGTGAGGAGAGGCTGAGGGAGCTGGGGGTGTGCAGCCTGCAGCAGAGGAGGCTCAGGGCAGAGCTCATTGCTGTCTGCAGCTACCTGAAGGGAGGCTGTAGCCAGGTGGGGTTGGGCTCTTCTGCCAGGCACCCAGCAACAGAACAAGGGGACACAGTCTCAAGTTGTGCCAGGGGAGGTCTAGGCTGGATGTTAGGAGGAAGTTCCTGGCAGAGAGAGTGATTGGCATTGGAATGGGCTGCCCAGGGAGGTGGTGGAGTCTTTGTGCCTGGAGGTGTTGAAGCCAAGCCTGGCTGGGGCACTTAGTGCCATGGTCTGGTTGATTGGGCAGGGCTGGGTGCTAGGTTGGGCTGGCTGAGCTTGGAGCTCTCTTCCAACCTGCTTGATTCTATGATTCTCTGATTCTAGTCAAGAACACAACAGAGATGGCTTCTCTTTTAAAGAGGACGGGGGAAAAGAAGTCATCAAATCTTTAATTGAAGCAAATGATTTTAGAACTCTATTAAAAAATAACCAACAAGTTAAAAAAGACAACAGTTTTGTGAATTAACTTTCAATATTAGCCCTTTGTAATAACCTGTGGTATAGCCACACAGATTGATTCAGTTAAGGCAATTAATGAGGCAGGAATTATCAAATATGTAGTTATTTTATGTCCAGAAAGCCCTGCCCACAACTACATACAAATGAGTTACATTTGGGTTCTAATTCAGTCAGGAAAATCTTCCCAAGGATGCCTATGGGCAATTCATTCATTTAGGAGGATCAGAACACTTGGAGAAGTTTAGCCACACAATGGCTTTGCCTCACTTACAAATAGGCAGCCTGGAGCCCTAGGGCAAGTCTGTGCTACTCACTGCGCTGGAGTAGAAATTTCAAGCTAGTCCCTGGCTCCTTTGGGGCAGTGTTGGAACTGCTCAGCCATTTAGAGGCTTCCAGATCTTCCCAGGGTGCTGGGAAAGAGGCAGATGATCTCTGACCTGATTCTGGTTCCTCTTGGAATGGAGGTTTGCAGAGGTGCAGGCAGGATCTCTTGCAGGTGTGCAGACAGCACCATGGCAGTGGCACTCCTTGCCACATCGTGAGGCACTTAAATGCCTTCTCCTGGGAAACTTGAGGCACTTAAGTTTCCAGGTAGCTCAAGCCCAAAACATCAGAGCTAAGCTGGTCTGAAGCATGGGCAGAGCAGAACAAGTCAGCCAAGAGCAGTGAGGCAGAGGCAACTCTGTGATGCAAAAGCAGCTCCATGAGGCAGAAGCAGCAAGCAGAGGCAGCTCTGTGATACAGAAGCAGCTCTGTGAGGCAGCAGGCAGAGGCAGCTCCATGAGGCAGAAGCAGCACAACTGCTTGCAACTTAGCTCCATTTATATTACCTGCCCGAGTGCAAAGGCTCCTTTGTGCACAGAGATTCACCAATCAGAAAGGCATTTGCAAAACTGACCATATTAGGTGACCCCAGGGCTTGCTTACTCTTGTTTGGGCAAGACACTTACAAGTACCTAAATGCCTGTGGGTACCTGTTTATCACTTTGGGAGGGGACATAATGGCCCAAGCCTTTGTGTTCCTCCAGCCCTTGCTTCCCCCAGCAGCAGAAGGCTGGGGCAGGCCAGGACATTTAGCCTATTAGCCTCCCAGGACACAAACTTTATAATCCAAATCCCTTTTTCCTTAGTTGAATTCTCTTTTCTGCTTTTCTCATTCGGTCAGAAGAAAATGATTGAATGAAGTCCTACCTCATTGCTGGCAGGTGTAGAGAGCAAAGCTTCATTTTGTGATACAGAAGCCTTGAGAAGGCAGCCAAAGAGCAAATTTTTGTTATGCATAATGCTTTCATAGTTATCAGCCTAATGAATTTGCAGCAACTTTGTTTGCATTGCCAACCTTCCTATGCACATAGATTTCTTTAATGAGGGTAATTACTGTAATCCACTGCACTTAAATAGAATTATACATCTTGGGAAATGACACATGAAGCACCTCGAATGTACATTACACTCTAGATATGGGGAACATTCTTCTCAGTGGAAGCTTTATAAGAAAGTAGAATGCTTCTATTTCTACTGCTATGACATGAGACCTTTCCCAAATGTTAGTAGCACTTATGAAGCAATGCCATCATTGTTATTCATTGTTATTCATTGTTATTATCCAGTACTGCATCCAGTTCTGGAGCCCCTATGACAAACGGGATGTGGAGATGCTGGAGCATATCCAGAGCAGGGCCATGAGGATGCTCAGAGGGCTGCAGCAGCTCTGCTGTGAGCACAGACTGAAAGAGTTGGGGCTGTGCAGGCTGGGGCAGAGGAGGCTCCCAGGTGACCTTCTTGTGGCCTTCCAGGATCTGAAGGGGGCTACAAAAAAGCTGGGGAGGGACTTTTCGGGCTGTCAGGGAGTGAGAGGACTGGGGGGAATGGAGCAAAGCTGGAGGTGGGGAGAGTCAGAGTGGAGGTGAGGAGGAAGTTGTTGAGCAGGAGAGTGGTGAGAGGCTGGAATGGGTTGCCCAGGGAGGTGGTTGAGGCCCCATGGCTGGAGGTGTTTAGGGCCAGGCTGGTAGAGGCTGTGTGCAGCCTGCTCTAGGGTAGGATGTCCCTGGGCATGGCAGGGGGGTTGGAACTGGCTGCTCCTTGTGCTCCCTTCCAACCCTGCCTGATTCTGTGATGATATTATGATTATTATTATTATTATTATCATTATTGCTACAAGCCCTACGAGGAGAGGCTTAGGGAGCTGGGGTTGTTTAGCCTGGAGAAGAGGAGGCTCAGGGGTGACCTTATTGCTGTCTACAACTACCTGAAGGGTGGTTGTGGCCAGGAGGAGGTTGCTCTCTTCTCTCAGGTGGCCAGCTCCAGAACAAGAGGACACAGCCTCAGGCTGCGCCAGGGGAAATTTCGGCTCGAGGTGAGGAGAAAGTTCTTCACTGAGAGAGTCATTGGACACTGGAATGGGCTGCCTGGGGAGGTGGTGGAGTCGTCGTCCCTGGGGCAGTTCAAGGCAAGGTTGGATGTGGCACTTGGTGCCATGGTCTAGCCTTGGGCACTGTGGTAAAGGGTTGGACTTGATGATCTGTGAGGTCTCTTCCAACCTTGGTGATACTGTGATACTGTGATAATTATTATATGAGGAACACACTGATTTTCTGCATATCATTCTTGGAAAGTGGATCACTGGAACAGGCTCCTCTAGCAGCAGTAAAAATGTTACTTCCCCTATCAGTCTGTGCTGGGTGAACGAGCTCCAATGTGAAATAACAGAGATTATAGCTACAGTCTTTCCCCAGATGGGGATTCATAAGATCCCTCCAAAAATCTGCTTTCAAAACAGTTTTAGGAACTAAATAGCTCCGCTTTGAAACGCTTGCATCAAGTCAGAAGTGAATTTTTCAAGTATTGAAAACAGAGAGACTGAGAAGTGGTTTCTGTGGCATCTCCTTTCTGCAAAGCAATCCCTAAAGCTGCCTGAAAGAAAATAGAGTGCGCGACGTTAACATCTGACATAGAACCTGCCATAGTGCCCAGGAAATTAGAGTTAAAACTGCTCCTCTCCACCTCTCAAACCTCAAACCCTACCTGTGTGAATTAGCTGCTCTTACCCTCTAGCCTCCCAAAATCTTCCATCTGAAACCTATCCTTTTCTGTCTTCCCCTTTTCACTTTTCTTTGTCTGCGCTGTTTATCCGTCCACTGGCTGACAGTGTCTTTACATCCAAAATGCAAAGCAGACAGATGGGCACCTCAGGAAAGAACATGACCAAGAGCACCAGCATCGGAGGGGACATGTACACCCTGGAGAAGAACGATGGCAGCCAGTCGGACACGGCAGTGGGCACCGTTGGTGGTGGCAGCAAAAAGAGACGCTCCAGCATCGGCGCGAAGATGGTCGCCATCGTGGGGCTCTCGCGGAAAAGCCGCAGCACCTCCCAGCTCAGCCAAACTGGTAGGAACTGGATTTGTTTCCCCCCCCTCTCCCCTTCTCAGCTTATCATTTAATCACACACAATGTCCACGTATTGCAATTTAACCACCTGGAGATCCTGCTGAAGCTGCCGAACCAACGACGTTGTGTGGGATGAAGGAAATCGCCAAAGAGCTCTTTTTTTGCTCGGGATGTTCACTAAACTACCCTTGTTTGTTTGTTTCTTTCTTTCTTTCTAGCAAAGATCCTCTTCAGGTTGGAGCCAGGCTTTTATTTTCTACTTGCTGGAACCAACTTAATGCACTCATTTCTTGCTTCTCAGGAAACAGGCTGCTGTTTGGGGGAAATCCTGCCTGGGAGTTTGGTCGCTGAACTGTTGCGCAACGCCTTTGCTTTTGCCACAAAGGGTGCTTGCTCATTTCAGTATGTTTGGTCTTTCAATGTTTAAACAGGCAACCTTAATTTGAAATGAAACCATTCTTCTCAAATACAAAATGAGATCTTTTATATGCTATTAATTTAGTACAACTCTGTTACGGTCTGGTAATTAATTTCTTTGCAGCCTACCTCCGTATTTACCATCGGCGTAAATTTTCCTCAGTTCTGTTATTTTCAGTTACATTTTGAAATGGAAAGATTTGACCTAGGAAATGATTAAGAGGTTTTTCTTGCTTTGATACCTAAATAATTTTAAAATCTGATGCTGCTAGACTGCTGTTTAGGAGAAACCCTGACTGGGAGTTTGGTCGCTGAACTGTTGCGCAACGCCTTTGCTTTTGCCACAAAGGGTGCTTGCTCATTTCAATATGTTTGGTCTTTCAATATTTAAACAGGCAACCTTAATATGAAATGAAACCATTCTTCTGAAATACAAAATGAGATTTTTTATATGCTATTACTTTAGAACAACTCTGTTACTGTCTGATAATTCGTTTATTTGCAGCCTACCTCTGTATATTTACCATCGGCATAAATTTTCCTCATTTCTGTTGATTTTCAGTTACATTTTGAAATGGAAAGATTTGACCTAGGAAATGATTGAGAGCTTTTTCTGCTTTGATACCTGCATAGTTTTTAAATCTAAGGATTTTTTGCTTGTTTGCTTGCTTTTAAATTCCTCTTGTTTCAGGAAAAACTCCACCTAATGCGCTCTGAAAAGCTCTCGCTGTCAATTAAGTAAGCTGTATATAGGAGAAGTGGGGTTTTTTTTACATGGAAAAAGCTTACTTATATTTAAATGACACTCATATGTATATAAAAGTTGTGCTTAAGCAATTTATATAGTCATGCATATATATGTATATACACAATTCAAGGTATGCACATAAGATGTATTCTGTGTTCAGCAAAACAGCAAAACTGATGCGCTGCTGTCATGTGGTTCAATGTAATTTTAGTGCTCAGCAGTGTGTGGTCTCAGCTGGAGGTCTCCACCAGGGTTATTACTGTTCAAACACTGCTAAAAGATTGTTCAGTTCTCTGGAAGGTTGACAGATTGTATTATGACACCAAAGTGATAAATGTTTCAGTGGACAAGCAAATGGAGTCAAGTGATGGTTCGGTGCATTTTGTGAGTGAACTGTTGTTAAGAAAGGGGTTTAAATTACTTGGAAAGAGTAGAAGTAAAAAAAAGAAGGGGAAGGAAGGGAGGAAGGAAGGGAGGAAGGAAGGGAGGAAGGAAGGGAGGAAGGGAGGAAGGGAGGAAGGGAGGAAGGGAGGAAGGAAGGAAGGACGGAAGGAAGGAAGGAAGGAGGGAAGGAAGAGAGGAAGGAGGGAAGGAAGGAAGGAAGGGAAGGAAGGAAGGAAGGAAGGAAGGAAGGAAGGAAGGAAGGAAGGAAGGAAGGAAGGAAGGAAGGAAGGAAGGAAGGAAGGAAGGAAGGAAGGAAGGAAGGAAGGAAGGAAGGAAGGAAGGAAGGAAGGAAGGAAGGAAGGAAGGAAGGAAGGAAGAGGGGTAACAGGGCAGAAGCAGCATGTGAAGAGAGCAGGGAGCTTGAGTGTGCGTCTTACTGAATGTGGTGTGAAACAAGAGAGAATGGAGAGGGAAAAGAATGTATATAGTGAAAGCTCTGAACATCTTGCAGGCACTGAGGACTCCATCAGTTGGCAAGTCTCTGCAGTAGTCTGATGTTCTGTCAGCTCACCTGTGGCTTTGGGAAATGCCAGCTTCATACATATTTCTGTTCGCTTGCAGTTCAAAGAAATGCGAGGCCAAAGTCATCTTTATACAGGTCTGGGGAGTGTATGGTTTGTCAAGAAAGAAACTTAGTCACTTGCTCACCTGAAAATCTGAATTTTACTCCTGGGACAGGACTCTTGTACGTGATGGTACTGATGTATTTGGATATTAAGTCAAATACCATGCACTACGTTACTAGTTCCAATCTAATCTCTCTTTGATCACAAGAGAGGTTAACTGATGTCAGCTCTTTGTGTGCTGTTCAAGTATGCCTCAGCATTAGACAGAATCTGTAGTGTGTGGCTTGTCTAGATTTGATTTAAATACCACTTTGTCTTAGTTATTGGGGACTTCTAATCTGTCTCTGGTCTATCCAACCAGCTGCCCAACAACTGATGAGATGCTCAAGTCAGGGACAAATGTGAAACCTAACTCTTTCAAAAGGACTCAAGATCTTTTGGCCATCAGCTGTGAATGAGGTGTTCTGAAAACCTCTTGAATATTTCAGTACTAGAGGATGTTATATATATATAATATTTCAGTGTTAGAGGTGCTCTGGCCAGCTCTGGGCTGCTCCCTGGAAGAGGTCAGGACTGCTGTCTACAACTACCTGAAGGGAGGTTGTAGGCAGGTGGGGTTGGCCTCTTCTTCCAGGCAACCAGCACCAGAACAAGGGGACACAGTCTCAAGTTGTGCTGGGGGAAGTATAGATTGGATGTTAGGAGGAAGTTCTTCACAGAGAGAGTGATTGGCATTGGAATGGACTGCCCAGGGAGGTGGTGGAGTCACCGTCCCTGGAGATGTTCAAGAAAAGACTTGATGAGGCACTCTAGTTGACTGGATGGGGCTGGGGGATAGGTTGGACTGGATGATCTTGGAGGTCTCTTCCAACCTGGTTGATTCTATGATTCTGTGGTTAGCATGTGGTCCCCAACAAGATCAGCCAGTCTGCCTTCTCCTGCTGCCTTCCGAAAAGGCCCTCACTGCGTATCAGTTGGGCTGCTTTGTGCACCTGCTGCTGCACACTGGCCCTGCTGCCCTACTTGGCAATGATGCTGGGGTTTGTCTCGTGGCCACAGGTGGTTGCACCTAACAGGACAGGCACCTGCACTGTTTCCACAGGCAGCTATGTGGTGAGCGAGCTTGTGGCCACAGGGCAGTCCCTGGCATGTCTGCAGTGATACAGAGTTATGGCCTGTTGGGTGGGTGAAGTGAGGTCACATTACAAAGTGTCATGCATGTCTTTATCACCTATTGGCACATCCAAATGGGAGTGTTGGATGCCAGCATCCTGCATGGACTGCAGAGGTTTAAAACCTGTAGTTAATCTAGCTGATGAATTTGACCATTTCCCAGGTTTCTCTCACCAGATTCCTGCATTCAGATGGTAAGACCCTGCACAAGGAATCCTGTACTGGTACAAAGAGTGATAGAAGGATGTCAGCAAAACACCAGTGTGCTGTAGATGTCCTGTGAGGACAGCTTTCTGAAATTGAGAAGCAGGAACTCGGGTGGCAGGGCACTGGTACAACATAGAAACTGGCCCAGTTATGAAGGACTTCTTAGGTAATTTCTGATGACATCATCTTCAGTTGGTCAGATGAGTATCTCCTTCATACTGGGCTTGGAAAAGCATGAGGTGACAATACTAGCATGGGGTGACAATACTAGCATGGGGTGACGATACTGTCATGAGATGGCAATACTATCATGGGGTGACAATACTGTCATGAGCTGACAATACTAGCATGGGGTAACAATGCTATCATGAGGTCACAATAGTATCATGAGCTGACAATACTAGCATGGGGTAACAATGCTATCATGAGGTCACAATAGTATCATGAGCTGACAATACTAGCATGGGGTAACAATGCTATCATGAGGTCACAATAGTATCATGAGCTGACAATACTAGCATGGGGTAACAATGCTATCATGAGGTCACAATAGTATCATGAGCTGACAATACTAGCATGGGGTAATAATGCTATCATGAGGTCACAATAGTATCATGAGAAGACAATACTAGCATGGGGTAACAATGCTATCATGAGGTCACAATAGTATCATGAGAAGACAATACTAGCATGGGGTAACAATGCTATCATGAGGTCACAATAGTATCATGAGCTGACAATACTAGCATGGGGTAATAATGCTATCATGAGGTCACAATAGTATCATGAGCTGACAATACTAGCATGGGGTAATAATGCTATCATGAGGTCACAATAGTATCATGAGAAGACAATACTAGCATGGGGTAACAATGCTATCATGAGGTCACAATAGTATCATGAGCTGACAATACTAGCATGGGGTAATAATGCTATCATGAGGTCACAATAGTATCATGAGAAGACAATACTAGCATGGGGTAACAATGCTCTCATGAGGTCACAATAGTATCATGAGCTGACAATACTCCTTCTATACAAAGCTGTGATTGTAGTGACTAAGCCTTTACAAACTGTGTGCACCTATGGAAGTCAGTGAGGAGATGAAACCTTTTGCAAGTGCTTTGTAAAGCGTAATTGGATGGCAGTGGGGTTCTTTTTAATACATATTTTGTAACTAACTGTTATGGAATTGTGTGAAATGTACAATCTGTATTAATTTTGATATCCAAAAGTCAATAGTTTAGTTAACAGATAGTTGTAACTATCTCTTAATTAGATAATAGGTAGTTAATAACTATGAAAACTGTTTGTTAACATTAAATCTCACCAGGAAACTCATTTACAAGGTTCAAAACACATGGTTTTGGATACCCATACACATAGGGAACAGGCAAAACAAGAACACTTTAAGAAGTAGCAAATGCAAACATTATACTGGAAGAGAAGGTTCCTGCAGTCAATGCACCACTTGCTACAAGGATGTAGAGTGGCTACAAGGATGATTAGGGGACTGGAGCACTGCTGATGAGGAGAGGCTGAGGGCTCAGGGGCTGTTTAGTCTGGAGAAGAGAAGGCTGAGAGGGGTCTGATCAATGTTTATAAATACCTGAGGGCTGGGGGTCGGGAGAGGGGGACAGGCTCTGCTCACTGCTCCCTGGGATAGGAGCAATGGATGGAAGCTGCAGCACAGGAGGTTCCAGCTCAACACAAGGGGGAAATTCTTGACTGGAAGGGTCCCAGAGCACTGGAACAGGCTGCCCAGAGAGGCTGTGGAGTCTCTTTCTCTGGAGCCTTGCAAGGCCTGTCTGGATGTGTTCCTGTGTGATCTATGCTAGATCCTGCTCTGGCAGGGGGGGTTGGACTGGATGATCTCCTTGGGTCCCTTCCAAGCCCTGACATCCTCTGAGCCTGTGATGCCTTCAGCAGAACATTTTTTTATTTTGGTCTGTAGTTTTGTTGGTGTATTCAGGTAGGAGCAGTTGTTTGGGGGGGTTGCAGCAACAGAACAAGGGGACACAGTCTCAAGCTGTGCCAGGGCAGGTCTAGGCTGGATGTTAGGAGGAAGTTGTTGTCAGAGAGAGTGATTGGCATTGGAATGGGCTGCCCAGGGAGGTGGTGGAGTGGCCATCCCTGGAGGTGTTGAAGCCAAGCCTGGCTGGGGCACTTAGTGCCATGGTCTGGTTGGTTGGGCAGGGCTGGGTGCTAGGTTGGGCAGGGCTGGGTGCTAGGTTGGGCTGGCTGAGCTTGGAGCTCTCTTCCAACCTGGTTGATTCCATGATTCTATGATTTAAAGATACATGCATGCTATGTAGATGTAGTGCTTGGCAGTGGACTTCATGATCACACAGGTCTTGTTTGTTTTAACCTGAATGTATCTATGATTTTTTGTGCACTCTTAAATGCCTAGAAAAATGCTAATTTGGTAACTCTGCTGACCAAGCCCTTCGGGGGTGCTTTATGAGAGCAAAGTAGGAGTTCAAGAAGTTGAAAAGGTTAACTCCAATAGCTATTGGCACATAACATGCCTCATTAACACAGGCACTAGGGACTGCTCAGATAATCATAGCAAGAGGATCCAAATGTGTCCTCATATCCTTTGCATGAAAAGATCTCAAGTGGTGCCTTGTGAATCCCTATTGTTAAGGGAAAAGAAAGAGCAGAAACAAAATGCCAGTGTTGCCACCATGGGAACACAGAAAAGATGAATTGAAATAGCTGAGACTCATCCTCTGCTTCCCATTTGGTCTTAAAGGAGAGTCATAATTCATTTCTTAGAAGTTTGTGCTCCTCTTAACAATGCCTATCAGAGCCCTGGTGTTGCTTCCCCATGATGTGACTTAATGGAAGTTTTAAGTGTGAGAGTGTACAGGATGAGTATTTTCTGAGCTGATTTGGTTTATGTCAAAGCAATTGCAGGAAGGAAAAAAGGAACCTTGGAACACAAGGAGGAGAGCCTAGGGGAGGTGTGCAGCCTGCAGCACAGGAGGCTCAAGGCAGAGCTCATTGCTGTCTACAGCTCCCTGAAGGGAGGCTGTAGCCAGGTGGGGTTGGGCTCTTCTGCCAGGCAGCCAGCAACAGAACAAGGGGACACAGTCTCAAGCTGTGCCAGGGGAGGTCTAGGCTGGATGTTAGGAGGAAGCTGTTGGCAGAGAGAGTGATTGGCATTGGAATGGGCTGCCCAGGGAGGTGGTGGAGTCGCCATCCCTGGAGGTGTGCAAGACAAGCCTGGATGGGGCACTTAGTGCCATGGTCTGGTTGACTGGGTAGGGCTGAGTGCTAGGTTGGACTGGATGAGCCTGGAGGTCACCTACCTGGGCAACCTGTTCCAATGTCTCACCACCCTCACTGTAAAGAACCCTTCCCTAACGTCTAGTTGCTCCTCATGATAAGACAAGGAGCAATGAATGGAAGCTGCAGCACAGGAGGTTCCAGCTCAACACAAGGGGGAACTTCTTGACTGGAAGGGTCCCAGAGCACTGGAACAGGCTCCTCAGAGAGGTTGTGGAGTCTCCTTCTCTGGAGTCTTTGAAAGCCTGTTTGGATATGTTGCTGCGTGACCTGAGCCTAGACTGTGTGGTCCTGCTCTGGCAGGGGAGTTGGACTCAGTGATTTCTTTGGATCCCTTCCAACCCCTAACATCCTTTGAGCCTGTGTTTCTCCATGATGGATTCCTCTTTTTGGATGCAATATGGGAAACTGGTTCAGTTTCTCCTTCTGCAGAGGTGCAATAAAAGGGAGCAGTGGCCAAAACTCCATTTCTTGAGCACAGTCCTGCAGCTGCAGTTTATAAAACTTAACAGATTTGTTCCCAAGGCAGAATGTGCAGGGCCTGCATTTTCTGAATGCTGATGTGTAGGATTGGTCCCTGCCATAGCCACCTTGGCAAGAGGCAGTAGCTTCTCAGCATGCAGAGAATTGCAATTAGAAGGAAAATTAGGGCAAAAAAAAAAGCTGATTTGGGGGAACTTAGTCACCACTGGGGCCATAAGCAGGTTTTGTCAGGTTAATTTCCTTGGAATGAGATGCCAAATTCCTGTGCATTTTAGGCACTCATATCCTCTTTTAAACCCTTCTTTAATGCATATCTGACCTTTGCAGTCCCTATGGGAGAATGAGACAAACAGGAGGGAGGCTAAGAGATGAATAGAAGAGAAAAGTTACCCAAGACCAGCAGAAGTCAGCATATAAGCCTAAAACTTAACCAGTCTTCCTTTCTTTAGCAACACAGAAAAAAGCCCAAGACCCAATGTGGGAAGTTTTTCTGTCCTTTTGAGCCCACATTGTGCTTTTTAACTGTGCTATTACAAGAGGGCTGTGGAGATGCTGGAGAGTGTCCAGAGCAGGGCCAGGAGGATGCTCAGAGGCTGCAGCAGTGCTGCTGTGAGCACAGACTGAGAGAGTTGGGGCTGTGCAGGCTGGAGCAGAGGAGGCTCCCAGGTGACCTTCTTATGGACTTTCAGTATCTGAAGGGGGCTACAAAAAAGCTGGGGAGGGACTTTTGAGGCTCTCAGGGAGTGCCAGGACTGGGGGGAATGGAGCAAAGCTGGAGGTGGGGAGAGTGAGGCTGGAGGTGAGGAGGAAGTTGTTGAGCATGAGAGTGGTGAGAGGCTGGAATGGGTTGCCCAGGGAGGTGGTTGATGCCCCATGGCTGGAGGTGTTTGAGGCCAGGGTGGATGACAAAGCTGGTGAGGGGCCTGGAACACAAACGCTCTGAGGAGAGGCTGAGGGAGCTGGGGTTGTGCAGCCTGCAGCAGAGGAGGCTCAGGGCTGACCTCATTGCTGTCTACAACTACCTGAAAGGAGGCTGTAGCCAGGTGGGGTTGGTCTCTTCTGCCAGGCAGCCACCAATAGAACAAGGGGACACAGCCTCAAGTTGTGCCAGGGCAGGTCTAGGCTGGATGTTAGGAGGAAGTTGTTGGCAGAGAGAGTGATTGGCATTGGAATGGGCTGCCCAGGGAGGTGGTGGAGTCACTGTGCCTGGAGGTGTTGAAGCAAAGCCTGGCTGGGGCACTTAGTGCCATGGTCTGGTTGACTGGATGGGGCTGGGTGCTAGGTTGGAATAGATGATCTTGGGGGTCTCTTCCAACCTGGTTGATTCTATGATGGTGATGATGATTCTATGAGGCTCTGGCCAGCCTTGTCTAGGGTAGGGTGTCCATGCCCATGGCAGGGAGGTTGGAACTGGATGATCCTTGTGGTCCCTTCTAACCCTGCCTGCTTCTGTGACTCTATGATTCTCTTGGACAACTCTAGGTTACTTTTTTCTTTTCCTTTTCAATTTAAGTCGAGCTCATTCTTATATTTGGCAATTACCAAATGCTTTGGCAATGGCTTGTCAGGGTTTTGCAGATGTTGCAAGAGCTCTTAAATCCAGGGAAAATCTCGTTTCAGAAGTGCACTGCTGAACTGTGTCTTTCTTTGATAGAGTTTTCTTACATCTCAGTAGCTTCCAAGGGAAAAATCCTCCAAGATATTTCTTAAAGATCAGTAAAGCTTTTGTTACTGCATTTGAGCAGAGGGTTGGAGCAGCTCTGCTGTGAGGACAGGCTACAAGAGTTGAGGCTGTTCAGCCTGGAGAAGAGAAGGCTTTGAGATGACCATGGAGTAGCCTTCCAGTATCTTAAGGGGGATACAAGAAGCCTGGGGAGGGACTACTGACAAGGTGTTGTAATGACAGGATGAGGAGGAATGGGTTTGAACTGGCAGAGGGGAGATTGAAACTGGATGTTAGGAAGAAGTTCTTTACAGCAAAGGTGGTGAGACACTGGCACAGGTTGCCCAGGGAGGTTGTGGAGCACAGAATCAGCCAATGGGATCTTTGATCACATTGGCTGATTCTGTGCTCCACAACCTCCCTGGAGGTGTTCAAGGCCAGGTTGGGTGAGGCCTTAAGCAACCTATTCTGGTGGAATAGGTTGGGAGGTGTCCCTGCCTATGTAATCTTTGATCCCATTGGGTGATTCTGTGCTCCACAACCTCCCTGGGCAACCTGTGTCAGTGTCTCACCACCCTCACTGCAAAGAGCTTCTTCCTAACATCCACTGGCACAGGTTGCCCAAGGAGATTGTTGGCATAGCCCCTCAGGATCACCGAGTCCAACTTAGAACCTTACTCTACAGGATCCACCTTAAACCATAGCCCTAAGCACCACATCCAAACCACCCTTAAACAGCACATCCAGGCTGGGTGACTCCACCACCTCCCTGGGCAGCTCATTCCAGTCCCTGACCACTCTCTCTGTGAAAAGCTTTTTCCTAATGTCCAAACTAACCCTCCCCAGCCTCAGCTTGAGGCCATTCCCCCTTGTTCTGTCTCCAAATACCTGTGAGCAGAGCCCAGCAGCAACCTCTCCACAATGTCCCTTTAGGTAGTTGTAGAGAGCAGTGAGGTCTCCCCTCAGGCTTCTCTTTCTCACACTAACCATCCCCAGCTCCCTCAATTACTCCTCATAAGATTTATTCTCCCTAAGATTTCTTTCTCATAGTCCATTAATGCACTGATAGAAGCCAGGTGCCAGCAAGAGGTACCCACCAGAGGCCAGGTTGCACACAGGTCAGTCAGTTCAGCAGCTCCCTTCCAGAGAGCTCTGTAAGTGCTCAGTGCACAGTAGAGGTCATTAACTTGCATGCCTTCTGCTCTTCCATGTAGGCAAGAGCTTGCATGCAGCGTGCTGGCAGATGATAGGGATTGTTGAACAGAACCCTGCTGGCAGAAGGATTCTTTGCAGTTTTGAAATTCATTTTCTCAGATGGTCCAAGCTGGATCTTGGCTTTTGCCACCATGCTTGTCCCTTCTCAGTGGGGAGAGGAATCTAAATGCATGCCAGTTTTGTCTGTGCTGCATCTTCTCAGCTTTCCCAGATTGAGAAATACATTTTCTGTCATTTGATTTTACCTTGGTACCATCCTGCACTCATCTGGCATTTGAAGATGCACAGTAGATATGTAAAGGATTCTGAAGGTCCACTTCATAGACTCATAGAATCAAACAGGTTGGAAGAGACCTCCAAGCTCATCCAGTCCAATCTATCACCCAGCCCTGCCCAATTAACCAGACCATGGCACTAAGTGCCCCAGCCAGTCTTCTGATGCATTCAGGAAAGAAATGTTGTGAGGGATATGGTTCAGTGATGGAGAATTGGACATAAGAACATTGGAATGGGCTTCCCAGGGAGGCGATGGAGTCGCCATCCCTAGAGGTGTTGAAGCAAAGCCTGGATGAGGCACTTAGTGCCATGGTCTAGTTGACTGGCTAGGGCTGGGTGCTAGGTTGGACAGAATGAGCTCAGAGGTCTCTTGAACCTGGCTGATTCTCTGATTCTATGATAAGGTATCAGAGAGGGTTGAGCTCAGTGCAAATAAGTTTCATTAGAAAGTTGGCCTTGTGCATGTCTGTTGTATGAAGTGTACTGAATGCCTAAAGTGATTCTGCCCAGCCTGTGGCTCTGTTATGTTGTTGGCTCCCTGGCTGATGGGAATGTGGGTTTGTGCACATTTGGTGCTCTTCTCACTTCCTGAATGTCTGTTGAATCTTCACCTGCACCATCTGATGGGCATTAGCCCTATGCCAGTAAACTTCCTCACCCTTTTGTCCACTTTATTTTAGCTTATAACACACATGTAATATTTTATTCTAGCCATTGACAACTGATGTTTTGTTGCCTTTCTGAACAGTATTTTAGCTTACTTAATCTGGCCATAATAACTGCTCAAAATTAACAAGTTGTGTTGCAAGTAATTACTCATTATGGTTCTGATCACTTAGAGAGCAGCCACTGTGTTTCCTTGCCTTTGTGAAAGCAGATGATGCTGTGTTCACTCAGCAAAGTGATAGCTTGCAGCCACAGAAATGCACTACAGATGTGCTCCTGGAAAATCAGACTGACAAAGCAGCAGCTCAACAAGAGGTTTAACAAAGCCAAGTGCAGGGTCCTATACTTGGCCACAATACCCCCACGCAGTGCTACAGGCTGAGGGGGTGAGTGGCTGGAGAGTAGCTTGGCAGAGAGAGACCTGGCAGTGCTGGGTGGTAACAGGCTGGGCATGAGCCAGCAGTGTGCCCAGCTGGCATGGAAGGCCAAGGGCATCTTGGCTTGTGTCAGGCATAGTGTGGCCAGCAGCACTGGGGGTGTAATCCTGCCCCTGGGCTGGCACTGGGGAGGCTTCACCTCAAGCACTGTGTGCAGCTCTCAGCCCCTCACTGCAAGAGAGATATTGAGGGGCTGGAGCTGGTCCAGGGGAGAGCAATGAGACTGAGGAGGGAGGGGACTGGAGGGGAAGGCTGCTGAGGAGAGGTTGAAGGAGATGGGAATGGTTACCCTGGAGAAGAGGAGACTCAGGGGGGACCATAGCACACTGTACAGCTACAGGAAGGGAAGCTGTAATAAGGTGGGGGTCAGGCTCTGCTCCCAGGCAACTTGTGACAGGATGAGAGGGCCTGGAGCTGGAGGGAGGTTTAGTTTGGATGTTAGGAAGCACTTCCTCAGGGAAAGGGTCATTAAACCCTGGAATGGGCTGCCCAGGGAGGTGGTGGAGTCGCCATCCCTGGAGGTGTTGAAGCCAAGCCTGGCTGGGGCACTTAGTGCTATGGTCTGGTTGGTTGGGCAGGGCTGGGTGCTAGGTTGGACTGGCTGAGCTTGGAGCTCTCTTCCAACCTGCTGGATTGGTTCTATGATTCTATGAACTAAAAGTTATTAAGTTTAAGTTGTATTAAGTTGGCTAACTACATGAAAGCATTAACTAAAAGCCCAGGAGTCGACTGCCTTTGATGCACTACACAACAAACAGATGTAAAAGGAAAACCAGAAAGAACTCAACCCCCTGTATTCAAATAACTCATTCTGCATTAGTAGGGCTGCTTCTCTTCTAATTGAATTTCTCAGAGCTCTCTAAGCAAGAATGCTGGTGCAGAATCCTGATGAAAGCCTGGCATTTGTTAAATCCACCAAAGATTATTTTAGAAAGTAACAATAGGCAGCATTCATACAGGGGGAAATGGATGTTGGGCTTTTTTTTTCTTTAAAGAAAAACAAAAAGAAAGAGGAATTTTAATTAAGAAAATGTGTAGCTATTTTATTTTGTTTCTGAAACAAAGGGGGGAGGGGGGTGGGGAGAGGCAGAAATTGGCAAAGAATGATTGGCTGGACTTGGGTGGTGCTGAGAACCCAGAATTTCTGACTGATCCCTCCAAAAAGGAGGAGGGAGTTTCCCTGCAAAAGAGCTTATGGACACAAAGGATCTGTAGACTTTGGAAGCTGATTGTATTGTAGGAGGCAAAGCAATTGTAGCACTTGGTTGTAGCACTCAAGAAGCAGATCCTTCATCAGATTGCTTCTCTTTCCCCCTCATCAGACTATCCCATCTCCAAAAAGCTGACAAGGCATCCTGGCCTGGCACAGGAGCAGTGTGGGCAGCAGGACAAGGGAGGTTCTTGTGCCTCTGGACTCAATACTGCTCAGGCCACACCTTGAGTGCTGTGTCCAGTTCTGGGCTCCTCCATTCAAGAGAGATGTTGAGGTGCTGGAAGGTGTTTGGAGAAGGGCAGCAAGGCTGGGGAGGGGCCTGGAGCACAGCCCTGTGAGGAGAGGCTGAGGGAGCTGAGAGTGTGCAGCCTGCAGCAGAGGAGGCTCAGGGCAGAGCTCATTGTTGTCTGCAGCTCCCTGAAGGGAGGTTGTAGCCAGGTGGGTCAGGTCTTCTGCCAGCCAACCAGCATTAGAACAAGGGGACACAGTCTCAAGCTGTGCCAGGGCAGGTTCAGGCTGGATGTTAGGAGGAAGTTGTTGTCAGAGAGAGTGATTGGCATTGGAATGGGCTGCCCAGGGAGGTGGTGGAGTGGCTGTGCCTGGAGGTGTTGCAGCCAAGCCTGGCTGGGGCACTGAGTGCCATGGTCTGGTTGGTTGGGTAGGGCTGGGTGCTAGGTTGGACTGGCTGAGCTTGGAGCTCTCTTCCAACCTGCTTGATTCTATGATTCTATACAAGCTTTCATATTTATCATAGAACCAACCAGGTTGGAAGAGAAGTCCAAGCAGGTAACAAAGGCAATCTTTGTCGTTGTGGATGAACAAGGGGGAGATGATTTAGACTCTCACAGCAGCCTGTGCCAGGGCTCTGTCACTCTTACAGTCAAGAAGTTCTTCCTCACGTTGAGGTGGTACTTCCTGTGCTGCAGTTTCCATCCTTGCCCTTGTCCTATCCCAGGGCACAAGTGAGCAGAGGCAATCCCTGTCCCTTCCTTCCTGACCCCCCAGTCCTCAGATATTGATAGACAATGATCAGATCCCGTCTCAGACTTCTCTCCAGACTAACCAGCCCCATGTCCCTCAGTCTCTCCTCATAGGGCAGTGCTCCTTCCCCTTAATCATCTTCATAGCTCTCCCTGGGGCTCTTTCAAGTAGATCCCTGTCTCTCTTGTACTGGGGAGCCCAGAACTGGTTATCTGTGGACTACAAAGTGCAGGCAATTTGCAAGGGCATGGTTTACAAGACAGAGGTGGCAAGCCTCTGCAGGGCTTTGCATAGCAGAAGAAGCCTCAGCAAAGTACTGTTTAGCTGTTCTGCCTGAAAACAGCACATGAGGCTGTGGCATGTGGCATATGGCATTCCCAATAAAGGTGGTCTGTGGTCTCGTGAAAACCAGACAACCTAATAGGCACAGGACTTGACAAAATCATCCCTGCTTAATATGCATTAACCTTCTGCAGGTCATGGCAAAATCCCTTTCCAGACTTGAATGACATATGTCTCTACAGTGCTGACATTTGGACTCCCCAAAGCTTTCACCACTTGATGATAATGTAATGATCTTCTGCAGCAAAAGAAAGATCAACCCAAGCCTGCACTGGAATCATAGAATCATAGAATCAGCCAGGTTGGAAGAGAGCTCCAAGCTCATCCAGTCCAACCTAGCACCCAGCCCTGGCCAATCAACCAGACCATGGCACTAAGTGCCCCAGCCAGGCTTGGCTTCAACACCTCCAGGCACAGAGACTCCACCACCTCCCTGGGCAGCCCATTCCAATGCCAATCACTCTCTCTGACAACAACTTCCTCCTAACATCCAGCCTGGACCTCCTCTGGCACAACTTGAGGCTGTGTCCCCTCATTCTGTTGCTGGCTGCCTGGCAGCAGAGCCCAACCCCACCTGGCTACAGCCTCCCTGCAGGCAGCTGCAGACAGCAATGAGCTCTGCCCTGAGCCTCCTCTGCTGCAGGCTGCACACCCCCAGCTCCCTCAGCCTCTCCTCACAGGGCTGTGCTCCAGGCCCCTCCCCCGCTTTGTCACCCTTCACTGGACACCTTCCAACATCTCTCTTGAAGGACTGAGGAGCCCAGAACTGGACACAGCACTCAAGGAGTGTCAGTGTCCTCAGCACACTGTTGTACTTGCTGGCCACCAGAGTCCTTGATTGCTGAGGAGGGTGTGTGACAGGTCCACACTTTGCTTTCCACCCTGTCACTTTCACATCTGGTTTGCACAATGCATTTCCTCCCAGGAGGGATTTTTGGACATTTTTGTTGTTGTTTAAGTTTTCTTTCTCTGGAAAAGCACCAGCATAAAGCCCATAGGATGCTTTCCCACAGTAGGTGTTATTAAGCCACATCAGCAGAGTGCTGCATTAACTGCCTGGGTGCATTCATTGTGCAGTACAGTGAGGTCCAGAGGCTGCTCAAGTGCCAATAGCTCTGCACTGGTTCTGTCCCTTCTGTGCTGACGACTGAATTACAGGGGGAAACAAATTGTGTTTCATGAAATTATAGTTGGAGAAGCTAATTACATTGTCCTCATCTAGGACTGTTTGAATCCCTCAGTGGAGTACCCAGGCAGCTGAAATAGGATTTGACAGTGCACGTGAATAATTGCAGCTTGTTTCTAAGCTGATGGCTGTGATGAATTGTAAAGCAGGCTACTCTCAGGGACAAAAAAAAGGTGACAAAAAGGTGGGCTAAGATCTAAAACCAGAAAGCAGGTAGCCTCCATGTGTCCATTAAAAAACAAACCCCAAACCACTACTGATAAAACAAAGCAAAATAACAAAAAAAAAGACCAAACCTCAAAATAAAACCAAATGAATAAAACCTCCACCAAACCCCTCCCCAGACCAAACACTTAGTTTTAGTTTTATTACAGCTTCATATTAGAATCATAGAATCATTGAATCGACCAGGTTGGAAGAGACCTCCAAGATCATCCAGTCCAACCTAGCACCCAGCCCTATCCAGTCAACCAGACCATGGCACTAAGTGCCCCAGCCAGTCTCTTCTTGAAGATCTCCAGGCACAGCAACTCCACCACCTCCCTGGGCAGCCCATTCCAATGCCAATCACTCTCTCTGCCAACAACTTCCTCCTAACATCCAGCTTAGACCTGCCCTGGCACAACTTGAGACTGTGTCCCCTTGTTCTGTTGCTGCTTGCCTGGGAGAAGAGCCCAACCCCACCTGGCTACAGCCTCCCTGCAGGCAGCTGCAGACAGCAATGAGCTCTGCCCTGAGCCTCCTCTGCTGCAGGCTGCACACCCCCAGCTCCCTCAGCCTCTCCTCACAGGGTTTGTGTTCCAGACTTTTCATCAGCTTCATTGCCCTTCTCTGAACACCTTCCAGCACCTCAACATCTCTCTTGAATTGAGGAGCCCAGGACTGGACAGAGCACTCCAGGGGTGGCCTGAGCAGTGCTGAGTACAGGGGCAGAAGAACCTCCCTTGTCCTGCTGCCCACACTGCTCCTGAGCCAGCCCAGGATGCCGTTGGCTCTCTTGGCCACCTGGGCACACTGCTGCCTCATCTTTAGCCTACTATCTATCAGTACCCCCAGGTCCCTCTGCCTGGCTGCTCTCAGCCACTCTGTCCCCAGCCTGTAGCACTGCTTGGGGTTGTTGTGGCCTCAGTGTAGAACCCTGCACTTGGCCTTGTTCAATCTCATCCCATTGGCCTCTGCCCACCCATCCAGCCTGGCCAGGTCCCTCTGCAGGGCTCTGCTACCCTCCAACAGCTCCACAGCTGCTCCTAGCTTGCTGTCACTTGCAAACTTACTGATGCTGGACTCAATCCCCTGCTCCAGATCATCAATAAAGATATTGAACAGGACTGGGCCCAGCACTGATCCCTGGGGCACACCACTAGTGCCAGCTGCCAGCTGGATGTGGCACCATTCACCACCACTCTCTGGGCTCTGCCATCCAGCCAGTTCTTGATCCAGCACACAGTGAATCTCTCCAAGCCATGAGCTGCCAGCTTGGCCAGGAGCTTCTCGTGGCCAACAGTGTCAAAGGCTTTGCTGCAGTCCAGGTAGACTATGTCCACAGCCTGCCCCACATTCACCAGGCAGGAACCTGATCATAAAAGGAGATCAGGTTGGTCAGGCAGGACCTGCCCTTCCTAAACCCATGCTGGCTGAGCCTGATCCCTTGGCCATCCTGTAGGTGCTTTGTGATGGCACTCAAGAGGACCTGTTCCATCACCTTGCCAGGCACTGAGGTCAGGCTCACAGCTCTGTAGTTTCCTGTCAGTTGCTCTCTCGGGGCTGCTTTGTTTGCCTCAGGTGAGCATGTACATTTGCATGTCTGTGCTCTTTGGTCCTCACCCTGATGAAGCACTGTGAAGTCATGTATTGTGCTGAGCTCCAAGACACTTTGTGCTTTGCTGATTGCCTCGGGATCGTGGAGGTGTGAAATTCCATTAATCACAATAGGAATGTTCAGCTGTGTAAAGGTTTGCTGCTCTAGTTATGACCTCTTAGGCACTTGTGAGCTAGTATTGCCTCCAGGTCTGGAGCTTCTGTTACAAGGGGGATATGGAGGTGCTGGAAGGTATCCAGAGAAGGGCCATGAGGATGAGCAGAGGGGGCTGGAGCTGCTCTGCTGTGAGGAGAGACTGAGGGAGTTGGGGCTGTGCAGTCTGGAGAGAAGGCTCCCAGGTGACCTTGTGGCCCTTCATTATCTGAAGTGGGCTACAAGAAAGCTGGGGAAGGACTTTTTAGGCTGTCAGGTAGTGATAGGACTGAGGAGGATGAAGCAAAGATAGCAATGGGTAGATTCAGCCTGGATGTTTGGAAGAAGCTGTTCAGCATGAGGGTGGTGAGAGCCTGGAAGGGGTTGCCCAGGGAGGTGGTGGAAGCCTCATCCCTGAAGGTGTTTAAGGACAGGCTGGATGAGGCTGTGTGCAGCCTGCTCTAGGGTAGGGTATCCCTGGCCATGGCAGGGGGGTTGGAACTGGCTGATCCTTGTGGCCCCTTCCAACCCTGACTGATTCTATGCTTCTATACACTGCTTTGCTGCACTCTAGCCCACTAAAAGCTCTCTTTGTATTTTGGCAGAATGGTTACTTTATGTTGGGTTCATAGGTTTCATGGTAAACACTGGAGGGGAGAGTTAGATGTATTTTATTTCACTTGCAAGAGGCAGCTTTCATGGGTTACAAATATTAGCATTGAAGCAAAGAAAACCCCAACAAAACAACAACTTAATTGTACAGATTTCCTTCATATTCATTAAAGAAGGCATAATATAGAGGAAGGAATATCAACTGCAGGACAAACCATCCTATTGGACTGTTTAAGAAGCCAAAACTGCTGTCATCATGGATCTGAAAGCATCCTGCTTTTCCAGGGTGGGGAGGAAGTAAAGAAAATCTTCCTACTTTTCCATTTCTCCTCTTTAAAGCATTGTTAATGTTCAAATGCCCCAATTTAGTTTTCAGAGCTTGAAATCTGCTTTGAAACCTACATGTAAAGAAGCAGAGATGGTTAATAAATTCAGAATCCAAATACTGGCTGCGTCTAGAGGAGGCTTGCCCTGAAGATCTTGCCCTGAAGATCCAGTGCCACAAATCCAGGGGACCTGATCTTTGCCAGCAGTTTTCAGGGGATACAAGCAGTGAGCAACTGCTTTCCTAGTTCAGTAGATGAGCCACCAACATCTTTTACAGCACATCCAAGCCTACGAATAGAATTGCCTCAGGACAGGACAGGCATTTATAGCAGGTGCTTGACCTTGTTCTCTTTGACCCTCATTCTTACAAGACGCTGTTCTTTGAGCAGGGATGATCAGAGGGCAGGAGCTCCTTTCTTATGAGGACAGGCTGCAGGAGTTGGGGCTGCTCAGCCTTGAGGTTTATTGGAGACCTTACTGTGGCCTTCCAGTGTCTGAAGTGGGCTACAAGAAAGCTGGTGAGGCACTTTTTAGGATGTCAGGTAGGACTGGGGGGAATGGATCTGAGCTAGAGGAAAGGAGATTTAGGTTAGACACTGCAGCAAAAGAGGTTCCACTTCCAACACAAAGGATAATATATTCCATGTTTTGTCATGGGGACTTGAGAGAAATTTCTTCTTCAGCAATTAGATTATTCTAATTTGGAGAATGGTTTCAGTGTTCTTTATTAGAGTTTAACAAACTGTGGGTGAAATTATGGGTGTAAGTTGCAGCAAAAGAGGTTCTGCCTCAACACAAGGGGGAACTTCTTTACTGTAAGGGTCCCAGAGCACTGGCACAGGCTGCCCAGAGAGGTTGTGGAGTCTCCTTCTCTGGAACCTTTCAAGGCCTGTCTGGATGTGTTCCTCTGTGATCTGTGTTAGATAGGATTGTCCTGCTGTGGCAGGGGGCTTGGACTGGATGATCTCCTTTGGTTCCTTCCAACCTCTAGCATCCTGTGAGCCCATGATTAAGAAGTTTTCCATCGTAAGAGTGGTGAGACACTGGAACAGGCTGCCCAAAGATGTGGTGGGAGCCTCATCCCTGGATGTGGCCAGACTGGATGTGGCTCTGGGCAACCTGATCTAATGGAAAGTGTCTCCAGCAGGGGGATTGGAACTAGGTCACAGAATCAGGAGAATGTCAGGGTTTGGAGGGGACTTTGAAAGCTCATCCAGGCCAACCCCCCTGCTAGAGCAGGATCACCCAGAGCAGATCACCCAGGAAAGCATCCAGGTGGGCTTTGAATATCTCCAGAGAGGGAGACTCCACAATCCCCCTGAGCAGCCTGTGCCAGTGCTCTGTCACCTTCACAGGGAAAAAATTCCTCCTCAGGTTCACATGGAACCTCCTGTGCCTCAGCTTCCAGCCATTGCCCCTTGGCCTGTGATCAGGCACAAATGTGTTTATTGGGATTTGCCACTTACACGACAGTTGTATGCCAGAGATGTTATGATTATATCATTCTAGGATCACTGAGTCCAACCTATCACCTAACACCTTCTAATTAACTAAACCATGGCACTAAGTGCCTCATCCAGCCTCCTTCTAAGCATCTCCAGGGATGGTGACTCCACCATCTCCCCAGGCAGCCCATTCCAATGCCAATCACTCTTTCCATGAAGAATTTCTTCCTAATGTCCAGCCTAAACCTGCCCTGACACAGCTTGAGACTGTGTCCCCTTGTTCTGTCCCTGGGTGCCTGGGAGAAGAATCCAACCCCCACCTGACTACAACCTTCTTTCAAGTAGCTGTAGACAGCAATGAGCTCTGCCCTGAGCCTCCTCTGCTGCAGGCTGCACACCCCCAGCTCCCTCAGCCTCTCCTCATAGGGCTCTGCTCCAGGCCCCTCACCAGCCTTGCTGTCCTGCTCTGGGCACCTTCCAGCACCTCAACATCTCTCTTGAATTGAGGGGCCCAGAACTGGACACAGCACTCAAGATGTGGCCTGAGCAACACTGAGTACAGGGGCAGAAGGACTGCCCTGGTCCTGCTGGCCACACTGCTCCTGATACATGCAAGACCAGAGAAATGAGCTTATGTAGAACGTCCAACTAAAAAGACATTTTGGAGCATGACCTGACTAAGATGTCTAAAAGAAGTCAAAACATAGAAAAGTTGCCCTGGACATCAACTGTAGCTAGTACAGAGGAAAAGAGGATTGATGTTGTTTTAATGCAAGTGCTGGTGGCGTCACGAGAAAGATGTTTTATTAGGATAGTAGCTTTTTAATTATCTGGAAATGAAAATGTTTTGTCTATTGTACAAGTAGCTGTCAAGAGTCCCTGTTTCCTTGTAGACAAAGTGATAATGGGTTCTGTCCCCAAGTGCTGAACTTCTGATTAGTTTTCATTCCTCAGCGAAGCACAAGAGTAATAGTGTTGGCTGGTGAGAATCTTTCATCATTTTCTAGGCACAAATACTCCTTTCCAAACATCAGCTCAGCAAAATGTGCTCCACTGGTGTAACTTTACACAGGGTTTTTGGTGAAGACTTTCACTTAGCTTCCTACAGGCATTCTGTCTGAAAAGTCTGTTAGATCATTAACCATTATTTTGGAGGATATAAAAGTCTTTGAGAGAAAACTGAAAATAATACCACATTTGCTATCATTGCTGTTTCATAACAACAGCCATGTGCAAGGTTTGGTACCTTGGTAAGTTATTGGTGCTGCAAAAGCACTGCTCCAGTAGCTGCTGCCTCTCTTTAATCGTGTCCTCATTGCTGTCTACAACTACCTGAAGGGAGGCTGTAGCCAGCTGGGGTTGGTCCCTTCTCCCAGGCAACCAGCAACAGAACAAGGGGACACAGCCTCAAGTTGTGCTGGGGGAGGTCTAGATTTGATATTTGGAGAGAGTCATTGGACACTGGAATGGGCTGCCCGGGGAGGTGGTGGAGTCGCCGTCCCTGGGGCTGTTCAAGGCAGGATTGGATGTGGCACTTGGTGCCATGGTCTGGCCTTGAGCTCTGTGGTAAAGGGTTGGACTTGATGATCTGTGAGGTCTCTTCCAACCCTGATAATACTGTGATACTGTGTGAGTTCTTGATGGAGAGAGTGATTGGTATTGGAATGGGCTGCCCAGGGAGGTGGTGGAGTCACTGTCCTTGGAGGGAACAGAGCCTCAAGCTGTGGCAGGGCAGGTCTAGGCTGGATGTTAGGAGGAAGTTGTTGTCAGAGAGAGTGATTGGCATTGGAATAGCTGCCCAGGGAGGTGGTGGAGTCTTTGTGCCTGGAGGTGTTGAAGCCAAGCCTGGCTGGGGCACTTAGTGCCATGGTCTGGTTGGTTGGGCAGGGCTGGGTGCTAGGTTGGGCTGGCTGAGCTTGGAGCTCTCTTCCAACCTGCTTGATTCTATTATTCTATGATTCTATGTCCACTTTTTAGTTTCCTCTGATTTTGGGGAGAAGCTTGTCAGATGCTATATACACTCCATTGCTATAACAGACTGGATCAACCCAAATGAAAGGTAATGCCATATAGCGGTAAGGACAATGTGGAAGTGAAATGGCATCAAAAACGATGTCGTAGCTCTGAGCAAACCCTCCGAATTCAGCAACGCCAGACCCACCTTTGTGAAGGAGGCAGGTGTGCTTTAGAGAAAAACACCTCGGGTTGAAGGAGAGGAGAGGGGAAGGATCAGTCTGCTGATTTCCCACCGGGCGCTGGATCGGTGCCGGGATCAGAAGCAATGGGCACACGTGGAAACACGAGGCCCTCTCCAAACAGCGGCCAGACTTTTTCTCTAGGTAGGTGACCCTGCTTAAGCATTGGAGCCCACGACGTGGAGCATTAAGCATTGGAGCTGACGACCTCCAAGGAGCGCAGACAGCACCCCGTGGGCTGTCTGGGTGTGCCCTGGCTGCCAGGAGTCCCGGAAGCGGGCACCAGCCTCACCTGCGCCGGTGCCGCGGGCGCTCTCCGCGCCTTGGCGAAGCTGCAGGCACAGCCCTCCCACGGCCCTCTCCCCGGTTTCACCGTCCCTCCTGGCCGGCCCCAACGCTCCCTTCCCCTCCGCCTCCTGCTGCGCTGGGGCCAGCCGCCGGCCCAGCGGGAACCGGGCGGGGAGGAACAGAGCTTGCGGGCGGTGCCTGCGGGACGACCCGCCGCTCTCGGTCGGTGCCCTTTCCCGGTCCTTCCTCCGGCGCCGTCGGTATTTACAGCCGGGCCGCCCCGCCGGCGAGGCTTGCACGACGGGCGCCGTTCCCCCGCCCGCTCGCCCGCCCCGGTGCCTTACGCCGCCGGCTGACGGCTCACCCCGCTGATAGGCGGCCCCGTGCTGGCTGCGGCGGCCCGCCCTGCCGTGGGGAGCGGCGCCGGCGGAGGCAGCGGGGCAGAAGCGGGCAGAGCGGGGCAGAGGCGGAGGCAGGCGCAGCGGTGCAGCGCGGGGCAGTGCCGGGCAGAGCGGAGCTCCGCGGCGCGCAGCCCGCCCAGCGCTCCCTGCCGCCCTCAGCTCCTCGCAGCACGGGGCGGAGGGCTCCGCTCCGTCCCGCTCCGCCGCTGCCCCAGCTCCGCTTCGCGCCGCTCCGCCGCCAAGACGCCGCGCTTCTTGTACCGCGCCAAAGGCGGGTGCCGCTCGGCCAAGATGGGCCGGCAGACGGCGGCCGGCGGTCGCGCCATGCAGCGGTCGCAGAGCCGGAGCAGCCTCTCCGCCTCCTTCGAGGCGCTGGCGGTCTACTTCCCCTGCATGAACTCCCTGGAGGAGGAGGACGGAGGTGAGGGGCCGGGGACCGGGCCGGGGCCGGGGCGGGCTGCGGCAGGTGTGCGCAGGGTGGGGCCCGCGGTCCCACGGGGGGCTGCAGGTCGTTCTCCAGAGCGGGACAGGCCCGACAGTGGCACCCACCCGGGACGGGACGGGGTTCGTGCGCGCCTGTCCCCGTCCCGGCGGGCGGCGGTGCTGAGCGTGGAGCCCAGGGAGGGGATGAGGCTCCCTGAAAGTGTCTGGTGTTGAGAGAGAAGTTGGTGAGGCAGTGCCTGTACGCGGAGAGTGAGCTGCCGTCTGCAAGGCGGGGGTTAGCATCGCCTCGGAAGCGAAGTTGTTAGCAGAGCTTTAGCGATGTGGAAGAACAACTGAGCGGTTGGGCTTTAATTTTGTGCTCGTTTAGGAGGGACACAAAGTCACCCTTCTGCCGGGTGTTTTGCTGGCACGGCATGGGCTTGCTTCGACACCCCATGCTTGTCATCTCCTAATGCCAGGTAGGGACAGTTAAATATTGGCCCAGTTTAACTTTTTCCTTAGGAACGCCAGGGTAGGTAGGAGGCTAAGCATACCAGCAGACCTCGCAGGTCAATTCCTACTCACAAAAGTGAATACAACCAGAACAGTGCATGTCTAATTTCCATGTATTTGTTGCAGCAGCAGAACTTGACAGAATAAAGAGGATAAACATAATGGTTTTTCTGTGTAACTGTGGCAAGAAAAAAACCCTAAACCCACCCCCCCCCACCACCCTAGAAAAACCTAAAGCCAACCAACCAACCAAAAAAAATCCCCAAAGCAAAGCTACTTATCAGGATAGAAAGACCTCCAGCTGCTCTTAGGGAGTGTGTGTTACAAGTGTAGCTGTGTAGTTAAGGCTGGCACCAAGCCCTACCAAGGACAGAACTTGAGTTTGATGGATTCGTTTTGAAAGTACTGGGATTGTAAAGGCAATGGTCTGCTGTGTTTAACTATGCTTTACACCTGGAGTGAACGGGTGGTCTTCACAGTGCTTTTATCAGTGTTTTTATCTAAGCCAAGACATTTGCATTTCATTTGGATGAATTTGCCCTATTGCACCTTGAACAGATTCGAGCAATATCAAATTAAGATAGCAGTGTTTGTCCGCAGCTGCTTGGCAAAAGTGTATCAGCTCTGCCTGTGCTTCACTCGTAATCTGTGATTTAAAATACCTGTGTGTGCTTACATCACATTCCAGAGCCCAAGCCTGAAGTTCAGCTCAGTTTATTCTCAGTCTTCACAGGTCTTGATTTATTTTCTCGTGTGCAGCACTCCCTGAAGTCCGTTCTGCAAAGCACCTTTCCTTTTCTGTGGTGAATTCTGAGGTGTGGTCCTTTTCACAGCTCTTGATTTATTTTCTCGTGTGCAACACTCCCTGAAGTCCGTTCTGCAAAGCACCTTTCCTTTTCTGTGGTGAATTCTGAGGTGTGGTCCTTTTCACAGCTCTTGATTTATTTTCTCGTGTGCAACACTCCCTGAAGTCCGTTCTGCAAAGCACCTTTCCTTTTCTGTGGTGAATTCTGAGGTGTGGTCCTTTTCACAGCTCTTGATTTATTTTCTCGTGTGCAACACTCCCTGAAGTCCGTTCTGCAAAGCACCTTTCCTTTTCTGTGGTGAATTCTGAGGTGTGGTCCTTTTCACAGCTCTTGATTTATTTTCTCGTGTGCAACACTCCCTGAAGTCCGTTCTGCAAAGCACCTTTCCTTTTCTGTGGTGAATTCTGAGATGTGGTCCTTTGTCTTTTCTCTGGGGTTGTCCGGGTTGCCCCTTTCCATAGAAAAGAGGGAGCTGCTCCCTGGGGAGAAATGTGCTGTCCTTCAGTACCCTCGTCTGCTGCCTGCCTTGCACAGTCAAATGAGCTGCAAAATAGTCAAATGAGCTGCAAAATATTTCCAGTAGAATGCAATGTAGGCTTCAGAGGGCATTTGTAATCTTTTGACCTGCTGCTAAATCCTGTGGCTGAAAAGAACACATCTTTAAAACACTGAAAATGCGTTTTTTTCCTCTCTGGCATTCCAGAATAGTTGTTTTTTTTTTTTTTTAAGTCCTTCTTAGTAGTTCTAAACCTACATTAATCCTGATGAGAATCAGAGTATTGATTTATTCTGCTCTGATCGGTTTTCTTCACGTTGAGAGGAAATACTTAACTTACTCCTCAGCGTGTTTGGTGCTGCTTACTGGTGCAAAGAAATACCAAGTGCATGAAAATCAGTAGAGGAGTACCTGTGAACTGAAAGGTGACTGTAATAGTTTGTGGTGCTAGGTTATTTAAACAGAAATATTAAAGGGTTGTGTACTGCTTTTTTTTTTTTTGCCATGTTGTGTCAGTTTCTGAGTATCTGATACTGCTTACATGTAGGCTGCACTTGAAAACACACTTCAGGTAATTCCAGTGAAGAAGCAGAGCTCTGTCATGCAGCTTTTATGGAGCTGAGTTTCTGCTACCTGGGACTTCAGATGAACCAGGTTACAGAGGGAGTGACAGGCATGACAGCTAAGCTCTTTTCCAGGTGCTCTCACTGAGATTGGAGAGAAGAAAATAATATGTGATGGGTTTGGGGTTTTTTTGGTAGCAAGTCACCCCTGCATTCAAATGGGAATTTGTTGTCTTGAGTGTGTGATGGTTTGGGAGTTACCCACACCCCCCCCCCCAGTGAAATCACCCAGACTAGACTCAGCTGCCTCGAAGTTAAGGAATGAAGTTTTATATTCACAGCTGAGCACAAGATAGAAGCAGATAGTTACAATATTTACAGCTGCATACAGAAATAGACAAGGTAAAGGTAATAGAGAAGCACAGCAGCCCTCCCAGAAACCAGAGTCATAGAATCAACCAGGTTGGAAGAGACCTCCAAGATCAGCCAGGCCAACCTAGCACCCAGCCCTAGACAGTCAACCAGACCATGGCACTAAGTGCCCCATCCAGGCTTTGCTTGAGCACCTCCAGGGGCAGTGCCTCCACCACCTCCCCGGGCAGCCCATTCCAATGGGAAATCACTCTTTCTGTGAAGAACTCCCAACCACTCTTCCACCTTCTTTCCACCCCTCTGCCTTACCCCAGACTTTGCCTTATGTGCAAGGTGAGTTTGGAGGATTGACAAGGAGGGTTAGAAGCAGAAGGATTAGTTCCACAGAAGAAGCCCAAGGAGAAACACAGACTCAGAGAGGCAGAGACATACACACTGTCTTGTCTGTTTGTGTTCTTGCTTTTATACACCTCAGCAAACCTATGAGTGAAGTAGCCATCACCACTGTTTTCTTTTCACAGCCTGTAATCGAATTTCTCTCATTAAAATATTCCAGTTAGCCTCAAAACAAGCACAGAGTGCTGTTGGGCATTAATCTTTGAGTACCACGAGCATCCTTAGGTGTGTGTGATGCACACACCTAGTTCAGACACTCAGTGCTGTTTTACAGTTTATTCTGACAGGAGGAGTTGTTAAACCCACTGCAGAGCTTACCTGTCCTCCAGATGTGGTTGCTTTGGAGTGTGACGGATGGGCTAAAGAGGTGCAGCATTTATTTGTGACACTCTCTTGAAGGCTTCTCTTTGTTAACTCTTGCAGTGAGCTGTTGCAGAGAGTCAGTGGCATCCTGGCCTGGCTCAGGAGCAGTGTGGGCAGTAAGAAAAGGGAGGTTCTTCTGCCCCTGTACTCAGCACTGCTTAGGTCACAGCTTGAGTGCTGTGTCCAGTTCTGGGCTCCTCCATTCAAGAGAGATGTTGAGGTGCTGGAAGGTGTTTGGAGAAGGGCAGCAAGGCTGGGGAGGGGCCTGGAGCACAGCCCTGTGAGGAGAGGCTCAGGGAGCTGGGGGTGTGCAGCCTGCAGCAGAGGAGGCTCAGGGCAGAGCTCATTGCTGTCTGCAACTACCTGAAGGGAGGCTGTAGCCAGGTGGAGTTGGGCTCTGCTGCCAGGCAAGCAGCAACAGAACAAGGGGACAGAGTCTCAAGCTGTGCCAGGGGAGGTCTGAGATGGATGTTAGGAGGAAGTTGTTGTCAGAGAGAGTGATTGGCATTGGAATGGGCTGCCCAGGGAGGTGGTGGAGTGGCTGTGCCTGGAGGTGTTGAAGCCAAGCCTGGCTGGAGCACTTAATGCCATGGTCTGGTTGATTGGCCAGGGCTGGGTGCTAGGTTGGACTGGCTGAGCTTGGAGCTCTCTTCCAACCTGGTTGGTTCTATGATTCTGTGAATACAGTGGTCCATAGCTGTATGTTTGGGTATGAAAGAATGTGAGTGCTGTCAAGTTCATAACTAACTGAATAGTAAATAACTCTACACAATTTGTTACAAAGAGTAATTTTAGAAGTGTTTTTTGAACAGGATGATTGAGGAGATCCACTTAAGTGTCAAGTGATTAAAGAAGCAGTGTTCTTAAGCCCTGACATCCAAGCTATAATGTCCTGAAGAGGCTGGCTGTGGAAAGGCTGCAGTTTGCCAGTTAGCAGCCACGGACTTGCCACAGTCAGGCAGGTTTGCAGCACAGGAAACTGCTGTGTTTCCTACTTGCTGATCAGTTAAACTTAAGGCCTTCAAACTTATACAGAGTTGTTATTTTTGAGGGATTTTGTTATTCAGAGTAAATTCTGCATGTTATTAAATTGCTAAGGTTGTTAAAGGGCATGTTTTGCCTTCTTTGTTATGCTTGCTGCTTCCTAATGTGAGAATTGGCATCAGGCAATGCTTTGAAACAGATGTAAATCAGTAACTGCTCTTGAAGCATCCCAAGCCTCACATTTTGACTGAAATCATGGCCTTGTTGAAATGAAAGGGAATTTTGTTATTGACTTCAAGAGACCAGGGAATTTCCAGTGTAAATCTGTGTGACCATAGAATAATAGAATGGTTTAGGTTGGTTTGTGCTGGAAGGCATCTGTAGAGGTCATCTGGTCTGGCCCCTCTGCAGTCAGCAGGGACATCCCTACCAGACCAGGTCACCCAGGACCCCATCAAGCCTGGCTTTGGATGTCTCCCAGGAAGGGACCTCAACCACCTCCCTGGGCAACCTGTTCCAGTGCTCCACCAGCCTCATAGTAAATAACTTGTTCCTGGCATCCAAGCTAAACCTGCTCTTAGAATCACAGAATCAGACAGGTTGGAAGAGACCTCCAAGATCATCCAGTCCAACCTAGCACCCAGCCCTGCCCAAGCAACCAGACCATGGCACTAAGTGCCCCAGCCAGGCTTTGCTTCAACATCTCCAGGGACAGTGACTCCACCACCTCCCTGGGCAGCCCATTCCAGTGCCAATCACTCTCTCTGACAACAACTTCCTCCTAACATTCAGCCTAGACCTCACCTGGCACAACTTGAGGCTGTGTCCCCTTGTTCTGTTGCTGGTTGCCTGGCAGCAGAGCCCAACCCCACCTGGCTACAACCTCCCCTTAGGTAGTTGTAGACAGCAATGAGATCTGCCCTGAGCCTTCTCTTCTGCAGGCTTCTCAAGCTTGAATCATTTGTCCCTCATCCTGTCAATAACTTCTCTCCATCCTTCGTGTAGACCCCCTTAAGTAACTGGAAAGCTGCTCTTAGGTCCCCTCCAGAGCCTCCTCCTCTCCAGACTGAACACCCCCAGCTCCTTCAGCCTCTCCTCATAGCAGAGAGGCTCCAACCAAATTTCACGCATGCAACAGAAAGTAGTGGATTTGAGTTTACTCAGCTCTCTGTAGATGCCTGAAAAATGTGCTGGAACAGGTGAATTCTTGCACACCATAAGGTTATGGGGGAAGGATTGCAGGTCTCTGGCATGCACTGAGAAAAGGAGCTGCTCAGTGTGAGCACTGGAAACCCCACATCTCTTTTTAGGCATGGGACTGGTAGCTCCTCACATTACTCTCTGCGTGGTGTTGGCTGTCATAAGGTTGTGCTGCAGGTTCCTTTAGTGCTCTGTTTATGTTCATTCCTGATTTGCATTTACACCAAGGTGTTGATCTAAACTGTTAAGTAGAAGGATGCCAGGGGTGCAGCTGTGGAGCTGCTAGTCATGGCAAGATGTGTGTACCTTCCAAAAGAGAGAATGTCTCAATTTAATGCCTTCCTTTGCCAAAGTTTCTGGGTAGTTATGAAGCTGTGACATTCAAGGGGAAAGTCAAATGCTTTGCAGGTGCTGAAGACAATTAAAAAGAGGATTTATGGTAATTTAAGACCTCAATTAATTCAGAAAGAACTGGAAAGCATTTTGGGCTCCCGGTATGTTGTAAAAACAAAAGGCAATTAACCCCCTCCCTCTGCCAACCACAGAATGTCTTTCTTCAGTTCAAGACAACCATGCCAAAAATAGCAGGAATTAGTGGTGTTAGCTGAGGAGAAGATGGGTTACAGTTTTGCATGCTGATGTCTGCCAAAGATGTATCTTAAGTGTTGCTGCAGGAGTTCATCGGGAAGAGAAGCACATTATATGCTCCTGACACCTGGCTGATAACTCTCTGGGGAACTTGCTTGATCCCACAGAGGAGCACTTCCAGGGATGCTAGGGAGGGAAGGAGGTTACTCTTCCCTTGTACTCAGCACTGGTCAGGCCACACCTTGAGTCCTGAGACCAGTTCTGGACTATGGAATTAGAGAGATGTTGAGATACTGGAACATGTCCCGAGAAGGACAGCAAGGCTGGGGAGGGGCCTGGAGCACAGCCCTGTGAGGAGAGGCTGAGGGAGCTGGGGGTGTGCAGCCTGCAGCAGAGGAGGCTCAGGGCAGAGCTCATTGCTGTCTACAACTGCCTGAAGGGAGGCTGTAGCCAGGTAGGGTTGGTCTCTTCTGCCAGGCAAGCAGCAGCAGAACAAGAGGACACAATCTCAGGCAATGCCAAGGGAAGCTGGATGTTAGGAGGAAGTTGCTGGCAGAGAGAGTGATTGGCATTGGAATGGGCTGCCCAGGGAGGTGGTGCAGTGGCCGTGGCTGGGGGTGTTGAAGCCAAGCCTGGCTGGGGCACTTAGTGCCATGGTCTGGTTGGTTGGCCAGGGCTGGGTGCTAGGTTGGACTGGCTGAGCTTGGAGGTCTCTTCCAACCTGCTTGATTCTGTGATTCTATGATCAGGATGTGTTTAAATGCATGCTGAGCTGCTCAGCTGAGCACTGTTCTTGGCTTGGCTGGCATTTCTCACTGATTAACCATGGCTCTTGGTAGAGCTGGAATAAAGCTGCAGAGTTCCTGGATCCTGTTTCTGTGGTTAGGCCACCGGATCACACTGTCCCTCTGGAGGTCCCAGCAGACAATAACAAGCAGACAATAATTTAACCAGAAATAGAAAATGGGGGAAGCAGTAACAATAAATTCATTAACACAGTAATTATTAAAGTGGAGAGAATCCTGTATGGGAAGTAGTTATGCTTTAAAATTATCCTCTTAAAAAAGAGTAAAGTAATAGTAGGAGTATCAGGCACTGAAGAGAGTGAGAATAACTACATTTTCTTGGGGGAATTAGCCTACTTTTTGATCTTTGTGGTGAGGATGACCTTGTTTACATCCAATGTGCATAGGCAGAGCCAAGGTAGAATATGAAGGGCATCAGTATCTGAAGGGGGCTACAGGAAACAGGGGAGGGACTTGTCAGTGCAAGGTCTAGTAATGACAAGAAAAGAGGTAATGAGTTTAAACTGGCAGAGGGGAGATTGAAACTGGATGTTAGGAAGGGATTCTTTGCAGTGAGGGTGGTGAGACACTGGCACAGGTTGCCCAGGGAGGTTATGGAGCACAGAATCACCCAATGTGATCAAAGATCACATTGGGTGATTCTGTGCTCCATAACCTCCCTGGAATTGTTCAAGGCCAGGTTGGATGAGCCCTTGAGCGACCTGTTCCAGTGGGAGGTGTCCCTGCCTACGTCAGGGGGTTGGAATTGGCTGAGCTTTGAGGTCCCTTCCAACCTAAACCATTCTGTGATTCCATGAGAAAAAGATATGCTGCCCTGTGGCAGGATACACACTGTAAAAGTCAAGCTTGATTGGGCAGGGCTGGGTGCTAGGTTGGACTGGATGAGCTTGGAGGTCTCTTCCAACCTGCTTGGTTCTATGATTCTTTACAGACCTTGGCTGGGTTGATGCTAACATGTCAGAGGTTGTCTGTTGTGCACTGCATGCAGAAGTGGAATGGCTGTTGTTAGAGGATAAAAGAACTCACTCCAAATATGGAACAATAATCATTCCATGCAAATTCTGGATGACTCTCAAGTTTATGGTTGGTAATTTTTCTTCTGTTTACTGCTGAAGCACTGCTCATGGGCTGAGCTGAGTCTGCCCTTCCATCAGGGGGCTGGGGCTCTCCCCCTTGTGCAGCTCCTCAGGCTGAGTCCAGGCTGCAGGCAGTACAGAAGTAACTTCCAGAAATTTGCATCTCTCTTTCCAGTCCAGAGTGCTCCCAGGTGGCCTTCTTGTGGCCTTCCAGGATCTGAAGGGGGCCTACAGAAAAGCTGGGGAGGGACTTTTTAGGCTGTTAGGGAGTGATAGGACTGGGGGGAATGGAGCAAAGCTGGAAATGGGGACAGTCAGAGTGGATGTTAGGAAGAAATTGTTCTGCATGAGAGTGGTGAGAGCCTGGAATGGGTTGCCCAGGGAGGTGGTGGAAGTCTCAAGTTGTGCTGGGGGAAGTATAGGCTGGATGTTAGGAGGAAGTTGTTGGCACAGAGAGTGATTGGCATTGGAATGGGCTGCCCAGGGAGGTGGTGGAGTGGCTGTGCCTGGAGGCGTTGAAGCCAAGCCTGGCTGGGGCACTTAGTGCCATGGTCTGGTTGATTGGCCAGGGCTGGGTGCTAGGTTGGGCTGGCTGAGTTGGAGGTCTCTTCCAACCTGCTTGATTCTATGATTCTAAGTCTCATCCCTAGAGGTGTTTAAGGCCAGGCTGGATGAGGCTGTGGCCAGCCTGATCTAGGGTGAGGTGTCCCTCCCCATGTCAGGGGGGTTGGAACTGGCTGATCCTTGTGGTCCCTTCCAACCCTGAATGATTCTATGACTCTGAGTGTTTGTACCAATTACACTGAGGTACAATACCAATGAAATGGATCTTAGAATCTAAGGATCATAGAATCAAGCAGGTTGGAAGAGAGCTCCAAGCTCATCCAGCCCAACCTAGCACCCAGCCCTGTGCAGTCAACCAGAGCATGGCACTAAGTGCCTCATCCAGGCTTGGCTTCAACACCTCCAGAGACGGTGACTCCACCACCTCCTTGGGCAGCCCATTCCCGTGCCAGCTGCTCTCTGTGGGAAGAATCACTTGTCAGGATGGAAAAGCCCTTTGAGAGAAGCATCGTAGGGAAAAGTGTACTGTTGCTGGTGAGGCAAATGCTGTGACAGAGAAAACACATATGTGCTGAGAAACATCTGGAAAACCAAGCAGGAAGTAGAAGAGACCTTCAAACTCCAACCACCATGCTTCAGCCTGACTGTATGATAGAAATGCCCAACAGAGTTTTAAAGCTGTATTTCTCTCCAGAGGTGCCAGTTAAACTGCAGAATGTGCATTAATAGCTAGCAGTTAACTGAGGGATGGCTGTGACAGCAGCAGGGAAGCTACAGTATATAACAGGTTTCATCTCTGGTGCTACCTACATAAGCCTGAGAAACTCTCTCTCAAATCTGCATGCTCTAATTGTCGTTTTTCAGTGGCAAGGTCAGAGTGTAGTCAGAGAAGCAGCATGCTGGCTGGCTGTCGTTTCAGCTGGAGAGGTAAATATTTAACAGCAGTAGTTTGAAAAGGAGCCATGACAGTGTGAAATTTGCTCAGAGTTTTGGGGGCTGTGGCTACTGAAATAATGATATTTGCAGGGTGTCATTGCTCATCTAGACAGAGCTAGGAGGGACACCTGTGTCTGATTGGTGTAGTTCCATAGAAACATGAAATCAAGCAGGTTGGAAGAGAGCTCCAAGCTCATCCAGCCCAACCTAGCACCCAGCCCTGCCCAAGCAACCAGACCATGGCACTAAGTGCCCCAGCCAGGCTTTGTTTGAACATCTCCAGTGACAGTGACTCCACCACCTCCCTGGGCAGCCCATTCCAATGCCAATCACTCTCTCTGCCAACAACTTCCTCCTGGCATCCAGCCTAGACCTGCCCTGCACAGCTTGAGGCTGTGTCCCCGTCTTCTGTTTTTGGCTGCCTGGCAGCAGAGCCCAACCCCACTTGGCTACAGCCTCCCTGCAGGCAGCTGCAGACAGCAATGAGGTCTGCCCTGAGCCTCCTCTGCTGCAGGCTGCATCTCCCCAGCTCCCTCAGCCTCTCCTCACAGGGCTGTGCTCCAGGCCCCTCCCCAGCCTTGCTGCCCTTCTAGGGACACCTTCCAGCACCTCAGCATCTCTGTGCAATGGAGGAGCCCAGAACTGGACACAAGGTGTTCAGTAGCCTTCCGACTACTTGCCACCATCTCTCTTGTTAAGGCCTAATAGAGTGTTGGATTATGTCAACACACTTACTGCATCGTTCAGAAATGCTGCCCACATCCATCTAGTTGTATGTGCAACAACCCCAGCTACATCAGAAGTAATCAAGGTGGGTTGAGAGAGTGTAGTTACTGTTGTATATTTGGAAAGCATCTCTCAGTTCACACACAGGCTCACAGGATGTTAGGGGTTGGAAGGGACCCAAAGAGATCCTTGAGTCTAACCCCCCTGCCAGAGCAGGACCATACAGTCTAGCTCAGGTCACACAGCAACGTGTCCAGACAGGCCCTGAAAGGCTCCAGAGAAGGAAAGGCTTTGGAGAGCCTGTGTCCCTTCCAGTCAAGAAGTTCCCCCTTGTGTTGAGCTGGAACCTGCTGTGCTGCAGCTTCCATCCATTGCTCCTTGTCCTGTACCAGGGAGCAAGAACACAAAACTGAAAAGGAGTTCTAAGCCCTTCGTTGTGTCAGGGGTTTCAGTCTGCCCCTGCGGATTCCATGCCCCTCCATGGAATATTGTTACCAGGAAGTGCCTAAGAATGCTACACATGCAGAAAATTGAACTTCCCTGAAGACATTGTCACAAAAAATAACCCCTGCAGTGATGTCTTCTTTTTTACTCAAGTTGGTCATCCTCTGTCATTGACAACTTCAAAGACTGGGTTTAAAGATTTCCTGGTAACGATTCCTTATGTAAATGGTATATAAAATTAGAATGTAATTCTCCAAAATTGCTTGCTCCATTTCCCCACCCCCCCAGGATTTTAATAGCCTGGAGATGAGATTGATTTCCCACTGCCTTGCACTTTTTGTGGTCGTGTAGATTGCTTTGCAGGATGTATGAAGTGGATGTGAAAGGCAGCCGCTCTGGTTTGACACATGCAGGAAACAGGCAGAGGTGCTGAATGCTAAGAACATCTCTCTGGACACTGTCACTGGTCTAAATCAGGCTTCCTGGAAAACAGTGTTCTTTTGGGTCACTTGGCACCTGGGACATACAGCTGTGGGCTGCAGAGCCACACTGCTGCTTTATTGTCCTAGCTCTGCAGCACTCGTGTGAGGCTTCTGGCAGGTGCATCCTCTGACTGGGCTTGGAAAGCCAAAGGTCATGGAATTACAGAATCAGGCAGGTTGGAAGAGAGCTCCAAGCTCATCTCAACCTAGCACCCAGCCCTGCCCAAGCAACCAGACCATGGCACTAAGTGCCCCAGCCAGCCTTGGCTGCAACACCTCCAGGCACAGCCACTCCACCACCTCCCTGGGCAGCCCATTCCAGTGCCAATCACTCTCTCTGCCAACAACTTCCTAACAACATCCAGCCTAGACCTGTCCTGGCACAGCTTGAGACTGTGCCCCCTTGTTCTGGTGCTGGCTGCCTGGCAGAAGAGACCAACCCCACCTGGCTACAACCTCCCTTCAGGTAGCTGCAGGCAGCAATGAGCTCTGCCCTGAGCCTCCTCTGCTGCAGGCTGCACACCCCCAGCTCCCTCAGCCTCTCCTCACAGGGCTGTGCTCCAGGCCCCTCCCCAACCTTGCTGCCCTTCTCTGGACACCTTCCATCACCTCAACATCTCTCCTGAATTCAGTCGCCCAGAACTGGACTCGGCACTCAAGGTGTCCAGGAGCAGTTACTTAGCTTCAGTTGCTGGGATGGCTCCCAGTCTGTTGGTAGTTATCAGGAGCAAATTGGAATGGAAAGGCCAGGTGGCAAGCTGCAAGCTGTGGTTCTGTATTGACTTCACTTGGATTTCCAGGGACCCTTATGGTAGCACAGGTATTGAAAAGGAGCTCTGCTCCAGCAGAGGGGTGGTCGTTTGTTTCAGTGGCAATTCTGAGGAGCAATGCAGAGAATGGGTGGTGGATTTTAGGAACATTAATTACCATGTGTGCAGGAAAGCAGCCTTCTGTTAACACTTCAGCCTTCTCAAAATGCTTCAGAAGCTTTTTGGACCACAGCTGTTGAAGCACTTAAATCGGCAGCTACCCCACGCAGACTACAGCAGCTTCTATTGTCTGATGCTCTTAAGACTTTGCTGAAGGGTTATTTAGGACTGAAGAATTCACATTAGCAGAGCAGTGAATTCAAAGTGTCAGACTGCAACTTCAAAGGCACTAAAAAGTGAGAGAGAACAAGGAGCAGGTGCCTGCCTTGAACCGTTGCTTTGGAGCAGTGTGCGGTAAACTGGTTTCACATCACACAGCCACAACAAGCTGCAGGCATCTTTGCCTGATTGGGTGTATGACCATGACAGGGAAATGAATGCTGCCATCTGGCCAAAGCTTTGTGCCCTGGGAACAACTGAGATTCATGCTAGCTGCCTCTTGAGTCACAGAATCACAGCCTGTTAGGAGTTGGAAGGGACCTCCAGAGATCCTTGAGTCTAATCTCTCTATATGGGAATTCATCACGAATGGGACCTGACAGCTTCTCTACCAAGGTTTGACCAGAAGCTCAAGCAGCACTGCAGTGGATGATTATTTCGTCCAGTTCTCTCACTTCTTCTTAGATGCTGTCTTAATTAATCTTGATCTTAATTAACCTTGATCTTAATTAACCATGCTTCCAGTATGGCCAGAGGAAAGAGAGGAGAAACAGAGGCACAGGACAAGAGTGAAGGAATATTTCTTGACTGAAAATAAGACACTAATGAGGCCTCCCAAGAAATTTAAGCTCATTGAATTGAGGCTCTCAATCTAGGCTCCCTTAATCTCTCCAAACCTGGCTGCTGCCATACTGAAGAGCCTCTATATGGATGGCAGCTCTGGGCTGTCAGGGTAGGACATCCTCATTCCAGTCACAATTGCTCAGAGGTTTACATTTAAATTTTCATGGGAGCAGGATGTAGAACACATCCTCTCTGCAACTATCTGAAGGGAGGTTGTAGCCAGGTGGGGTTGGGCTCTTCTGCCACACAACCAGCAACAGAACAAGAGGACACAGTCTGAAGTTGGGCCAGGGGAGCTTCAGGCTGGATGTTGTTAGGAAGTTGTTGACAGAGAGAGTGATTGGCATTGGAATGGGCTGCCCAGGGAGGTGGTGGAGGCACCATCCCTGGAGGTGTTGAAGCAAAGCCTGGATGAGGCACTTAGTGCCATGGTCTGGTTGACTGGATAGGGCTGGGTGCTAGGTTGGGTTGGCTGAGCTTGGAGGTCTCTTCCAACCTGGTTGATTCTACGATTGTCCCTTGCAAGTGCTGAGGAAGGAGAGCCCCATGCTATGGTTTCTCCCTGCTCCTGCAGATGCTTTTTTTCCTTGCAGCATGTGCTGAGGAAAAACTTCATGAGCACTGTAGCACCTGGTAAGCTAGTGGGAAGCACTGGCCTCTTAGAGTTGGTGAGATGGGTTCAAAGCTTCTCCAATTAAGGTGACAGTGGATACTGAGTTTCTCAAAGCCTGCCTAAATTAGTAGATCCTAATCTATGGCTGCTGCTTGGGGTCTGTGGGAGAAACAAGGAAACAAACAACTCAGCTGTGGTTCCCAGCAGAGCTTCAGCAACAGCTAAATGCCTCATTGAATGCAGCCAAAACCTGGGCTGCTCCAGCCACAGCACTGTGCTGCTGCAAGGGAATTGGAGACTTTTCCCTTTCTTAGGAAGGGTCTAATGTTCTTGGGTTGACTCTGATTATTTCATCTAACCTGTTCTTAACCTGCCCAGAGCAGATTTGTAGGTATGTAAACAGCATTACTCTTGAAAAAGGGTCACTTACAGGCAGCTAACTCCTGAGTTCAAATGAGAATACTGAAGCAGATTTTATGTAGAGTTTTTAGGGGGGTAGAGCAGAGGCACCTCAAGCACCTGAGTAAGTCTCCAAAGCCTCAGCTGCTCAGTACAAGTCATAGAGTCATAGAATCAGCCAGATAGGAAGAGAGGTAAATATTTAACAGCAGTAGTTTGAAAAGGAGCCATGACAGTGTGAAATTTGCTCAGTTTTGGGGGCTGTGGCTACTGAAATAATGCTATTTGCAGGGTGTCATTGCTCATCTAGACAGAGCTAGGAGGGAGACCTGTGTCTGATTGGTGTAGTTCCATAGAAACATGGAATCAAGCAGGTTGGAAGAGAGCTCTAAGCTCATCCAGCCCAACCTAGCACCCAGCCCTGTCCAATCAACCAGACCATGGCACTAAGTGCCCCAGCCAGGCTTTTTTTTGAACAGCACCTGGGGACAGGCTCAGCCAGTCCACCTCTGCCCACACCAGTGGTGTCCTCTTAGGGCTCTGTGCCTAGTGCTGAGCAGTGGTTGGAAGCTCTTGCTGAGAGGCAGCTAAGAGCTGGAGCTCTCCCCACCAGAGGCAGATTTCTTCTGGCTAGATCCCAACCCATGGACAGTAATCTGCTGCATTCACTGCAGCTTTTGACTTGGCCTTGTCTGATATTGAAGATAATATCAGTAGTATTGCACCCTTAATTTGCAAGTTATTTACAGTCCAAGTTGTGAGAACAACTACTTCCATGTGTCATTTAGAAGCTGTGGCCTGTGGAGTCTATTTGCTGTAACCATATTAGTTAAATTGCCAGTGTGATTAATTGTTAGAATGAATGTGCCTTCCTAAATACCAAAGCAATTATTCCTGGTAATTTATTCCACTCCTTACAACATGGCTCCAAGAATCTCAACTGGTCTGTCTCAGATAATATATTCCATGTTTTATCATGAGGACTTGAGAGAAATTTCTTCTTTCTCCAGCAATTAGATTATTCTAATTAGGAGAATGTTTTCAGTGTTAGAGTTTAATAAATTGTGGGTGCAGTTATGGGTGTAAGCTGCAGCACAGGAGGTTCCACCTCAGCACAAGGAGGAACTTCTTTACTGTCAGGGTCCCAGAGCACTGGCACAGGCTGCCCAGAGAGGTTGTGGGGGTCTCCTTCTCTGGAACCTTTCAAGGCCTGTCTGGATGTGTTCCTCTGTGATCTGTGTTCGATAGGATTGTCCTGCTCTGGCAGGGGGTTGGTCTGGATGATCTCCTTGGGTCCCTTCCAACCCCTGACATGCTGTGAGCCTGTGAAATGATTTCCAGTGCAGGTCATCAGCAGCACACTTAGAAAGAAAGTCCACTACTAAGCTCTCTTGTTTCCACATCATTTGCTGAGTTTTAAAGCAGAGTGCAGGTGCTGAGCATCTATCCCCTTTGTGGTTATGAAGCCAGCCCCCACTTGAACAGCAGCACCAGTTAGATGCCCACCTCTGTCTCAGGTTATTCATCCTGACAGAGATCAGCAGCACCTTCAGCTGGCTTCCTTCAGTCATATGTTTGTTTTCACCAGTGCTTTTGGGAAATGCTGTGGCTGCAAAGAACAGCTTGGTTTGTTCCTTTTGGGCTCAGTCCAGCACAGACTGCAGCCACACAAGTAGCTGAATTAGCACAACAGAGGAGATTTTGATTCCCTAGCAGAAATGAGGGAAAAGGGGTTAGATTTACTAGAGTGGTGAGACCTTCGACTCGATTTTCTACCAGCTCTAGCCTGAAACTATGGCACCAAGGGCTACTTCTTGGAGTAACTACTTTGAGTTTTCATTGCTGCTTGCAAGCTTTCAAGTATTTTAGTGCTGAATTGGTGGAACGGGGATTATGAATTGTGCAAATGCTGCCTTTGCTTTTAAATCAACTGGGGTATTATTTTTATTCATTACCCTTTCTTCCTTTCTTCCTTTCTTCCTTTCTTCCTTTCTTCCTTTCTTCCTTTCTTCCTTTCTTCCTTTCTTCCTTTCTTCCTTTCTTCCTTTCTTCCTTTCTTCCTTTCTTCCTTTCTTCCTTTCTTCCTTTCTTCCTTTCTTCCTTTCTTCCTTTCTTCCTTTCTTCCTTTCTTCCTTTCTTCCTTTCTTCCTTTCTTCCTTTCTTCCTTTCTTCCTTTCTTCCTTTCTTCCTTTCTTCCTTTCTTCCTTTCTTCCTTTCTTCCTTTCTTCCTTTCTTCCTTTCTTCCTTTCTTCCTTTCTTCCTTTCTTCCTTTCTTCCTTTCTTCCTTTCTTCCTTTCTTCCTTTCTTCCTTTCTTCCTTTCTTCCTTTCTTCCTTTCTTCCTTTCTTCCTTTCTTCCTTTCTTCCTTTCTTCCTTTCTTCCTTTCTTCCTTTCTTCCTTTCTTCCTTTCTTCCTTTCTTCCTTTCTTCCTTTCTTCCTTTCTTCCTTTCTTCCTTTCTTCCTTTCTTCCTTTCTTCCTTTCTTCCTTTCTTCCTTTCTTCCTTTCTTCCTTTCTTCCTTTCTTCCTTTCTTCCTTTCTTCCTTTCTTCCTTTCTTCCTTTCTTCCTTTCTTCCTTTCTTCCTTTCTTCCTTTCTTCCTTTCTTCCTTTCTTCCTTTCTTCCTTTCTTCCTTTCTTCCTTTCTTCCTTTCTTCCTTTCTTCCTTTCTTCCTTTCTTCCTTTCTTCCTTTCTTCCTTTCTTCCTTTCTTCCTTTCTTCCTTTCTTCCTTTCTTCCTTTCTTCCTTTCTTCCTTTCTTCCTTTCTTCCTTTCTTCCTTTCTTCCTTTCTTCCTTTCTTCCTTTCTTCCTTTCTTCCTTTCTTCCTTTCTTCCTTTCTTCCTTTCTTCCTTTCTTCCTTTCTTCCTTTCTTCCTTTCTTCCTTTCTTCCTTTCTTCCTTTCTTCCTTTCTTCCTTTCTTCCTTTCTTCCTTTCTTCCTTTCTTCCTTTCTTCCTTTCTTCCTTTCTTCCTTTCTTCCTTTCTTCCTTTCTTCCTTTCTTCCTTTCTTCCTTTCTTCCTTTCTTCCTTTCTTCCTTTCTTCCTTTCTTCCTTTCTTCCTTTCTTCCTTTCTTCCTTTCTTCCTTTCTTCCTTTCTTCCTTTCTTCCTTTCTTCCTTTCTTCCTTTCTTCCTTTCTTCCTTTCTTCCTTTCTTCCTTTCTTCCTTTCTTCCTTTCTTCCTTTCTTCCTTTCTTCCTTTCTTCCTTTCTTCCTTTCTTCCTTTCTTCCTTTCTTCCTTTCTTCCTTTCTTCCTTTCTTCCTTTCTTCCTTTCTTCCTTTCTTCCTTTCTTCCTTTCTTCCTTTCTTCCTTTCTTCCTTTCTTCCTTTCTTCCTTTCTTCCTTTCTTCCTTTCTTCCTTTCTTCCTTTCTTCCTTTCTTCCTTTCTTCCTTTCTTCCTTTCTTCCTTTCTTCCTTTCTTCCTTTCTTCCTTTCTTCCTTTCTTCCTTTCTTCCTTTCTTCCTTTCTTCCTTTCTTCCTTTCTTCCTTTCTTCCTTTCTTCCTTTCTTCCTTTCTTCCTTTCTTCCTTTCTTCCTTTCTTCCTTTCCTCCTTTCCTCCTTTCCTCCTTTCCTCCTTTCCTCCTTTCCTCCTCCTTTCCTCCTCCTTTCTTCCTCCTTTCCTCCTTTCTTCCTCCTCTCTTCCTCCTCTCTTCCTCCTCTCTTCCTCCTCTCTTCCTCCTCTCTTCCTCCTCTCTTCCTCCTCTCTTCCTCCTCTCTTCCTCCTCTCTTCCTCCTCTCTTCCTCCTCTCTTCCTCCTTTCTTCCTCCTTTCTTCCTCCTTTCTTCCTCCTTTCTTCCTCCTTTCTTCCTCCTTTCTTCCTCCTTTCTTCCTCCTTTCTTCCTCCTTTCTTCCTCCTTTCTTCCTCCTTTCTTCCTCCTTTCTTCTTCCTTTCTTTCTTCCTTTCTTTCTTCCTTTCTTTCTTCCTTTCTTTCTTCCTTCCTTTCTTCCTTCCTTTCTTCCTTTCTTCTTCCTTTCGTCCTCCTTTCTTCCTCCTTTCTTCCTCCTTTCTTCTTCCTTTCTTTCTTCCTTTCTTCCTTTCTTCCTTTCTTCTTCCTTTCTTCCTTTCTTCCTTTCTTCCTTTCTTCTTCCTTTCTTCCTTTCTTCTTCCTTTCTTCCTTTCTTCTTCCTTTCTTCCTTTCGTCTGCCTTTGTGCCTTTCTTAGTTTCTTGCTTGCTTCTTCCTGTCTTCCTTTCTTCTTCCTTTCTTCCTTTCTTCTTCCTTTCTTCCTTTCTTCTTCCTTTCTTCCTTTCTTCTTCCTTTCTTCCTTTCTTCTTCCTTTCTTCCTTTCTTCTTCCTTTCTTCCTTTCTTCTTCCTTTCTTCCTTTCTTCTTCCTTTCTTCCTTTCTTCTTCCTTTCTTCCTTTCTTCTTCCTTTCTTCCTTTCTTCTTCCTTTCTCTACATTTAATTGCATTTATTGGTTTTGTTTATTACAGGGACCAATGTATAGCTTCACATTTTAGGCAATCAAGTCCCTGCTCATGGCAGGGAGGTTGGAACTAGATGATCCTCATCTTGATTATTGTGTTCAGTTTGGGGCTCTCCAATTTGAGAGGGACAGGGATCTGCTGGAGAGGGTCCAGCAGAGGGCTACGAGGATGATGAGGGGACTGGAGGGCATGGCTGATGAGGAGAGGCTGAGGGACCTGGGGCTGTTTAGTCTGGAGAAGACTGAGAGGGGATTTGGTAAGTGTTTGTAAGTATCTGAAGGCTACCAGGAGGGGAGGGGGGCAGGCTCTGCTCACTGCTCCCTGTGATAGGACAAACAGCAATGGGTGTAAGTTGCAGCAAAAGAGGTTCCACCCCAACACAAGGGGGAACTTCTTCACTGTAAGGGTCCCAGAGCACTGGCACAGGCTGCCCAGAGAGGTTGTGGAGTCTCCTTCTCTGGAGCCTTTCCAGGCCTGACTGGATGTGTTCCTCTGTGATCTGTGTTAGATAGGATTGTCCTGCCGTGGCAGGGGGGTTGGACTCAATGATCTCTTTGGGTCCCTTCTAACCCCTGACATCCTGTGAGCCTGTGATCCTTGTGGTCTCTTCCAACCCTGACTGATTCTATGATTCTAAGTGTAAGCATTTTTCAGATGTGTTATTACATACTCAGACTGAAAGAATATTCTTCCCTAAAGCAGTGGCTCAGGAGTTGTGCCTGTGTCTGGGTCTTCCTTCATGCTTCTATTCCAAATTGGCATCTTGCTCTTAAAACCTTCAGCTTCCATTTCAAGAAGCATCAGCATCTTGATTAGGAGCCTTATCGCTGAAAGGTCAGAGCATTCTCTTTTGAGGCCAGCAGAGCTCTGCCTCTTCCTCTTGGAAACTGGAAAGCAGCTATTTCAGATTAGCCTCCTTTCAGCCCTCCTTAACTTCAGTGTTAAGGTCCAAAGCCACTTACACAGAAGTCAGATCTATCAGGCATGCCTAACGTTTATGCTGTGTCAACACTGTCTCTTCTCAGTCCTTGTCCAGTCTTTCTGTGAACCAGGGCACTTCTACCAGTTAAATTTAGTGTGGGAAAGTAAAGCTGCTTACAAGTAAGGTTCAGCTGAGTGCTAAGAACACACATGCCTCTGTGAAGACTCAGGTGGCAATTGCACCAGTCCTGCCCTGAGTTCTCATTAAACTGATGGGCAAAAGATATGTTGAGTTTCTTTCTGTGCTTGTTCTGCTAGACTGAAGGGTTACACACTTACAATTCCACCTCAGAAAGAAAACCTCTACCTTGCTAATTAATAGAAGTTACTGAATACTCCTTCCCATCTCACAAATTCAAGTGCCTGTTTACCCAAACCCCTCCAAATCTTTCAAAGGTGTTAGGAAGAGACTGAAGAATGAATGAGTGAAAATGGAGATGTTCTGTTAGATTTGCATGAGAGAATTTGTGCTTGTGACAATGAACCAAGGATGGCCACCATTCAGCAAGGTTGGATGGAAGTGAATGCTTACAAATCATCATAGAATCATAGAATCAACCAGGTTGGAAGAGAGCTCCAAGCTCAGCCAGCCCAACCTAGCACCCAGCGCTAGCCAATCAACCAGACCATGGCACTGACTCATCCAGGCTTTTCTTGAACACCTCCAGGGATGGTGACTCCACCACCTCCCTGGGCAGCCCATTCCAATGCCCAATCAAAAGAGCTCTTACAGAGGCATAGAGTGGTACCCTACAGCAGTACTTGAATGAGAAGAGCAGAGGGCTCCAGGAGCTGTGTGCCTTTCACATCACAGCGCAGTGTTTTCCTGGCAGGTCTGAGGGAATATTTCTTTGATAGGAGGAAGGTTGAAAGAGGTTCTCCTTCCCCTCTACTCTGCCCTGGTGAGGCCACATCTGGAATACTGTGTTCAGCTCTGGGCCCCTCAGTTCAAGAAGGACCTCAGGGAATTGCTTGAAAGAGTCCAGCACAGAGCTACAAAGATGATAAAGGTAGCAGAACATCTTTACGAGGAGAGCCTGAGGGAGCTGGGGCTGTGCTGCTTGGAGAGGAGGGGCCTGAGGGGTGACCTCATTCATGGTTATAAAGATGTGCAGGATGAGTGCCAAGAGGCTGGAGCCAGGCTCTGCTTGGTGATGCCCAGTGACAGGACAATGGGCAAGGGGTGGAAGTTGAGGCATAGGAAGTTCCATGGAAAGATGAGGAAGAATTTTTCCACTGTTAGGGCGAGAGAACCCTGGAACAAGCTGCTGAGGAGGGTTGTGGAGTCTCCCTCTCTGGAGATATTCAGAGCTTTTCTGGATGTGTTCCTGTCTGATCTGCTTCAGCTGCTCCTGCTCTGCAGGTTGGACTGGATGAGCTTTTGAGGTCCTTCCAACCCCTACCATTCTGTGGTTCTGTGATTGGATTTTAGAGTGACTCTGGAAATCAGCTGCCAGCTTCCATTATTTTAACATAAACAATAAAACCAGCAGACACTTGGAACAGTGCAACCCAATAAAAGTGAGATTGTTGACTTCTGCCCTTCAGTTTTCATTTATCAGACCTTTCTGGGCTTTTCTTTATATATTTGTATTTAATATGCCAAATATTGGTGGGCATTTTAAGAAGTGCTTATGATGTAGTGAAAACTTATTTCACTCTGTTGGGTGCTAAAGTCACCTGCAGCTGTGGGTAGCTGTAGTTCTAGAGGGAAATAATTGTTTCTGTTATTTTATACACTGAGTAAAAGTCAGAGCCTTAAGGAACGTGTAAGAAGTGTGTAATGAGCATTGCAACTTGACCTGCTCGTGGTGCTGTGATAGCAATGGCTCTCTCTTGCCAAATATGATGGAGTTACCCATCTTTCTGCATTAGAAAGATGTGGTGCTTGGGTTGTCTGTTTCCCCACTTCACTAAAATGCTTGTGTGCTCTATCCATCCCTGACTGGCATCCTGGCCTGGCTCAGGAGCAGTGTGGGCAGCAGGACAAGGGAGGTTCCTCTGCCCCTGTACTCAGCACTGCTCAGGCCACACCTTGAGTGCTGTGTCCAGTTCTGGGCTCCTCAATTCAAGAGAGATGTTGAGGTGCTGGAAGGTGTTTGGAGAAGGGCAGCAAGGCTGGGGAGGGTCCTGGAGCACAGCCCTGTGAGGAGAGGCTGAGGGAGCTGGGGGTGTGCAGCCTGCAGCAGAGGAAGCTCAGGGCAGAGCTCATTGCTGTCTGCAGCTGCCTGCAGGGAGGCTGTAGCCAGGTGGGGTTGGGCTCTTCTGCCAGGCAAGCAGCAACAGAACAAGGGGACCCAGTCTGAAGTTGTGCCAGGGGAGGTCTAGGCTGGATGTCAGGAGGAAGTTGTTGTCAGAGAGAGTGATTGGCATTGGAATGGGCTGCCCAGGGAGGTGGTGGAGTCACTGTCACTGGAGATGTTCAAACAAAGCCTGGCTGGGGCACTTAGTGCCATGGTCTGGTTGATTGGCCAGGGCTGGGTGCTAGGTTGGGCTGGATGATCTTGGAGGTCTCTTCCAACCAGGTTGATTCTGTGATTCTATGGAGGGTGTGGGAGGCTCAACCCATGCTGCAGCCTGTAGGACAAAATGGTGCTGAGTCTGGGCATTGCAACTGATGTCCTCTCCTATTCCCCATTCAAGGTGCACCTTCTCTTACTCTAAAGCTGTGCTCACACGTTCCTCTGAGAGAGTGAGTTGTTATCTCAGGACAATCTTCTGCCTTGCCCATTTTCTCTCTTAAGTTACTGGAGCTTCACTGACCCCACAGGTCCAGCAGTTCCTTTTGCCAGCAAGGTCTAAAGGATAGCAGAGGCTACAAACTGCAGAAGAAGGCAAGTGCCATGTTGGACTGGATGATCTTGGAGGTCTCTTCAATCTGGTTTATTTTATGTTGAGTATTACTCTTTCCTCAGTGCTTCAGTAAGAATTCAGATATTATTTGGTGCTTTGTACATTTAGAGTTCTTGGTCTTTTACAATATTATATCACACAACACCGTGCCAAGGTCAAGGGAATATTGAACAGAGAAACTGCAGTGCAGAATTCCTTGTCCTGTTGCAAGCAACAGCATTTCTAATCAGAAATTGCATGGAGTGACTGACTTACTGCTGAAAGAAAAAACCTGAGTCGTCTTTCCTGCTCATTGCATTGTTGTCTTTGTCTGGTTCATCTTCGTGTGGTTTTTGTTTGCTTGGTGGTTGTTTTTTAATGGTGATTTCAGTGTATCATCCAGCTGAGGTCTTGATCACAATTCCTACACTGCAATGCTACTACCTTAAGTCTTCTCCTTGTCTGATGCCCGTCTGTCTGTCACCCTAATGCCTCTTTCTGCTACTAAAACTAGGCTGTGCAAGCAGATTTTAAAAAGCTGGTACTCTTGGAGGTGGCAATAAACTTTGATGCTGTGCAAAATCAGTCATGGCTGTATTTATTAGATATAGAGTTAAAGCAGCTGGTGAAATGAGAAGAGTGTAAGTAGAGAGGAAACAACAGGACAGGGTTCTTGATTTGCTCTTTATTGTCCTTTACTGATATATATCTATAGAGATAAAGCAACTTGTGAAATGAGAACAGTGTAAGTAGAGAGGAAACATCAGGAAAGGGTTCTTGATGTGTTCTTTACTAATATATATCTATAGAGATAAAGCTACTTGTGAAATGAAAAGAGTGTAAGTAGAGAGGAAACAACAGGAAAGGGTTCTTGATGTGTTCTTTACTAATATATATCTATAGAGATAAAGCTACTTGTGAAATGAAAAGAGTGTAAGTAGAGAGGAAACATCAGGAAAGGGTTCTTGATGTCTTCCTTACTGTCCTTACTAATATATATCTATAGAGCTAAAGCAGCTTGTGAAATGAGAAGTAGAGAGGAAACATCAGGAAAGGGTTCTTGATGTCATCTTTACTGTCCTAACTAATATATATCTATAGAGCTAAAGCAGCTTGTGGAACAAGGAGTAAGAAGAGAGGAAACAACAGGAAAGGGTTCTTGATGTCTTCTTTACTGTCCTTATTAATATATATCTCTAGCTTTATTTACCTGATAATGATAATAACCAAGTAATTTCAAATGAAATAGCTCATCTGATTTAGAAACATCCCTGAGCCACTGCATGTTTTGAAATCGTGGTAACATTTTAGTTGAGTTCCTAAGGGAGGTGCAGAGAAAACATGTTTTAAACACACCAAAGTGTTAGAGTGAGTCCAGAGGAGGCCACAAAGATGCTCAGAGGGCTGCAGCAGCAGTTTGGGCTCTGCAGCCTGGAGAAGAGAAAGCTTGGAGGAGACCTTGGAGTAACCTTTCAGTATCTGAAGGGGGCTACAGGAGAGCTGGGGAGGGACTATTGACAAGGTCTGGGATTGACAGGATGAGGAGGAATGGGTGTAAAGTGGCAGAGGGGAGATTGAAACTGGATGTTAGGAGGTTCTTTGCAGTCAGGGTGGTGAGACACTGGCACAGGTTGCCCAGGGAGGTTGTGGAGCACAGAATCACCCAATGTGATCTTCGATCACATTGGGTGATTCTGTGCTCCACAACCTCCCTGGAGGTGTTCAAGGCCAGGTTGGATGAGGCCTTGAGTGACCTGTTCTAGTGGGAGGTGTCCCTGCCTATGGCAGGGGATTGGAACTGGCTGAGCTTTGAGGTCCCTTCCAGCCTAACCCATGATAAGCTATGGCTAGGGTAAGTCTGGTGACCTCCGTGGGCAGACTTGTGTTGTGCACAGGATGCCTGCCCTTGGGAGGCCAGGTCCTGTAAAAGAGATTTCCAACTCTCTTGATTATTATTGAGCAGGAGGTCACTTTTATAAGTGGAGGCTTTGGTACAGGTACACTTCTGGCTGGAGGTGTTTGTGCCACGGGGAGTGGTGCAGTGCCGCCTGCAGCAGTGCCGCCTGCAGCGGTGCCCACGGGGCCATGCGTGTGCGGCACTGCAGTGCCATGGGGCTTCTCTTTTGTCTCTGCAGAAGCAGGAGGCAAGAAGCTGCGAAGCACTGTCCAGAGGAGCACCGAGACAGGACTGGCAGTGGAGATGAGGAACTGGATGACGCGCCAGGCCAGCCGCGAGTCGACGGACGGGAGCATGAACAGCTACAGCTCCGAGGGAAAGTAAGCAGCAGCTCTGACTGTGCCCAGCTGATGCTGTTCAGTCACCTTGTCAATCAAACCCCACCACAGTGTGTCACTCAGATCAGTACTTCGAAGGCTCCAGTCCTGCTATTTGCCTTCTCTTTGCTCTAAAAATACTCCTCTCAGAAGCTTCTATTTGTTTATAAATTATTTGCCTTTTGGATTTAGGGAGCTGTTAATGAAAGAGAAAATTAACTATCTAGGAAAATTAAGTCAGCTTTGCAGCAGATGAACATCTTCCTAGCGCTGACATGAACGTGATCATTTGGTTGTTCTGATGGATATAGCCCTGTGAGGGGAGGCTGAGGGAGCTGGAGGTGTGCAGCCTGCAGAAGAGGAGGCTCAGGGCAGAGCTCATTGCTGTCTACAACTACCTGAAGGGAGGCTGTAGCCAGGTGAAGGGTTGGGCTCTTCTCCCAGACAACCAGCAACAGAACAAGGGGACACAGTCTCAAGCTGTGCCAGGGGAGGTCTAGGCTGGATGTTAGGATGAAATTGTTGTCAGAGAGAGTGATTGGCATTGGAATGGGCTGCCCAGGGAGGTGGTGGAGTTGCTGTGGCTGGAGGTGTTGAAGCCAAGCCTGGCTGGGGCACTTAGTGCCATGGTCTGGTTGACTGGCTAGGGCTAGGTGCTAGGTTGGGCTGGCTGAGCTTGGAGCTCTCTTCCAACCTGGTTGATTCTATGATGCACTGTATGCATCCGAGATGGATATTTGGCCGTGTTTGATCATTACCAGTCCTTGTAAAGGGTCACAGATGGTATGAATTTGAATTTTAAACTACTCTGGTCACTTGCCAGAATGGATTTCAGCTCCATGGTTGAATAGATGCCATTCTCAAAGGCATTTATAACAAAAGGCTTATAGGGAATGCTGATTCTGAAAGGTGATTTTAAAAACAGGGACTGGTGTTCAGTCTAATGTAGAGGTTTCACTGCCTGCATTTGGTGTTCAGCTGATGAGTTCACATTGTCAGAGGAATGTGAGCAGTTTGAACTTCTTGTGACTGAATGAGTGGGACAGGCATGTATTAGTAGCTTGTTGAACTGGTCTCAGTAACTACAGTAAGAATAATGATGTGTAGCTACACTAATTAACAATTGTCTTTAATATATTGGGAAAAGAGCATGATGGAAAAATATTCCTGTAGAAATGAAAGGTAGTGAAGGTTTGTGCTGCTTGTTTATATGCTGGAGGCCAAACTGCTGCTTTGCTAAATGCAAAGCATCCATAAAAACCAAAGAGGGCTGCAGCAGCTCTGCTGTGAGCACAGTCTCAAGCTGTGCCAGGGGAAGTACAGGCTGGATGCTAGGAGGAAGTTGTTGGCAGAGAGAGTGATTGGCATTGGAATGGGCTGCCCAGGGAGGTGGTGGAGTCGCTGTGCCTGGATGTGTTGAAGCCAAGCCTGGCTGGGGCACTTAGTGCCATGGTCTAGTTGATTGGGTAGGGCTGGGCGCTAGGTTGGACTGGCTGAGCTTGGAGCTCTCTTCCAACCTGGCTGATTCTATGGTTCACAAACTGAAAGAGTTGAGGCTGTGCAGTCTGGAGAAGAGGAGGCTCCCAGGTGACCTTCTTGTGGCATTCCAGGATCTGAAGGGGGCTACGAAAAAGCTGGGGAGGGACTTTTTAGACTCTTAGAGAGTGACAGGACTGGGGGGAATGGAGCAAAGCTGGAGATGAGGAGATTCAGCCTGGAGGTGAGGATGAAGTTGTTGAGCATGAGAGTGGTGAGAGCCTGGACTGGGCTGCCCAGGGAGGTGGTTGAGGCCCCATGGCTGGAGGTGTTTGAGGCCAGGCTGGCTGAGGCTGTGTGCAGCCTGATGTTGGGTAGGGTGTCCCTGGGCATGGCAGGGGGGTTGGGACTGACTGCTCTTTGTGGTCCCTTCCAACCCTGACTGTTTCTATGATCCTATGTAATTCAAGTGTATTTATTTGCTTATTTTCCCTATCAATTTTCAGTTTGATTTTCCCTGGTGTGAGGCTGGCTGCAGACAGCCAGTTCAGTGATTTTCTGGATGGACTTGGTCCTGCTCAGCTTGTGGGACGGCAGACTTTGGCAACACCATCGATGGGTAAGCATTTGTGTGCCTGCTATGTGACATAATCAACTGAGTCTGGTAATTAGAGCACAGACATTTTCTAGGTTCTGGGTGTTTAAATATGGATTTCCCATGTGGTTGTGAACAGCTCAGTGAAGACCAAAACTATAACCTCATCCAAATCTGAACAGGATTATAGATGCTCATTATGACAGCCAAAAGTAGAAAGGTGCTTTGAAAAATGAAGTCTTTTATTCCCTTTTCCATCTATAAAATGTGGCTCATGGAACCAGTCTGAGTTATTTGCAGAGTGTTGAATAAAAAGATGAGATCTGATGCAAAATTTTTGTTGTTCTGCTTACAGACTTCTTTATGTTCACTGCAGGAAAGCCAGGGAGGGACTTTTTAGGCAGTGATAGGACTGGGTGGGATGGAACAGAGCTAAAAATGCTTAGATTCAGACTGGATGTTAGGAAGAAGTTGTTCAGTGTGAAGCTGGTGAGAGCCTGGAAGGGGTTGCCCAGGGGAGTGTTGGAAGCCTCATCTGTGGAGATGTTTAAGGCCAGGCTGGATGAGGCTCTGTCTAGCCTGATCTAGTGTGAGGTGGCAGGGGGGGTTGGAACTGGCTGATCCTTGTGGTCCCTTCCAACCCTGACTGATTCTGTGATTTTAAGTGTTTGTACCAATTACACTGAGGTACAATAGCAGTGAAGCAGATGTCAGGATGGTGAAACACCTTTGAGAGAAGCATCACAGGGAAACATCATACCTTGTCTTAAGCTAGAGGTATGGTGAAGATATTCCAAGGGGTTTTACAGAGCTGCATTGTACTAATTCCCTTGCTCCTTTTTAATCTGAAATTGAGGCAAAAGGAAATTAGGCTGAAGATAGAGGCATGGAAAATTGGAGACAAGATGTTGTTGCAAAGGTTTTTTAATTGTGAAGAGGATAACTGTTACATTATCTAGCAGGGTCAGTAACCAGATTTAGCTGGACCTGAGCAAGGCCTTTGGCACTGCCCTGCACCACATCCTGGTCTCCAAGCTGGTGACACATGGGTGTGATGGGTGGACCATGAGATGGATAAAGAACTGGCTTGATGGCTGCACCCTAAGAGAGGCTGTCAATGGCTCCATGTCCAGGTGGAGGCCAGTGACAAGCAGAGTCCCTCAGGGACCAATCCTGGGACCAGTCTTGTTCAACATCTTTGTGGGTGCCATGGTTAGAGCCATTGAGCCTCAGCAAGTTTGCTGCCCATACCAAACTGTGTGGTGCAGCAGCCAGGCTGGAGGGCAGGATCCATCCAGAGGCACCTGGACAGGCTGCAGAGGTGGGCACAAGCCAACCTCAGGAGGATCAACAAGACCAAGTGCAAGGTCCTGTAGCTGGGTCAAGACAACCTCAGGCATAAATCCAGGCTGGGCAGTGAGTGGCTGGAGAGCAGCCCTGAGGAGAAGGACTTGGGGGTGCTGCTGGAGGAGAAGCTCAGCAGGAGCCAGCAGTGTGCACTTGCAGCCCAGAAAGCCAAGCAGAGCCTGGGCTGCAGCAGCAGAAGTGTGGCCAGCAGGGCCAGGGAGGGGATTCTCCCCCTCTGCTGTGCTCTGCTGAGACCCCACCTGGAGTCCTGCCTCCAGCTCTGGAGCCCCTGGGACCAAGAGGGCTGTGGAGATGCTGGAGAGTGTCCAGAGCAGGGCCAGGAGGATTCTGAGAGGCTGCAGCAGCTCTGCTGTGAGCACAGATGGGAAGGAGTTGGGGCTATTGAGTCTGGAGCAGAGGAGGCTCCCAGGTGACCTTCTTGTGGTCTGCCAGGATCTGAAGGGGGCTACAAAAAATGCTGGGGAGGGACTTTTGAGGCTGTGAGGGAGTGCCAGGACTGGGGGGAATGGAGCAAAGCTGGAGGCGGGGAGAGTGAGGCTGGAGGTGAGGAGGAAGTTGTTGAGCAGGAGAGTGGTGAGAGGCTGGAATGGGTTGCCCAGGGAGGTGGTTGAGGCCCCATGGCTGGAGGTGTTTGAGGCCAGGCTGGCTGAGGCTGTGTGCAGCCTGCTCTAGGGTAGGGTGTCCCTGGGCATGGCAGGGGGGGTTGGAACTGGCTGCTCCTTGTGGTCCTTTCCAACCCTGACTGATTCTGTGATCATCTCTACTGGTGGAATGATCATGTATTAATCCTAGAAATGGCCCTAGATTTTCATGCATTTAGGCATTTCTGAATTGCAATGCCAAAATTCCCTTTTGTTATCTAGGAGATATCCAGGTGGGAATGATGGACAAGAAAGGACAACTGGAAGTAGAAATAATCCGAGCCCGTGGCCTTGTTGTAAAACCAGGTTCAAAGACACTGCCAGGTAAGGAAGGGAAATGTTACCAACAAGGGTTCTACCCAGAGAGATCCAGCAGACACCCAGGGTCTGAGGGTAAACTCTTAACAAATTCATCTGTGAGTTCATTACAGCAGTGTACCCTGAAATGTATCATGGATGTTATAGTGGTGGCCTCCCAGTATCTGAAGGGGACCTAGAGGAAGGCTGGGGAGGGACTATTGACAAGGTCTGGTAATGACAGGATGAGGAGGAATGGGTTTGAACTGGCAGAGGGGAGACTGAAAGTGGATGTTAGGAAAGGGTTCTTTGCAGTGAGGGTGGTGAGACACTGGCACAGGTTGTCCAGGGAGGTTGTGGAGCACAGAGTCACCCAATGAGATCTTTGATCACATTGGGTGACTCTGTGCTCCACAACCTCCCTGGAGGTGTTCAAGGCCAGATTGGATGAGGCTTTGAGCAACCTGTTCTAGTGGGAGGTGTCCCTGCCTACGGCAGGGGTTTGGAATTGGCTGATCCTTGAGGTCCCTTCCAACCTAAACCATTCTATGAATCTATGATGAAATGGTACACAAAAAAACCAACCCCACATTGGGAAGGAAAGTCAGACTGATGTCTGAGCTACCAGAAGACACAAAAGTAGTTTAGTAAGAGCAAATGCATCATTGATTATGGGGTAGGGAGGAAGTTACACACTGAAGATGTGGTCTCAGAAGCTTAGGGATGAAGAGAGAATCAACAAGAGGGGTAGCCACTTGAAAAGTAGACCAACATCTGATACATACTCCTTATTTTATACTCTGGTGTCCTGTAATGCTGTGTGGAAAGGACAATAGGATGGTATTTTTAGCAAGCTCTTCTGCCAGAATAGAAATGGTGTCAGAGCCTTTTCTTCACTGAATTTTTTTCACCTTGTAGGTAATTTTAAATTATTAACAATTTGGAGCATTGATCCAAATCTCACCAAAGTCAGTGCAAGTCATTCATTTACTTAACAGGCCTAGTTTGGATAGTGTGCAGTGTAGGGATACTCTATCTACTGAGTTTTTCCAGGTCAAAATCTGAGTTGCTTCATGGCAGGAGAGACATAGAAGAAGCAGTAAAGAAAAAAAAAAAAACTACCAAAAAACACCCAAAAAACCACCCACGAAATGCATGGCTGCTCTGCAGGTGGAGATTTGGGGCTCAGACTCAATCATCTCTTTGGGTCCCTTCCAAACCTTCACATCCTGTGATCCTGTGCTGTATAAGTCATGCAGTGTCCTGCATCTGGGTCGAGGCAATGCCAAGCACCAATCCAAGCTGGGCAGTGAGTGGCTGGAGAGCAGCCCTAAGGAGAGGGACTTGGGGGTGCTGCTGGAGGAGAAGCTCAGTAGGAGCCAGCAGTGTGCACTTGCAGCCCAGAAAGCCAAGCAGAGCCTGGGCTGCAGCAGCAGCAGTGTGGCCAGCAGGGCCAGGGAGGTGATTCTCCCTCACTGCTGTGGTCTGCTGAGACCCCACCTGGAGTTCTGCATCCAGTTCTGGAGCCCCTGAGACAAGAGGGCTGTGGAGATGCTGGAGAGTGTCCAGAGCAGGGCCAGGAGGATGCTCAGAGGGCTGCAGCAGCTCTGCTGTGAGCACAGACTGAAAGAGTTGGGGCTGTGCAGGCCACCTTCTTGTGGCCTTCCAGGATCTGAAGGGGGCTACAAAAAAGCTGTGGAGGGACTTTTGAGGCTCTCAGGGAGTGGCAGGACTGGGGGAAATGGAGCAAAGCTGGAGGTGGGGAGAGTGAGGCTGGAGGTGAGGAGGAAGTTGTTGAGCATGAGAGTGGTGAGAGGCTGGAATGGGTTGCCCAGGGAGGTGGTTGAGGCCCCATGGCTGGAGGTGTTTGAGGCCAGGCTGGGTGAGGCTGTGTGCAGCCTGCTCTAGGGTAGGGTGTCCCTGGGCATGACAGGGGGGTTGGAACTGGCTGCTCCTTGTGGTCCCTTCCAACCCTGACTGATTGTATGATTTCTGCAGTAACAGGCAGGTTTAACATCTGTTGTGCAAAATAAATCAATCTCCACTTCTTTTACTTACTGCTCTCTCTTTTCTTCTAAGCACCCTATGTAAAGGTGTATCTATTAGAAAATGGAGTCTGCATAGCCAAAAAGAAAACAAAGGTAGCAAGAAAAACGCTGGAACCACTTTATCAGCAGCTTCTGTCATTTGAGGAAAGCCCCCAAGGAAAAGTTTTACAGGTAATGTGCATCAGTGTTCTTCTGAATCTGTCAATCTGACCTGTACAGCTGCCACTGAATGAGTTTCAAACCTCCTTTTATGCTTCATTTGTCCATTTCTGCTATTTCAAGTACTTGTTGAGCAGGGATTGGGCTCTTCTCATAGGCACCCAGTGACAGAACAAGAGGACACAACCTCAAGCTGTGCCAGGGCAGGTTCAGGGTGGCTGTTAGGAAGAAATTCTTCACAGCAAGGGTCATTGGCATTGGAATGTGCTGCCCCTGGAGGCGGTGGAGTTGCCATCCCTGGAGGTGTTTAAGAGGAGGCTGGAAGAGGCACTTAGTGCCATGGTTTAGTTAATTAGGAGGGTTAGGTGCTAGGTAGGACTGGATGATCCTAGAGGTCTTTTCCAATCTAATTCTGTGATTCTATGGTCAATACTACAGTTACAACTGTTGATGAAAGTAGGGAGTGCTGAGCAACAGTTAGTCCTAGGTTGTTTTGCTTCTGCTGTACGTATAGACTCCTTCACTCACTGGGCTTGCTTTAGTGTCGTGGGTAACTGCTCCCTACTGCCCAGGTCGTTTCTGTCACTGCCTCATGATTAGTATACAGGGAACCAAATTGTGTCAGCAGGCAAATAGTTCATTCCTTAATATAATTCAGTAAGCAGAGATGTGATGATATCAGGTGCTGGAGTGAGTTCAGAGGAGGGCAGCAAAGCTGGTGAAGGGTGTGGAGAATAAATCTTAGGAGGAGCGACTGAAGGAGCTGGGGATGGTTAGTTTGACACAGAGGAGGCTGAAGGGAGACCTTATTGCTGCTGCAACTACCTGAAAGGATGGAGAGGTTGGTGCTGGTCTCTTCTCACAGGTGATTAGAACAAGGTGGAATGGCCTCAAGCTGCACCAGGGCAGGTTTAGACTGGATATTAGGAAAGATGTTCTCCCAGCAAGAATGATCAGAGTTTGGAATGTGCTGCCCAGGGAGGTGGTGGAGTCACCAGCCCTGGATGTGTCTAAAGGTCATTTAGATGTGGTGCTTGGGGCTATGGCTTAGGGGTGACCTTTGTAGAGTGGGGTTAATGGTTGGACTTGCTGAGCCCAGGGGTCTTTTATGACCTGAGTGATTCTGTGAAGTAATTTCTGCTGATGCTTTTCTGTTCTGTTTCCTTTGCTAACAGATAATTGTCTGGGGAGACTATGGACGTATGGATCACAAATCCTTTATGGGAGTGGCACAGATACTTTTAGACGATCTGGACCTGTCCAACATGGTGATTGGGTGGTTCAAACTCTTCCCTCCTTCTTCCTTAGTAGACCCAACTTTAGCTCCTCTCACTAGAAGAGCTTCCCAATCATCTCTTGAAAGCTCCACAGGACCTTCGTACGCTCGCTCATAGCAGCTGTGAAACTGTTGTCATAGCAACCAGCGTCACAAACCAACCAACAACATCAACTACAGGTCGCAAACCCTGGCAACACTGCATGCTAAATGTTGTGTCTTCTGAGCCTGTTTCTGGGGCTGCAACGCGATCCTGTGTTCTCAAGGAAGTCGCACACATTGTGCCCTATGGAAGGCCCTCAGGTGAAGGACTGAAGTCACGAAGAACTTGCTAGGTTTTGGAGTTCAGAGACACCTGGTTTTGGTCAAATCTGAAGCCATGGACTAAACTATCAAAGAATCAATCTGTTTCATGCAACAAAAGTCCTTTTCAATGGCATATCTGTTTTGTTGCTCCTCGTTTCTTTATTTACCTGCCCTCCCTCCTAAAGCTTGGTTATGCCACAGAAACGGAGCCAAAGCTCTTGCGAAGCCATGTGAAAGGCAGTGGAGGAAAAGAAGAATGTGAAGATGCTGGAAGAGTCAACTGTTGCTGACAGCAGTTGCTTGAGACACAAAAACTCTTTGTGCTGAAAAGATTCAAGCCTTCAAGTGGCAGGCTTCATACCTCCAGCTAACGAAAGCCCAGCTAGGATGGACTCTCTGGGAAGGGAAATTCTGTGGATACACTGTACTGTATGAAATCAAAAAACAAACTCTTTGTTTGTTTGTTTGTTTCCTTTTTTGCATGGACACAACAGATTTAAGCTGAACACTTTAAAAAATTATTTTCTTGGGGGCTGCAACTTGCAAAAAAAAAAAATTAAAAAAAACAAACCAAAAAACCAAAAACAAAACAAATAATGGAAAAAAAAAACCAACAAAAAGTTTAAAAAAGGGGAAAAAAAAGTTTAAAAAAAAAAAGGAATCGATTCAGCCATTTTCAACGATTTCTATTCTTTTTAACAGCTAAATTTCACTAGTGCATGGTTTTAAAGGGAAGAGAATGCAGCAGGGGGGGGGATACAGAGACCACAGTGATCGTTCTTCAAGCCAGTCTTGGGGGGAGGGAAAAAAGGGGGAAGGGGTCTGTGTTTTTTGCAGACATGGGTTAAAAGGAAAACAAACCAAGAAACCAAGCCTCATTTCTAAAGCAGGTGTTAAAAATTCCTCCTTATGTGACAAGAAAAAAGTGTCATCTATTAACTTTTATTTCTGTGTTAAGAAAGGGACAGGCATGGTAAACTTGGGCATGGCGGCAAATCCTTCGCGCTTTGCTGGCCTCCTTCTTTCTGTGTTTGCAGTTGGATGTTAGGAGGGAGTTGTTGGCAGAGAGAGTGATTGGCATTGGAATGGGCTGCCCAGGGAGGTGGTGGAGTCAGAGATGAAAGAAACCAAAGGCTGCAGCTTAGCTATGAATCACATGATGGTGATAAGGAGAGGTCCATAAACATGAGGTTGGTCTCTTCTGCCAGGCAAGCAGCAACAGAACAAGGGGACACAGCCTCAAGCTGTGCCAGGAGCGATCTAGGCTGGATGTTAGAAGAAAGTTGTTGGCAGAGAGAGTGATTGGCATTGGAATGGGCTGCCCAGGGAGGTAGTGGAGTCACCATGCCTGGAGGTGTTGAAGCCAAGCCTGGCTGGGGCGCTTAGTGCCATGGTCTGGTTCACTGGGTAGAGCTGGGTTGGACTGGATGAGCTTGGAGCTCTCTTCCAACCTGGTTGTTTCTATGATTCTCCTCCCAGTCTCTTTCCTTTTGCTCTTTTTTCCACCCCCCTCTACCTCCCAGGGTGACCATCACATTCTAAACCAGCTCCCTTTTGACTTTAATTCCTCTCTCATGCCCCGTATTTTCTTCAGGGTTGCAATTTCCTCTGCATTTTTAAATTATTTGAGAGGGGAAAAAAAATATTCTTTGAGAAATGTTTAGTTTTGGTTTTGCTTTTTCTTTTTTCAAGCATGTTGAAAAGGGAATTTTGCAACATGGCTTGGGAGCACATCAATGTAATTCCGCATGTGTTTGATAAAGAAGATATTTGAACTTCTTTGCAGTTGCTTGTACAGTGCATGGTAAATTCTTTTCATTTTTTTCCCTCTCCCTCTCACTTTCAAATTGAATTCTACAGCAAAACACCACGTGGCCATTGTAAGACATCCTCAATGACTTTGTTTTCTGCACCAGCATCTTTCATTCCAAGGTCCAACCATCATTTTCTTGAAGGTTGGGATTCCAAGATCAAGACATCATTTTCTTAAAGGTTGGGGTTGGGTGTTTTTTTGTTTTTTGGAAAGAGGGAGAAATAAAGTCCCTGGTTGAGTCGTTTTTCCTTTAGGAGATAAATGTAACAAGTGGTGAGACACAGGTTGCCCAGGGAGGTGGTGGAAGCCTCATCCCTGAAGGTCTTTAAGGCCAGGCTGGGTATAGTCTGGATGTTGGGAGGAAGTTCTTCACAGAGAGAGTAATTGGCATTGGAATGGGCTGCCCAGGGAGGTGGTGGAGTCACCATCCCTGGAGGTGTTGAAGCAAAGCCTGGATGAGGCACTTAGTGCCATGGTCTGGTTGACTGGCTAGGGCTGGGTGCTAGGTTGGACTGGATGATCTTGGAGCTCTCTTCCAACCTGCTTGATTCTGTGATTCTAATCTAGTGTGAGATGTCCGTGCCCATGCCGGGGGGGTGGGGCTGGAACTGGATGATCCTTGAGGTCTCTCCCAACCCTGACAATTCTGTGATTCTAACTTTTTATTTGCACTAAACCAAATGAATTGCTTCGGTTTTGGAGCCGACAAAAGTGGCAAAGGTTCCCTAATTGGTAGAGCTCTGCTGTAAAGTTCCATTTTCCATCAGCTGCGTTTGTGTTGCAAAAACACATCGTTAGAATCATAGAATCTGTGATTCTAAGGATGTATTTTCTGGGCATAATGGGGGATTGTCAGTCTGGGGGAAGAAAAAAAATCAGTCTTTGGTTCGCAAAATAGCCTTAAAGAAAGCGTAACCACTCCAGCAGCTCTTTGGCACCATCCCTGCAGTCGTGAACCTTCACCAAGCTCTGTTTTGTAGCAGACAGTGACTACCATTGGGTGGTGCTGCGAGTTCAAGCTTTACATCGAGGGGCATGATTTAAAGGGAATGTGACTGGCTGACATTTGCTAACGAAATAGCCTATTCATTTTTTCTGGGTATTTGTATGCCTTTAATTCCTGTCGAAGGTTTAAGATTGAAACCTTGCAATAACCTTTTGAAATCCTCCATTGCATTTACCTGTAAGAGCCACACACAGAGTGCTTGGGTTTGTTTGTAATAAAACATCTGTTGAGGTATCCCACGGAGCAAATCTTAAAAGCTTGCCTCAGAAGAGGGCAAAAGTAGTAACAAGCATCACTTCAAATGCCTTTTACTTTGTGCAATATCATAGGAATCAAGATTGTGTCTTGTCTTCAAGAGTTTTGTCTAATGGGTGTTGTTAAGTTAATGGCCAGACTGGTGAGAAATGGTATTTAAGGGGAATAATTGAGACCCCTGTCTACCAGCAGCAAATAAACGCTACTACCATTGCGCTCTACGATACCAGGTAGTGACAGGACTAGGGGGAATGGAGCAAAGCTGGAGGTGGGGAGATTCAGAGTGGATGTGAGGAGGAAGTTCTTCACCATGAGAGTGGTGAGAGCCTGGAATGGGTTGCCCAAGGGAGGTGGTTGAGGCCTCATCCCTGGAGGTGTTTCAGGCCAGGCTGGCTGAGGCTGTGCACAGCCTGCTCTAGGGTAGGGTGTCCCTGCCCATGGCAGGGTGGGGTTGGAACTGGCTGCTCCTTGCAGTCCCTTCCAACCCTGACTGATTCTATGATTCTATGATCCCCCTCTCCTTCGGGTATTAAAGAGAACTACATAACCATCTCTGTTTTTTTTCCTGATGCTGTGAGGTGTTGCTCACACATTCCTGTATGCATAGTCCTAGGGAAACGATTTCAGAGTTCAAATCCCACCAATCGAGGACACGACGCATGGAAGGTTTGTACATACTTGTCATTATGCAGTATTTATGTAAAAAAAAGACAAAAAAAGAAGAGAAAAAAAGAGCAGAAAAAGGAAAAAATAATGTATTTTTTTTAATTTTCACACTTCTGCAACTCTCCTTATGGTTTAGTCCTGTAAATAGCAACCACTCCGGTGATCACTGCTGTCTTGTACATAGTACGTTTTAAAAAGGTAAAGGACTTACAGTTTGGGGAGGGGGGGGAAGAAAAACAAAAAACAAAGGGCAAATCAGGCCTGTAATGAACACCAACTAATGTAAATCCCAACTCACTCTGGTGATGGTATTTAACACTTTAAATAAACCATTTTCTTTACAGAGGTGGCGTGCGGTGCTTTGTTGGGCTTTCGGTCAGCAGCAGCCTTTAGTAGGGCTGGTGGCAAGCAGCAGGCACAGGTGAAGGAGAAGAGGAGGGTCGGGGGGGACCTCATTGCTGTCTACAACTACCTGAAGGGAGGCTGTAGCCAGGTGGGGTTGGGCTCTGCTGCCAGGCACCCAGCAAGAGAACAAGGGGACAGAGTCTCAAGCTGTGCCAGGGCAGGTCTAGGCTGGATGTTAGGAGGAAGTTGTTGGCAGAGAGAGTGATTGGCATTGGAATGGGCTGCCCAGGGAGGTGGTGGAGTCTTTGTGGCTGGAGGTGTTGAAGAAAAGCCTGGATGAGGCACTTAGTGCCATGGTCTGGTTGATTGGCTAGGGCTGGGTGCTAGGTTGGACTGTATGATCTTGGAGGTCTCTTCCAACCTGGTTGATTCTATGACAAGAAAGCCTTTCTGCTGGTCATGCTGCTGCAAATCACATGGGCACAGCATCACAGGGTGTTAGGGGTTGGAAGGCACCTCTGGAGATCTTCAGGTTCAAGCCCTTGTGCTAGAGCAGAACCAGAGTATCTAGTGCAAGGTGCACAGGAACACATCCAGTGCTGAATGCCACTACCAAGCACTGAGCACTTCCCCCTGCTGATGCCACTGCAAATGGTGCTTGGTTATCAGGCTCAGCTTCACATTGCAGGAGGTGGCCAGCTTGATGTAGGGTAGGGTGCTGGGATGATCTGTAGTGGGAGGCTCATCCCCAGAGAGATCTTATGCTTTTCCCTCTTCTGGTTATCATCAAAGGAGATATCACACTAGATGGTGTCACTTCTGTACAGTCCCAGCAACCAGTGGCTTACCAGTGGGTAAGTGCCAAGTGCTTCTTGAAGTGTCCCTGCCCATGGCAGAGGTGGAGGGTGTGTGTGGAACTAGATGATCCTTGTGGTTCCTTCCAACCCTGACTGATTCTATGACTCTAGGTTGGAAACAAAACCACCAGAGCTGTCAGTCATCAGTATCTGAGGATGATGAAGGGACTGGAGCACTGCCTGATGAGGAGAGACTGAGGGATCTGGGGCTGTTTAGTCCAGAGAAGAGAAGACTGAGAGGGGATTTAATCAATGTTTATCAATATCTGAGGGCTGGGGGTCAGGAGGGGGGACAGGCTCTGCTCACTGCTCCCTGGGATAGGACACAGAGCAATGGATGGAAGCTGCAGCACAGGAGGTTCCAGCTCAGCACAAGGGGGAACTTCACTGTAAGGGTGACACAGCACTGGCACAGGCTGCCCAGAGAGGCTGTGGAGTCTCCTTATCTGGAGCCTTTCCAGGCCTGTCTGGATGTGTTCTATGTGCCCTGAGCTAGATTGTATGGTCCTGCTATGGCAGGGGGGGGTTGGACTGGATGAGCTCTTTGGGTCCCTTCCAAGCCCTGACATCCTGTGATTCAGACAGGGCTGGAAAGTCTCCAGAGAAGGAGCCTCTACAGCCTCTCTGGGCAGCCTGTCCCAATGCTCTCTCATCTTTACAGTAAAGAAGTTCCTTCTCATCTTGCAGTGGAACTTCTGTGCATCCATTGCCCTTTTGCTATCCCAGGACACAGCTGAGCAGAGGTTGTTCCTCCCTTCCTGACACAAAGCCCTTTCTTTAGGCATCATTTTTTAAAGCCAGTGCCAGTTTTAAGAGAACAGCTTCATTGCCAGAGCTTTTTTGTGCAGCACGTGGGCACAGAGGCCAGGGGAGCAGTGGGAGGCTGGGTCTGCCTGCTCCCAGCCAAGAGCTGGGCTCTGTGCTCCAGCTGTGCTCTCACACACTGGCACAAGCACACAGCTCCGGCTCTGGAGCTGGCTCCAAGCTGCCAAGGCAGGCCATGAGGACAGGAGGCTGGATGAGGCACTTAGTGCCATGGCTTAGTTAATTAGAAGGTGTTGGGTGATAGGTTGGACTCCATGATCTTGGAGGTCTTCTCCAACCTGATGAATTCAGATTCTGACATGTTCCAACGCTGCCTAGATGTAGCCTAATGTTAGCTGTCTTCTTTTATGGGCAGGGCACAAATGAGGACAGTGTGCAGCTGGCAGTGGGGGCTGCAGGCACATGCAGCCTTTGCAGCACGGAGCAGATGTGGTCCAGCACCTCTACAGGTATGTGGGTGGAGAAGGTGATGCAGATGGTGGGAGTGAAGTCTTTTTTTCTCTGCCTGACTCAGAGGCAGCATCAGCACAGGCAGTGGTGAGTGGGCAAAACAAAAGCAGTGACACTGGGTCGAGTGCCTGTGCCTTGGCAGTTTACTGCAGCCTGAGACTGGCAGTTTGCACAGCAAAAAGTGTGTGTCAGGTTCCAGGTGTGGGGAGAAGGAAAGGCACTGCAGTGCTAGCATGAGACCAAACTGCTGAGGAAACAGGCAAGTGCCTTTTGGTCTAAGTGCTGGTGGGCCCTGTGAGAAACAAAACTCTTGTGCTGCCTCTGAAAGTGGGGGGCTGGGGGAACAGACGTGGATTTCTGCTGTGCTAAAACACTAACATCCCTCTTCTCCTCTGCTGCTGCTGACATTGCTGTTACAAAGGTCACAGGGCAGACAGGTACCTGGGTGGGAGCTGGACAGTGACAGAAGGAGGCTCAGGACAGACCTCATTGCTCTCTGCAACTACATGAAGGGAGGTTGTAGCCAGGTGGGGTTGGGCTCTTCTGCCAGGCAAGCAGTGACAGAATAAGAGGATGCAGCCTCAAGCTGAGCCAGGGCAGATTTAGGCTGGCACTAAGTGCCCCAGCCAGGTTTTGCTTGAACACCTCCAGGGACAGTGACTCCACCACCTCCCTGGGCAGCCCATTCCAATGCCAGTCACTCTCTCTGCCAAGAACTTCCTCCTAACATCCAGCCTAGACCTCCCCTGGCACTGCTTGAGACTGTGCCCCCTTCTTCTGTCACTGAATGCCTGGCAGCAGAGCCCAACCCCACCTGGCTACAGCCTCCCTGCAGGCAGCTGCAGACAGCAATGAGCTCTGCCCTGAGCCTCCTCTGCTGCAGGCTGCACACCCCCAGCTCCCTGAGCCTCTCCTCACAGGGCTGTGCTCCAGGCCCCTCCCCACCCTTGCTGCCCTTCTCTGGGCACATTTCATCACCTCAACATCTCTCTTGAATTGGGGGGCCCAGAATTGGACACAGCACTCAAGGGGTGGCCTGAGCAGTGCTGAGCACAGGGGCAGAAGAACCTCCCTTGTCCTGCTGGCCACACTGCTCCTGAGCCAGCCCAGGATGCCATTGGCTCTCTTGGCCACCTGGGCACACTGCTGCCTCATCTTCAGCTCCTCTCTCCCAGCACTCCCAGGTCCCTCTCTGCCTGGCTGCTCTCAGCCACTCTGTCCCCAGTGCTTTAATATGCTATAAACTTCAATGAATCATTACCTTTCACACCTGCTTCACAAAGCAGGGTGATGCTGGGGGTGGACTGAAGCAGTTCCTATTTGTTTCTTTAGCTCATACCTCTTGTGCAGTTCTCACCTTTCTGTCCCTTCCTTGGCAAACATTTGCAGGGAGCATTGTCCAGGAGCAAGCAGTTATACCACAAAGAAGATGCCCATTTTCCTGGGTAAGAACAGCCCACCTTCAGGACAGAGTGATGAGAAATAGCTTCAGATGGCATAGGGGAAAAACAGAAAACCAAACCAAGCTACATGCTACTAATTCCAAAGAGAAATTGGCTTTTGGAAGGACTGGCTTGATAGCTGCTGATTTAGATGTCTTGTTGAGGATGGGATGAGGCATTCTGAGGAGATCAGGTCCTCTCCCCTCTCTCCCCATTGACCACAGAGGCAGAAAGCAGTGACTGGCTTGGGTTGAAAGTCTAACTGCACAGCTGCTAAGCTCAGGAGAAGTGAGCCCAGCCTCAGCAGCCACGAGTAGGAGCAAAGGCTCCATGGTCTTTCATTAGCAGGTCCTATCTGAGCTGCCTGTGTAATGATCAGGCCCGAGGGCAGCAGGCAGCCAACGACTGATGAGGGAGGAAATGGTTGGGGGTTAATTTCCCAGCTCTGGCACTCTGCCCTGTCAGGTCACTCCTTAATCCAGCTCCAGGGAGAAAGAGAAGCAGTCATACTAACTAAACCATAGGAACCTCAAATATATTTGGCTTGAGGTCAAAGAGAAAGAGAAGAGCATCCTAGGTCTGCAGAAAGTGCTCAACACGGGTCAGAGAAAAGGTTTGTCATAAATGCCTGCCCTCTGTCACTGGTCCTGCAGCCAAGGGCAGGCTGTTAAGTGCCACCCAACATGTACATGTTGCTGGACTGCTGTTGGCATGAAGATGGAATGGGTGAGTGGCACTGGTGCACTTTAGCAGAGCTTTCTTTGCTGCTGCAGCAATCTGGTCAGTCCTGCTGAGCTTGTCACCCACCCAGACCCTAGGTCCTTTTCCACAGGGCTGCTCTCCACCCAGGTGGATCCCAGTCTGAGCTGTGCTCCCAGGTTGTGTATTCCCAGGTGCAAGACCCTACACTGGTCCCCAGTGAACTTCATAAGGTCCTTCTAGCTGTGCTAGTCTGAGCCTAGCTGGAATACTTTAGTGAGAAGCATTAGAGGATAGGCTGTGCAAAGGAAACAGTGGTGATGGCTACTGCACACATAGGCTTGCTGAGACAAACACAACAGATCAAAGATCACATTGGGTGATTCTGTGCTGCACAACCTCCCTGGGCAACCTCTGACAGTGTCTCTCCACCCTCATTATGAGGAACTTCTTCCTAACATCCAGTTTCAATCTCCCCTCTGCCAGCTCAAACCCATTCCTCCTCATCCTGTCATTACCAGACCTTGTCAATAGTCCCTCCCCAGCCTTCCTATAGCCCCCTTCAGATACTGCAAGGCCACTCCAAGGTCTCCTCCAAGCCTTCTCTTCTCCAGGCTGCAGAGCCCCAACTCTCTCAGCCTGTGCTCAGAGCAGAGCTGCTGCAGCCCTCTCAGCATCTTGGTGGCTTCCTCTAAATTCACTCCAACTGTTCCATGTCCTTCTTATTTTCATATAGTGAATTTTCTTTACCTGCTCATGCACAGTTTTCACTCCCATGTTTTCCTGAAGAGCAATCCATAACCTGAGAGGAGGACCAAGCTGCCTCCCTGTGACCTTTCCACATCTAATACACAGCTGGTTTATACTTTACATGCCAGCAGGTGCCCTTGGCAGCAGATTCAGCATCGTCTAGCTTACAGTTTCCTCCCTCCCCACAGCAGCTGCTTTGTTGCCTAAGGAACCTGGCTGTGACAGCTGCTGTCAATGCAGTGCAGCAAGCCCCACTCAGCAGCCCAAGCTGCACACTCAGGCTGTCTTTAGCCATCTAGTGCAGGGTGAGTATTAAGCATTTATTATTTAATTGTATTCAGTGGTAAGAGCCAGGAGACCCTCCAGGGCAATTCTAATTTAGGATACCCTGGAAGGCCGTTTTTGAGCACCTTTCAGCTCTCAGCTGCATTGGGAGCCTAAGGCAGTTCAGCTCCCAAGGCAGGTGATGCAAATGGCTGCCAGATGACAATGCCAGCCTCAGGGCAAGGCATGAAAGAGTGATGGGTGCTCATTCCTTTCAGCACTTCCCTCTCCTGGAAATCTCCTGGGAAAATCCCTCTCCTGACTGACAATGAATTTGTTGTGAAAGCAAAGATGCCGGCAAGGGGAACAATGTTCCCACTGAAGCTTCTGCCCCCACCTCATGCAAACCTCAGGACTTTGGATTAACACTGCAGCTGACCTCGGCATCGGGATTGGTCATAGTCTCCTTTCAGGCAGGTTTGACTTGCAGACAAGCAGGATACCACCTGGCTGCTGGAGCCCTGTGACTGCATCATCCAGGTGACCTTGCCTGGTTGAAGCCTCTGGACCTCGTTCAGTCTCAAGGCAGTAACATGACTTGTTGTGCCTCTGCACATCTGAACTCTCTTCCTTTTGCTCCTCTTCTGTGCTGGGCCCAGTCCTGTCTAACATCTTTACTGATGATCTGGAGCAGGGGATTGAGTCCAGCATCAGTAAGTTTGCAGCTGACACCAAGCTAGGAGCAGCTGTGGAGCTGTTGGAGGGTAGCAGAGCCCTGCAGAGGGACCTGGCCAGGCTGGATGGATGGGCAGAGGCCATTGGGATGAGACTGAACAAGGCCAAGTGCAGGATTCTGCACTTTGACCACAACAACTCCAAGCAGTGCTACAGGATGAGGCCAGAGTGGCTGAGAGCAGCCATGAAGAAAGGGACCTGGAGGTACTGGTAGAGAGTAGGCTGAAGATGAGGCAGCAGTGCCCAGGTGGGCAGCAGAGCCAATGGCATCCTGGGCTGGCTCAGGAGCAGTGTGGGCAGCAGGACAAGGGAGGTTCTTGTGCCCCTGTGCTCAGCACTGCTCTGGCCACACCTTGAGTGCTGTGTCCAGTTCTGGGCTCCTCCATTCAAGAGAGATGTTGAGGTGCTGGAAGGTGTCCAGAGAAGGGCAGCAAGGCTGGGGAGGGGCCTGGAGCACAGCCCTGTGAGGAGAGGCTGAGGGAGCTGGGGGGGTGCAGCCTGCAGCAGAGGAGGCTCAGGGCAGAGCTCATTGCTGCCTGCAGCTGCCTGCAGGGAGGCTGTAGCCAGGTGGGGTTGGGCTCTGCTGCCAGGCAGCCAGCACCAGAACAAGGGGACACAGCCTCAAGCTGTGCCAGGGCAGGTCCAGGCTGGATGTTAGGAGGAAGTTGTTGTCAGAGAGAGTGATTGGCATTGGAATGGGATGCCCAGAGAGGTGGTGGAGTCTCTGTGCCTGGAGGTGTTGAAGCCAAGCCTGGCTGGGGCACTTAGTGCCATGGTCTGGTTGATTGGGCAGGGCTGGATAAGCTTGGAGGTCTCTTACAACCTGGTTGTTTCTATGTTTTGATGATTCTTTTCCCCCCTAAATAAGAATGCATTTCCCTCATCTCTAACCCTGACCTCACCCTAACCCCAGACCCTAACCCAGCTTCCAGACAAAGTCTTCTTTGAAAAAAAAAACCAACCCAACATTGTCCTGGGTAGAGGCAAAGAAGAAAACGACAGACTGGGAGGAAGCAGCTGACAGTTCCCCCAGAAAAGGAAAGTTTAGGAAGGAGCCCCTGCCTTGCAAGCCTCCACAATGAGCCATTGTCAAATGCCACACACCATCTCCCCTGGAAGTGAGCAGAAATGGATTTGGTTTAAGAAGAACTCTTTAGCCAAAGCTCCACAGGGGCAGAAGGAGTTGGAAGAAGCCACGACACAGTTGCGTCCCACTGAGCCTTCACTGCAACTTGACTTGGTTGGGAGAGGAGCTCCAGTCAGCCTCAGAGGAGCTGCTTGCTGGGAATGTGAAACCACACAGATTCCTCAAGCTCTTTGGGGATGATGGGCATGGCTGAAGTGGATGATGCTGGGCATGTAGCCAGGGCTGGGCTATTTAGAAGTGTTTAGATGTGTCAGTGACAATGAAAATGCAGCTACTGACAAAGACTGGAGAAACAGTGGTGAGGAGGAGCTGGAAGGACTTCAAAGCCTTAACTGATACAGAGGCACCATGGGCTGTTGGAGAAGACCTGCCTCTAGTTGTTGCTCCACTCAGCACTGAGTTGTGTTAGACCCAGCAAATCCTTCCAGCACAGTGTCAGAGAAGTGACCTCTGCTGATTGCTCCACTCTCTTGGCACATTAGAACCCTGTGAGGAGAGGCTGAGGGAGCTGGGGGGTGCAGCCTGCAGCAGGGGAGGCTCAGGGCAGAGCTCATTGCTGTCTGCAGCTACCTGAAGGGAGGCTGTAGCCAGGTGGGGTTGGGTTCTGCTGCCAGGCAAGCAGCAACAGAAGGGGACACAGCCTCAAGCTGCACCAGGACAGGTTTAGGGTGGATGTTAGGAAGAAATTCTTCACAGCAAGAGTGATTGGCACTGGAATGGGCTGCCCAGGAAGGTGGTGGAGTCTTTGTGCCTGGAGGCGTTGAAGCCAAGCCTGGCTGGAGCACTTAGTGCCATGGTCTGGTTGGTTGGGCAGGGCTGGGTGCTAGGCTGGACTGGCTGAGCTTGGAGCTCTCTTCCTACCTGTTTGATTCTATGATTCTACTCTATGATTCTTTGGTCTCTTCTCCCAGGCAACCAGCAATAGAAGAAGGGGACACAGTCTCAAGTTGTGCCAGGGGAGGTGTAGGCTGGATGCTAGGAGGAAGTTCCTGGCAGAGAGAGTGATTGGCATTGGAATGGGCTGCCCAGGAGGTGGTGGAGTCGCTGTCCCTGGAGGTCACAGGGTACCTTGTGCAGACTTTATTTTTATTAACATGTATTACCTCCAAAGCAGCCAAAGTGCTGCTATTTCTGCCTATGCTCCTCTCTGGCCATCTGATGCCTGTAACCTTCAGTGGACCTGGCTGTTATTTAGCTGGTCCCTTATTTTGAGCCTTAGCTTGTAGGAGAAGTGCTGCCTGAAAGAAGGAACCAGCCCATGCAAGTTAGTGTCTGTGCTGTCAGCACAGGCTGGGAACACAGAACAGCAAGCTAGGAATTTTGGTCTCATTTTTAAAGAACTATTGTTTAAACTCAAGGGGCCCACCCTAGAGAGGTCTGTCCCAGATCCTTGTTTCCTGAAAGTCAACAAGAAGATTCCTGTTGACTGATGCAGGGAAAATTGTGCCCAGTGGGTTTCTGTCCATTGACTTTTAAGGATTTGTCACTCAGGAGTATGCAAAGTTGGAGTTTTTATAGGGTGACTGTTGAGAGGAGCAAGAGAAAACACTTTTTGGAATGTTTTCCCCCCAGTGAAGTTTAATTTCTATTAACACTTCTCATTGAGGTTTGGTAGAGCAAGAGGAGCAGGACTCGGTGCCAGTGAGAGGGAGGGAAGGGGGAGGCAGAGGCAGCAGCGGTGCAGTGTTAGTTCTCTGGCTTCACTCCAGCTTGGGGAACAGGTCTTAAACATACTTTTGGCTGAGGGCAGTTCACAGCAGAGCATCTCCACCCAAATTTTGTTACCTGTTAATCCCAGTGCTGACAACAGCTCTTGAGTCTTACTATATCAGTCTCACCTCTGTGCCCAGTAAGATCTTGGAGCAGGTCCTCCTGGAGGCACTACTGAGACAGGAGAAGAGTGAAGAGGTGATTGGCTATAACCAGCATGGCCTCACCAAGGGCAAATCCTGCCTGGCAAACCTGGTGGCCTTCTATGAGCAGGTCACAACACTCATAGATGAGGGGCAAGCAACTGATGGCATTGACCTGGACCTGAGCAAGGCCTTTGGCACTGTCCTGCACCACATCCTGGTCTCCAAGCAGGTGGAGCACTGATGGATACAGAACTGGCTTGGTGGCTGCACCCTAAGAGAGGCTGTCAATGGCTCCGTGGCCAAGTGCAAGCAGTGGCAAGCAGAGTCCCTCAGGGATCAGCCCTGGGACCAGTCTTCTTCAACACCTTTGTGGGTGCCATGGACAGAGGCACTGAGTGCATCCTCAGCAAGTTTGCTGACCACACCAAGCTGTGTGGTGCAGCAGCCAGGCTGGAGGGCAGGATCCATCCAGAGGCACCTGGACAGGCTGCAGAGGTGGGCACAAGCCAAGCTCAGGAGGTTCAACAAGACCAAGCGCTGAGTCCTGCATCTGGGTAGAGGCAATGCCAAGCACAAATCCAGGCTGAGAAGTGAGTGGCTGGAGAGCAGCCCTGAGGAGAGGGACTTGGGGGTGCTGCTGGAGGAGAAGCTCAGCAGGAGCCAGCAGTGTGCACTTGCAGCCCAGAGAGCAACCAGAGCCTGGGCTGCAGCAGCAGAAGTGTGGCCAGCAGGGCCAGGGAGGTGATTCTCCCCCTCTGCTGTGGTCTGCTGAGACCCCACCTGGAGTCCTGCCTCCAGCTCTGGAGCCCCTGGGACAAGAGGGCTGTGGAGATGCTGGAGAGTGTCCAGAGCAGGGCCAGGAGGATGCTGAGAGGCTGCAGCAGCTCTGCTGTGAGCACAGACTGCAAGAGTTGGGGCTGTGCAGGCTGGAGCAGAGGAGGCTCCCAGGTGACCTTCTTGTGGCCTGCCAGGATCTGAAGGGGGCCTAAAAAAAAGCTGGGGAGGGACTTTTTAGGCTGTGAGGGAGTGCCAGGACTGGGGGGAATGGAGCAAAGCTGGAGGTGGGGAGAGTGAGGCTGGAGGTGAGGAGGAAGTTGTTGAGCAGGAGAGTGGTGAGAGGCTGGAATGGGTTGCCCAGGGAGGTGGTTGAGGCCCCATGGCTGGAGGTGTTTAAGGCCAGACTGGATGAGGCTGTGGGCAGCCTGCTCTAGGGTAGGGTGTCCCTGGGCATGGCAGGAGTATTGGAACTGTCTGATCCTTGCAGTCCCTTCCAGCCCTAACTGTTTCTATGACTCTGTGTTATCTCTACATAAGCATTTGCTGGATTCCTCCAGAAGGTAACAAAGGTAAATGAAATGTTCTGCTGAGAGGGAGAGATGACTTCCAGGATGGCTGGGGACAGAGGCACTGAAAGAAGAAGTCAGCTGAGGGTGACTGCTAGGAGGAAGATGTGCAGCCTCTGCTGTGAGTCACTGGGGGCCCTGCAGAGCCCCAGGAAATCAGTGGCTGGTAAATGCCTGCCTTGGGTGCTGGAAAGTGGCAGAAAACCAACCTGCTGAAGCTTTTGCCTCCACCAAAGCCTCACGTTTCCTATGCTAAAAAGCTTGCTCCCTACAATAAATTTCAAGTTTAGTGATCCTCTGAATCTATCTTCCTTCCCTTGGCCCAAGAAAGGGGCAGCTGAGAGATACCAGTGCAGTTTGTTGCCTGCTAATTAGTTGTGCCTTGCCTGTGGAGAAAGGGTTTAGACTCCCCTCAGCTTTGCAGAAAGTAGTGGTTTTATTCCACTGCAGGTCACAGCAGGCTCCAAAGGGAAAGCAAAAGAAGAGCTGTACCTTAGGTGCTTGTGCTAAGCACTACTGGCACATGGCAGCAGACCCACGGGCTGCCTCTCTTGGGTTGCTAGCTTGGCTGCCTGTCCATGGCAACCTTGGCAGTCACACTTCCAGGCATGTGATGTACAGGAGGGAGATGAACTTCAGGTTGGATTATTTTGCTCCTCAGTTGCAAAGCCCCGTGCAAAGCACAGCTGCAACCAGCCAGCCAACACAGTGCTTCTGCAAAGGCTTTTTGCTGGCCTGCACTGTATCCACTGGGGTATTTCTTTTTCCAGCTAGAATGGGCTGCCCAGGGAGGTGGTGGAGTCACCGTGCCTGGAGGTGTTGAAGCAAAGCCTGGATGAGGCACTTGGTGCCATGGTCTGGTTGATTGGATAGGGCTGGGTGCTAGGTTGGACTGGATGAGCTTGGAGCTGTCTTCCAACCTGGTTGATTGTATGAAGGTTAGGACAATGATTATCCCATGGCATAGCTCTGAGGAACCTACAGCCATGGTTTGTCTTTCACACTCACAATTTATGTAAGATGTGTCTGGCTTAAGGAATCACTTTTACCAGCTCCCTCCAGGGCAGTGAGAGCATAGTGTGCCTGGACCAGGCAGGTGCTGGCATGCAAAAGGCTCTGTGCAGTAGCAGGAGGTGAGGAGTGGCAGTGCTGGAAGCTCTGTACTGAGCTCAGCTCTGTACTGTACTCAGCACTGCTCAGGCCACACCTTGAGTGCTGTGTCCAGTTCTGGGCTCCTCAATTCAAGAGAGATGTTGAGGTGCTGGAAGGTGTTTGGAGAAGGGCAGCAAGGCTGGGGAGGGGCCTGGAGCACAGCCCTGTGAGGAGAGGCTGAGGGAGCTGGGGGTTGTTTAGCCTGGGGGAGAGGAGGCTCAGGGGGCACCTCTTTGCTGTCTGCATCTCCCTGCAGGGAGGCTGTAGCCAGGTGGGGTTGGGCTCTTCTGCCAGTCATTCAGTGACAGAACAAGGGGACACAGCCTCAAGCTGTGCCAGGGCAGGTCTAGGCTGGATGTTAGGAGGAAGTTGTTGTCAGAGAGAGTGATTGGCATTGGAATGGGCTGCCCAGGGAGGTGGTGGAGTGGCTGTGCCTGGAGGTGTTGAAGCCAAGCCTGGCTGGGGCACTTAGTGCCATGGTCTGGTTGCTTGGGCAGGGCTGGGTGCTAGGTTGGGCTGGCTGAGCTTGGAGGCCTCTTCCAACCTGTTTGATTCTGTGATTCTCTGATGCTCTCCATGCTGGTGGGAAGGTTTCTGAGTAACACAGAGTTCCATGCTGTGGGCTGGGAACGGTGTCTGCTAACAGAGAGCATCATGCACTTGCGTAAGCCAAGTGAAGGAATGTAGGAGCTGGGTGTATGACATCCTGCTTTTCATTGGAAGGGAAACCACAGCCATGGTGCACATCCGAGCATGTTCTGCAGCCAGACCAAAAATGTGCAGCTTGCCTCTCTGAGCCAGCTATTGTGTTTTAAAGCAAAGGGACACAAACTTCACTGTCTCCACCCCAGTGTGACAGCTCGTCTCGCTGCAGCGCCTGGGTCAGAGGGAAGGCAGCACTTCCATAACTGGTGTTCCTCCAGGGACATGAGAATCATCTGAAACCAAATACTTGCTCCTGTAATGCTTACCATCTCCTCCTTTGACTCATCTGAGACACATCTGTAGCTCCCCCCACAGCAGCCACAGCTATCAATAGAGACATTTCATAAGTTCCTTTCATTGTGTGGTCAGGCAGAAAGATGAAGAGATCATTAGCAGATAAATGCTACTCAGAGTCATCATCTGGTGCCACCAGAAGGGTTTACTTCAACTTTCAACTGTACCTCTGTATCTGTGTGTTTGCCTGAGGAAGTGTGCTCTACAGACCTCATTTGGTCCACTGCAACTTAAAGCTTTTGTTCTGTGGGGGGAAAATCAGCCCAGAAAAAGGTCTTATAAAAAACCTGAGTGGAGAGCTGAGACCTCATTGCTGTCTGCAACTACCTGAAGGGAGTTTGTAGCCAGGTGGGGTCAGGTCTTCTGCCAGCCAACCAGCATTAGAACAAGGGGACACAGTCTCAAGTTGTGCCAGGGGAGGTCTAGGCTGGATGTTAGGAGGAAGTTGTTGTCAGAGAGAGTGATTGGCATTGGAATGGGCTGCCCAGGGAGGTGGTGGAGTTGCCCTGCCTGGAGGTGTTGAAGCCAAGGCTGGCTGGGGCACTTAGTGCCATGGTCTGGTTGGTTGGGCAGGGTTGGGTGCCAGGCTGGGCTGGCTGAGCTTGGAGCTCTCTTCCTACCTGGTTGATTCTATGATCTGGAATTATGGAAGAAGTACTTTCTGAGTACTCTCAGGTGTTCCCCCACCTAAAGAGCAGCCTCCACAGCATCTTGCAAGCCTGAGAACTTGCCTTGCTTTCTTAACTGTTGTTCTCATGGTGCATTTGAAATGCTTAGTCTGCCTGCAGTTGAAGCTAGCAGCTATAGCTGGCTGCATAACTTGTTGGGAGTGACATCTCCAACACAGAGGAGGTTATGAAACACAAAGTGAAGAGAAACATTTCCAGCTTTCATTACAAGAAGGATGTGAGAAATCTGTGCCTTGGGCAGTCACTTCATGGTGTCTGTTGGGCACTCCATCAACTCAATAGAGTGGTATCAAGATCTCACTTTCCTGAGCCCCTCAGGAGCATTTGTGTGGCCATGAGTGATGATTATTCAGCTAAACTGCTTTTCTGGAGGCTGTTGGGAGCCTTACAGGAATAGTCCTTTGAACAAGCATCAAGTGACTGTTTTCATAGCGAATGAACCACTACTTTTGTATCATGCAAAGCTAAGCTTCAGCTACCAGCATCAGATCTGAGCTTTACCCAAGCTCGGCAGTGTTTGGATCAGGGTTTTGACTGGAGCCTATCAGAAGTGAGTTTCTGCAACCCTGAGCTAGGAGCAGGGGTTGATCTGTTGGAGGGTAGGAGAGTTCTGCAGAGGGACCTGGACAGGCTGGATGGGTGGGCAGAGGCCAAGGGGATGAGACTGAACAAAGCCAAGTGCAGGGTTCTGTACTTTGGCCACAACAACCCCAAGCAGCACTAGAGGCTGGGGACACAGTGGCTGAGAGCAGCCAGGAACAAAGGGACCTGGGGGTGCTGGGAGAGAGGAGCTGAAGATGAGCCAGCAGTGCCCAGGTGGGCAGCAGAGCCAATGGCATCCTGGCCTGGCTCAGGAGCAGTGTGGGCAGCAGGACAAGGGAGGTTCTTCTGCCCCTGTGCTCAGCACTGCTCAGGCCACCCCTTGAGTGCTGTGTCCAGTTCTGGGCTCCTCCACTGCAGAGAGATGCTGAGGTGCTGGAAGGTGTTTGGAGCAGGGCAGCAAGGCTGGGGAGCGTCCTGGAGCACAGCCCTGTGAGGAGAGGCTGAGGGAGCTGGGGGTGTGCAGCCTGCAGCAGAGGAGGCTCAGGGCAGAGCTCATTGCTGTCTGCAGCTACCTGCAGGGAGGCTGTAGCCAGCTGGGGTTGGTCTCTTCTGCCAGGCACCCAGCAACAGCACAAGGGGACAGAGTCTCAAACTGTGCCAGGGGAGGTCTAGGCTGGATGTGAGGAGGAAGTTGTTGGCAGAGAGAGTGATTGGCATTGGAATGGGCTGCCCAGGGAGGTGGTGGAGTCGCCGTGTCTGGAGGTGTTCAAGTAAAGCCTGGATGGGGCACTTAGTGCCATGGTCTGGTTGATTGGATAGGGCTGGGTGCTAGGTTGGAGTGGATGATCTTGGAGCTCTCTTCCACCCTTCTTGATTCTATGAATCTCTCTGAGAACCATTCAGCCATAGCTGTTGTGCTGCTGGCTCCAGACATCCTGCTCACTCTGTGCAGCTCTGCTCCACAGCTCACTAATGAACCACTGCCTTTATTTCATTCCCTTGGATATTTAGACCAAGAAAATTTAATTGTCTTATTTTAACCTAAATTTCTGCTGTAGCAGTGAAACACAAACAGGCATTAAAGCCATGAGCACAAATGGAAGGAGCCAGGCTCTGCTGAGTGATGCCCAGGGACAGGCCAAGGGGCAGTGGGTGGAAGCTGAGGCATAGGAAGTTTCACTTAAACATGAGGAGGGATTTTTTTCCCCAGTGAGGGTGACAGAGCACTGGAACAGGCTGCCCAAGGGGGCTGTGGGGTCTCCCTCTCTGGAGAGATTCCAAACCTGCCTGAATATGCTCCTGTGTGATCTGCTCTGGGTGATCCTGTGCTGGCAGAGGGATTGGACTGGGTAAGCTTTGGAGATCCCTTCCAGCCCCTGACATTCTGGGATTCTATGAAAAACCAACTCTGCCCTTTGTTTCTTTCCTGGCTCTCTGGAATCCTGCTCCCAGGATCTTCCTCAGGCAGGAGCAGGTTGAGCACAATATGAGTGATTTCAGTGTAGCATGGTGTTCACAGCTCTCAGCTTGCTTTGTGCTTGCAGCTCACAGATAAAGGATCATAGAATGGTTTAGGTTGGAAGGGACCTCAAAGCTCAGCCAGTTCCAAGGCCCTGCTATAGGGGGTTCCCACTAGAACAGGTTGCTGAAGGCTTCATCCAACCTGGCCTTGAACACCTCCAGGGAGGTTGTGCAGCACAAAATCTCCCAGTGTGATCTTTGATCCCATTGGGTGATTCTGTGCTGCACAACCTCCCAGGGCAACCTGTGCCAGTGTCTCACCACCCTCACTGTGAAGAACATCCAGTTCCTAACATCCAGTTTCAGTCTCCCTTCTGCCAGTTCAAACCCATTCCTCCTCCTCCTGTCACTACCAGACCTTGTCAATAGTCCCTCCCCAGCCCTCCTGGAGCCCCCTTCAGATCCTGCAAGGTCACTCCAAGCTCTCCTCCAAGCCTTCTCTTCTCCAGGCTGCACAGCCCCAACTCTCTCAGCCTGTCCTCACAGCAGAGCTGCTGCAGCCCTCTCAGCATCTTGGTGGCCTCCTCTGCACTGGCTCCAACACTTCCATGTCCTGCTTGTGCTGGGAGCTGCAGAACTGCCCCCAGGACTGCAGGTGGGGTGTGAGGAGAGCAGAGCCAAGGGGCAGAATCCCCTCCCTTGCCCTGTGCCCACACTGCTCTTGCTGCAGCCCAGCACAGGGTTGTGTCTGGGCTGCACTCACCCTGCAGGCTCCTGTGGAGCTTTGCATCAGCCCAGACCCCCAGGGCCTGTTCCTCAGGGCTGCTCTCAGCCATTCCCCACCCAGCCTGGAGCTGTGCTTGGGATTGCCCTGACCCAGGTGCAGGACCTTACACTTGGCCTTGTTGAATGCCCTGAGGTTGGCCTGGGCACAGCTCTGCAGCCTGTGCAGGTCCCTCTGGATGGATCCCTGCCCTCTAGCAAGTTGATTGTGCCACACTAAAAGGGAAAAAATGTCACAAAAGGGGAAAAAAACCCAACCTAACCCAACAACAAACTGCTGCCTGCAGTCTAAAGACAAACCCAAAGCAGCAGTCATACATCTTGCATTTCACAGCAGCCAGAGCACAGCATTATCAAAACTGTTAATCACAGCATTGTTATCAGTTGAAATGTGTCAAGGACCTGGCAGAACAGTAGGAGCTTGAGCAGGGAGGTTTGGAATACACTTTTATGTGCTCTCAAATTTTTGGTAGTCATTCTGCAGGGATTAAGAAGAAAACTGGGAAAGGAGGTCAGAAATGCTCTTGTTCTGAAGTCATCCTCACTTTTACAAGTGCAGACAGAGGGATCTGTACCTCACTGGGCAGACAGGGCAGAGTTAAACCCCACCACCACTATTGCACTCCTGTGGGAGTCAGTAAACTATCAGCTCCTCCTGTTTTACAGGGGCCAGGACTAAACAGCATCAGCAGGGAAGCACAGGATGAAGGACATGGAACTGGTCTAGTTGACTGGATAGGGCTGGGGCATAGGTTGGGCTTGGATGATCTTGGAGGTCTCTTCCAACCTGGTTGATTCTATGATTCTGTGAGCTGTTGGAGTGAGTTCAAAGGAGGCCATGAAGATGCTCAGAGGGCTGCAGCAGCTCTGCTATGTGGACAGGCTGAGAGAGTTTGGGCTCTGCAGCCTGGAGAAGGCTTTAAGGAGACCTTGGAGCGACCTTCCAGTATCTGAAGAGAGCTACAGGAGGGCTGGGGAGGGACTATTGACAAGGTCTGGTAATGACAGGATGAGGAGGAATGGGTTTGAACTGGCAGAGGGGGGATTGAAAGTGGATGCCAGGAAGCAGTTGTTTGCAGTGAGGGTGGTGAGACCCTGGCACAGGTTGCCCATGTGTATACAATACTGTGTGACAGCTTTGCTAAGGCCCTGCAAAGAGTGCAGCCTCAGGAAGCTTGCAGGCAGCACAGAGATGAGAGGAGTGCCTTATGCACCAGAGAGCTGTGCTGCCATTTGGAGTGGCCTCAGAGGCTGGAGAACTGATCCAAGAGGAATATTACCTGTCAGAGACTCAGTCACAGAAGGTTTGAGATGGGAAGGCACCTCTGGAGCTCACCTGCTCCAAACCCTGCAGCCCCACCTCCACTCACACAGGGTCACCTAGGCCATGGCTGGATGCTCAAGAACCACCATTCTGTGAGTCTGTAACCATCTGCTATGTGCTGCTGTCAGGGCTTGGTGGAGGCTTGGCCTGACGACTTGTAGCTGCTGGAATGACTTTACAGATTGCCCCCTGTGTAATGCTGTGAAGGATGTGTTCTGCTAGAAGCCATTTCAGTCATTTGTCCTGTAATGAATGGAGACTTTCCTCAGTTAGAGATGTCCTCAGTACCTAATTATACCCTCAGGTTCTGCATAATTTAGGTGCTGTGAGCATTGTGCTGTGTTCATCTTGTAGCCTGCCAGCTCTCTGAACTTGCTCTGGAGCTGCTTTTGAAACAGCAGGGCTATGGCTGCTGGCTGGGGGAGGGGATACCTGGTGCTAGGGTGAGCCAGTGAGACCTGACAGGAGACCTGTGAGCATTGTGCTGTGTTCATCTTGTAGCCTGCCAGCTCTCTGAACTTGTTCTAGAGCTGCATTTGAAACAGCAGGGCTATGGCTGCTCTCTCATGGGGGGGGGGGGGGCGGAATCTGGTGCTAGGGTGAGCCAGTGAGACCTGACATGCTGCTTCTGTGCTACTAGGAGCTGCTGGAGAAGCAGCTATCTGGAAAGTCACATTCAGGCACATTTCACACTAGGGCAAATAGGCAATGTGCATGCCAGCACTTCATAGTTGTTGATAAAACTGGACTCTACCAAAAGACTCAGGACAGAACTAAGCCTGTAAGTTTGAATCCAGCATCTTAAAGAGAGTCAAACTCCAGGTTAGGATTCCTTTGGTGTAACAGCAATGGCCCTAGCAATAGGTAGTTAGCCTGTAATATTTCTGAGGGAAGCAAGGAGTATATTTTATCTCCCAGAGATGGATCTGGATGGTTAAACACAAGCAGTAAAACTGAACTGAAAGCTGTGAAAGTGGTTGCAAGAGAAAGTGTGTGGCAGATGCTATTGGGAAGGTATCAGAAGCTTAGCAGAGTGTGTGTGAAACTCCTGCTCTCTCTGCTGGGGTCCTCATGAAACAGTGGAGCAGCCTCTGATTTCCTTTCAAGTCAACCTCTGCCACATGGTCCTGCTGACAAGTGATGAAAGGACAGACAGAGGCAGTGGGCTGCAGAGAGCAGCCAGAGCCTGGGCTGCAGCAGGAGCAGTGTGGGCAGCAGGGTGAGGGAAGTGATCCTGCCCCCTGCTATGCACTGGTGAGACCTCACCTGGAGTACTGCATCCATTTCTTCAGCCACTGGGACAAGAGGGATATGGAGGTGCTGGAAGGTGTCCAGAAAAGGGCCATGAGGATGAGCAGAGGGCTGGATCTGCTCTGCTGTGAGGAGAGGCTGAAGGAGTTGGGGTTGTTCAGTCTGGAGAGGAGAAGGCTCCCAGGGGACCTTATTGTGGCCTTTCAGTATCTGAAGGGGGCTACAAGAAAGCTGGGGAGGGACTCTTTAGGCTGTCAGGGAGTGATAAGACTGTGATGAATGGAACAAAGCTGGAAATGGGGAGATTCTGACTGGATGTTAGGAAGAAATTGTTCAGCATGAGGGTGGTGAGAGTCTGAAAGGGGTTGCCCAGGGAGGTGGTGAAAGCCTCATCCCTGGAGGTGTTTTAAGGCCAGGCTGGATCATAGAATCGTAGAATCAAGCAGGTTGGAAGAGACCTCCAAGCTCATCCAGTCCAACCTAGCACCCAGCCCTGCCCAACCAGCCAGACCATGGCACTAATGCCTCATCCAGGCTTTGCTTGAACACCTCCAGGGAGAGTGACTCCACCACCTCCCTGGGCAGCCTGTTCTAGTGTGAGGTGTCCCTGCCCATGGCAGAGGAGGTTGGAACTGGATGATCCTTGTGGTGCCTTCCAACCCTGACTGATTCTGTGATTCTATGGTAATGTGTCATGTTCATTAAACTGACCTAGAGCAAATGGAGAGCATGAACAGGAGGCACAGACATGATACTGTGCCAGCAGAGGTGAGGAGCAAGTGTAAATGGGTTTGGTATAGAATCATAGAATCAGGCAGGTAGGAAGAGAGCTCCAAGCTCATCCAGCCCAACCTAGCACCCAGCCCTGGCCAACCAACCAGACCATGGCACTAAGTGCCCCAGCCAGGCTTGGCTTCAACACCTCCAGGCATGAGCACTGCACCACCTCCCTGGGCAGCCCATTCCAATGCCAATCACTCTCTCACTCTCTGGTAAGGCATGTGGTGAAGAATGAACCAATGAAACCCCAGAATCATCTTCCCCTTTTCCCCTGGGATTCCTCACCAGACACAGCACTCTGCCTGTGGTCTCGCCAGGGCTGAGTCAAAGGCAAGAGTCACTTCCCCTGAGTCGCGGGCGAGACTTGCTGCTGCTGAGCTCAGGATGCCACCGGCACTCTCTGCCACCAGGGCACTCTGCTGCCTGATCCTCAGCTTGTTTTCCACAACCAGATCCAGATCTTTTTTCAGCAGACTTACTTCCCAATCAGTTAGCTTCATCCTGTATTGGTGCTTGGAGTTATTCCTCCTCAAGAGGAGAACCTCAAGGGAGGTTCTCATCCCCCTCTACTCTGCCCTGGTGAAGGCTCATCTTGAGTACTGCCTTCAGTTTTGGGCTCTTCAGTTTAAGAGGGACTGGGATCTGCAAGAGGGGGTCCAGCAGAGGGCTATGAGGATGATGAGGGGACTGGAGCACTGCCTGGAGAAGAGGCTGAGGGCCCTGGGGATGCTTAGTCTGGAGAAGAGAAGACTGAGAGGGGATTGAATAAATGTCTATAACTGAGGGCTGGGGGTCAGGAGGGGGGGACAGGCTCTGCTCACTGCTCCCTGGGATAGGACAAGTAGCAATGGATGGAAGCTGCAGCACAGGAGGTTTCAGCTCAACACAAGGGGAACTTCTTGACTGGAAGTGTCCCAGAGCCCTGGCACAGACTGCCCAGAAAGCCTGTGGAGTCTCCTCCTCTGGAGCCTTTCCAGGCCTGTCTGGATGTGTTGCTGTGTGCCCTGAGCTGGATTGTGTGGTGCTGCTCTGGCAGAGGGGGGTTGGACTGGATGAGCTCTTTGGGTCCCTTCCAACCCCTGACATCCTGTGAGAGGCAGAGTTTGGCATTTTGCTCTGGTGAGCTTCGTGAGATCCTTGCCAGTCCATTTCTCCAGCCTGGTCAAACTCCTTTAGCTAGCTGATGCCTTCCTGCACGTCAGTCACATCTATTAACCAAGGACTTGGTACACACTCTGAGTACTTCTGCTGCCTATTTAAGGTGAGTACCATTCCTAGGCAGATGATCTACAGAAATATTTATGCTGATCTCAGAAGGAATATTTGTAATGTAAAAAAAAATTATTTGATCTTCGAAGTTATTTGGGCACCAAATTGCTGGGGGAGCACCAAAAATAGCTCCAATGTTCTAGACCTAAGGCATTATTCAACATAATAATTAAGCCTTGGAAATTTGGGCCCAGAATTCATTTGCTGATATCCATTACTCTGCCAAGGGGGGAAAAAAAAAAGAGGAAAAAAAGGTGGAAAATGGCAGTTGCAAATGATAGACTATTTTGGGCTGGTGCCTGGATTGCTTCCTCATTAATCTTTGTCAAACCCAGAATAATTTCAAAACTGTGGCATGCCTGAGTCACTGAGGGAGGGTATGGGAAAGAAAAGCTGCTCATGGGAAATGTTTTACTGCTGGTCAGCTCGGTGCCACCCCAGAGAGATAACACAGCACTGGGAAGAGCCTTCATGCACTGCACAGGAGGGCCTGTAAGTAATGCTGCTTTAGGGTTAATTGATCTAGGTTAAGTGCAGAGTTCTGCACTCTGGCCACAACAACCCCAAGCAGTGCTACAGGCTGGCGCCAGAGTGGCTGAGAGCAGCCAGGCAGAGAGGGACCTGGGGGTGCTAGGAGAGAGGAGCTGAGCATGAGGCAGCAGTGCCCAGGTGGGCAGCAGAGCCAATGGCATCCTGGGCTGGCTCAGGAGCAGTGTGGGCAGCAGGACAAGGGAGGTTCTTGTGCCCCTGTGCTCAGCACTGCTCAGGCCACACCTTGAGTGCTGTGTCCAGCTCTGGGCCCCTCAGTTGCAGAGAGATGTTGAGGTGATGAAATGTGCCCAGAGAAGGGCAGCAAGGCTGGGGAGGGTCCTGGAGCACAGCCCTGTGAGGAGAGGCTGAGGGAGCTGGGGGTGTGCAGCCTGCAGCAGAGGAGCCTCAGGGCAGAGCTCATTGCTGTCTGCAGCTGCCTGCAGGGAGGCTGTAGCCAGGTGGGGTTGGAGTCTTCTCCCAGGCACCCAGCAACAGAAGAAGGGGACACAGTCTCAAGTTGTGCTGGGGGAGGTCTAGGCTGGATGTTGTTAGGAAGTTGTTGGCAGAGAGAGTGATTGGCATTGGAATGGGCTGCCCAGGGAGGTGATGGAGTCTCTGTGCCTGGAGGTGTTGAAGCCAAGCCTGGCTGGGGCACTTAGTGCCATGGTCTGGTTGCTTGGCCAGGGCTGGGTGCTAGGTTGGGCTGGCTGAGCTTGGAGCTCTCTTCCAACCTGGTTGATTCTATGATTAATAGCAAATGGCTGTGCATAGTAATGATGGACTGAGGCAGGTGTTCTAAGGTACAAGGACCTGCTCCATTTAATTGTTGTCAGCTAAATGATTGGAGGGTCTGTTCCTAAAGTTCACAAAACAATTTGGTCCCAGACTCCTCTCTTATATTGTATAGAGTGATGTGATGTGTCAAAGGGGCTGTGTAACCTCTCTTGTTCCCCTTTGTCCTTTGCACTGCAGCATTCTGTGATTTGTAGTTAATTGGCAAGCTACCACTGGCAAACTTGGAGGAAGAGACCTCCAAGCTCATCCAGTCCAACCTAGCACCCAGCCCTGGCCAATCAACCAGGCCATGGCACTAAGTGCCTCAGCCAGGCTTTGCCCTATCATTCAGGTAGTTGTAGACAGCAATGAGCTCTGCCCTGAGCCTCCTCTGCTGCAGGCTGCACACCCCCAGCTCCCTCAGCCTCTCCTCACAGGGCTGTGCTCCAGGACCCTCCCCAGCCTTGCTGCCCTTCTCCAAACACCTTCCAGCATCTCAACATCTCTCTTGATTTGAGGAGCCCAGAACTGGACACAGCACTCAAGGTGTGGCCTGAGCAGTGCTGAGCACAGGGGCACAAGAACCTCCCTTGTCCTGCTGGCCACACTGCTCCTGAGCCAGCCCAGGATGCCATTGGCTCTCTTGGCCACCTGGGCACACTGCTGGCTCATCTTCAACTCCTCTCTCCCAGCACCCCCAGGTCCCTCTCTGCCTGGCTGCTCTCAGCCACTCTGGCCCCAGCCTGTAGTGCTGCTTGGGGTTGTTGTGGCCAAACCGTAGAACCCTGCACTTGGCTTTGTTCAGTCTCATCCCATTGGTTCTGCCCACCCATCCAGCTTGGCAAGGTCCCTCTGTGGGGCTCTCCTACCTTCCCACAGACAACCCCTGCTCCTAGTGGGGGACTCCCTCCTGTATTTTTGCCCCTTAGTGACCCATAGTTCAGCACTGGATTTTTTTTGCCAGGATCCAAAAAAGGGAAGTGATGCTGCAAAACTGCAATGTGAGTAAGGCTAGGAGGGCAGGCAGCTGCCAGAAGAGGAAATACTCATCTCTGTATTCTTATGGTGTCCTTTCTCTTCCTTAATTCCTGCACAAAATCCCAACAGCCTTGGCGAGGCAAAGGTTGCTGCGTAGCTCTAGCGCCAAGGGAGTAAATGTTGCCCTCTTCATCTAATAACTCTCTTTACAAGACTGTTTTTATACATAAAGATCCTACACAACCATGCAGGGCAGAGCCTGCCCACCTGCTGTGGTCCTCCTTAGAGCAGCTCAGACAGAAGAGCTGCACAGAGAAAAGTGGTGTCAGACTTTGCACGAGGCTGCAAAACCCGAGTGGTACTAACCAGTGCCAAATCAACTGGGTTTGAGGTCCCCACGTGGAGCCTGGGTTAGGTCTGTGTCAAAAGAGACTGCAGACCTCAAGGTCTGACTCTCTTTATTTTGCTTTGCCAAATCAGCTGTGTCTCTGTTTAAAAAGCTAACTGCTTGGTAAATTCCTTCCCCCACCCCCTGCTGCTTCTGTGTTGTTAAAAATCAGCAGAGCTTGCACCATTAAGCCCTGTCGAAGCAGTTTAAGCACCAAAACCACTCAGCATCTGTCAGGATATTCCTCAGCACTACAAAGTGGCTGGAAAACAACCAGGAAGAAAGGGACCTAGGGGTAGTGGTGGATAGTAGGCTGAAGATGAGCCAGCAGTGTGCCCAGGTGGGCAGCAGAGCCAATGGCATCCTGGGCTGGCTCAGGAGCAGTGTGGGCAGCAGGACAAGGGAGGTTCTTCTGCCCCTGTGCTCAGCACTGCTCAGGCCACCCCTTGAGTGCTGTGTCCAGTTCTGGGCTCCTCCATTGCAGAGAGATGTTGAGGTGATGGAATGTGCCCAGAGAAGGGCAGCAAGGCTGGGGAGGGGCCTGGAGCACAGCCCTGTGAGGAGAGGCTGAGGGAGCTGGGGGGGTGCAGCCTGCAGCAGAGGAGGCTCAGGGCAGAGCTCATTGCTGCCTGCAGCTGCCTGCAGGGAGGCTGTAGCCAGATGGGGTTGGGCTCTTCTCCCAGGCACCCAGCAACAGAACAAGGGGACACAGCCTCAAGCTGTGCCAGGGGAGGTCTAGGCTGGATGTGAGGAGGAAGTTGTTGTCAGAGAGAGTGATTGGCATTGGAATGGGCTGCCCAGGGAGGTGGTGGAGTGGCCATGCCTGGAGGTGTTGAAGCAAAGCCTGGCTGGGGCACTTAGTGCCATGGTCTGGTTGACTGGCTAGGGCTGGGTGCTAGGTTGGGCTGGATGAGCTTTGAGGCCTCTTCCAACTTGCTCAATTCTATGATTAAACAAGAATCAGGCCCAAGTAAGGCCAAGGAAAAGCAGCATGCTGAGCAAGAAGGTCCCAGCTGGGGTCAGATGCCAGCCCTGCTCACCCTCAGCTCCTGTTGCATGCAAAGCCAAGAACAACTCAACCAATAACTAATTACAGTGAGGGGAAGGGGAAATTGGTGCAGTGAGTGCTAGTGGAATTCATAAAGCCTAGTGCCAGTAAAACACAGTGTGGGTACAAAAGAGCAGTTCAGTTCCTGGCTACCTGCTGTGTGCAAGCTGAAGCCAAGCCATAGCAATATCTCCAGCATGCATTAGCAAAGATAAGCACTCTCTATTAGAAGATAAAATTGCTATAGTTTGTTTCATTTAATTAGTATCTCATCTGTGCCCTGATGCAGCTTTTTGCACCCTGCTCTGCAGTTGGCTTCTTTGCGAGCCTGCTTTTAGCCCTTGGGGTGCACTTCTCTCTGGCACACTAGTCTTTGGGTCCCTTTCTGATGTCTGGACACATCTGGAGCTTCCTTTCTGTCATGCTGTGCTGTTTCAGGCACCTGTAAGTATTGCATTGAAAAAGAAGGAAAGATGTGAGCACTGGACTGTTTCCCATCGAACTGAACTTCACCTCACAGAGTTACTGTGCTGGTTTGAAGCTAATTGGAGTATTTTAATGAGGAAAAATCAGGTGCTAGGCTGTGAAAAGGAAACAATGGTGATGGATACTTCACTCATAGGCTTGCTGAGATGGATAATAGTAAGGTCACAAACATAGATAAGACAGTTTCTATCTGTTGGAGTCAATGTCTGTGTTTTCTCCCTGGGCTTCTGCTGCTCTGCCTGGATCTGTGTAACCCAACCAAGCATTCTGCTTCTAACCCCCCTTGCTGATCCTTCCAGCTCACATTGCACATAAGGCAGACTGGCATAAGAGTGAGGGATGGAAAGAAGTTGGAAGGGTGGTTGGGAGCCCCTCCTGGGGACTCTGAATGTCTGGGAGGGGCATTGTGTTTCTGCATGACCTTTAACTAGCATGTAACTGTATATATTTGTAATGTACTGTAACTATCTGCTTGTCTATTGTGCTAAGCTGTGAATGTAAAGCTTCATTCCTTAACTTCCAGCTGGCTGAGTCCAGTCTGGGAGATTTCATTGTGTATCTGTGGTGGGAAACTCCAAAACCATCACAGTTAATAATTCACATTAGAGAGGTGCTGATAGGCAGCAGAGATTGTGTCAACTGCAGGCAATTAGGGTTAAAACTGTGTACAAATTTGTAGCTGCACTATCCCAGGAGAAACCCAAAGAAGAGCTGGTACCTCTCAAACATGTTTTCTTCCCTCTGTACTGGCTTATCTCCAGCTGAAAACAGAGAGAGCTTCATTCCCCATCCCTGGGCAGCACGCACATGCTGCTCCATCTGTTCCTCCCTCCCTGGCAGCTGCTCTGGCTGCTCCCCACAGGTCAAGCTGCACTCCCCTCCATGGAGTTAGCAATGGGAAGTTCCTGCCCTCCCCTCTTGCCCTTCCCAGTGTCTGCATAAGGCAAAGCCAGTGTCTGTGTAAGGCAAAGGCACTGTCTGTGGGGAGCCACTGGGTGCTCAGGCAGGCTCATGGCCCTCTTTCACACACACAAAGATATATGTGTGTGAGCCACGGTGTCTACAGAGCAAATGAGAAAGAAGAGGGCACAAGCTGTAAAAGGACAGCTCAGTTTGGGGCTCCCCAGATTAAGAGTGACTGGGAGCTGCTGGGGACAGTCCAGCAGAGGGCTACGAAGATGGCGAGGGGACTGGAGCACTGCCTGAGCAGAGGCTGAGGGACCTGGGGCTGCTTGGTCTGGAGAAGAGAAGACTGAGAGGGGATTGGATCAATGTTTACAACTATCTGAGGGCTGGGGGTCAGGAGCAGGGGGACAGGCTCTGCTCACTGCTCCCTGGGATAGGACAAGCAGCAATGGATGGAAGCTGCAGCACAGGAGGTTCCAGCTCAACACAAGAGGGAACTTCTTAACTGTAAGGGTCCCAGAGCCCTGGCACAGGCTGCCCAGAGAGGCTGTGGAGTCTCCTTCTCTGGAGCCTTTCAAGGCCTGTCTGGGTGTGTTCCTGTGTGCCCTGAGCTGGATTGTGTGGTGCTGCTCTGGCAGGGGGGTTGGACTGGATATGATCTCTTTGGGTCCCTTCCAGTCCCTAACATCCTATGATCCTGTGGCATGATAATCCCTTTTGGTCTCTTCCAACCCCTGGCGTCCTGTAAAGCCTGTGTGACAAAAACATCTTGCAACACCTTTTAGAGGCATCTTGCCCCTGTTCATAGCTGTGCTCATGGAGACAAAGACCTCAGTCTCACACAGAGTGCTTTAGCCTCTGCCTGAGGCAGCCCTGCAGTGGGAAGCAGCAGCAGCCAGTCCCAAGCAGATCTGTGTCAGCAGTGTATGGGTGTATACAACCTCCACATAAGCAGCACAGGAAGCCTTCAGAGCTGCTGCTGTGGGGCATGGGGGGGTGTGAGTGTGGTCATGGGGCATGGCTGGGGGGTCAGGAGCACACAGAGAGGGGGCAGCTTGTTTCTGCCCACCAGAGAAACAGGAAAAGGGATGAGTCCAGCCACACAGAGAGCTGCTGGGACTCAAGGTGCTTTTGTCACACAGGCTCACAGGATGGCAGGGGTTGGAAGGGACCAAAAGGGATCATCGAGCCACACAGGCTCACAGGATGTTAGAGGCTGGAAGGGACCCAAAGAGATCCTCCAGTCCAACAAGCTAGCAGTGTACAGCTGCAGCTAACAACTTTCTGGTGTTGTTGCCTTTCAGTTTGAGCCACTGCAGTGCCAGCAAGAAGCAGAAGAGGATGCGGGGATTGGTCTCCATGGCCCGGAGCGCATGGGGAGTGTTTATATCCGAAAGGCAGCCTGGCTGGAAGTATCTGATGCAGCTTTTTGCAGTCTGCTCTGTAGTTGGCTTCTTTGCCAGCTTGCTGTTATTCCTTGGCATGCACTTCTCCCTGGCACAGCACTCCTTGGGTCCCTTACTGATTTCTGGATCCCTCTGGGTCTTGCTCTCCATCGCGCTCTGCTGTTTCAAGCACCTGCGCTGCTTCAGTGCCCTGCTCCTGCTTTCCTGCGGGCTGCAGAGCGGCAGGAACGCCCTCATCACTGCTGCCACAGGCGTCCTGATGGCAGGCAGCATCCAGAATACCTTCCACAACCTGAAGGTTCTGGCAGACAGCATAACCTGCCACTTAGAGTACGAGCAGTTTGCCTTGCTCAAGTACTACGTTGAGGCAGTGAGGCTGATTTACGAGGCAGCCAGGCTTCCCCCCGAGCTCCTGCGGGATGAGTTCACCCCATCCTACTCCATTGCAGACCAGGCACTGAAACAAGAGCTCAACGACACCAAGCAAGCCATGCAGAGAGTTGCTAGCCAGGTATCCTTTATGCTGACCCTAGTGTCCTGCATAGGCCAGAAAATCCTGCCTGGAGTTGGGATTTTCCTGGCTTCTTTTGGGACTGGCCTCTTTATCAAGAAGTTTGTGGGCTCTGGCAGTGCCAAATTTATGAACATTTACATCACAAAACGGTTCATTGCTTTTGATGAGTGCCAGAAGCAGCAGCAAAGACCCTGCCTTCTGCCACTCAGCAGAGAAGAAAGGAAAACCTACGTGACAATCCCATCTTTCTGCCTCACCAGGAAGGAAAGGAAAAACATGCAGTACTTTTTCCTCCCTGTGATTGTCAATCTCTGCACCTGGCTGCTCTTTGCTGCAGTAGATTATCTGTTGTATTGGTTAATTATTTCTGTCAATAAGCACCTCCAGGAAGTTCCAGATCTAGAGATTAAATTCATCTTCTCTCAGCGAGTAAGTATCTGTCAGCACTGCTTATTTCTTTAGTATCGAAAAGCTTCCCTCAGCTGTGTCCAGTTCTGGGCTCCTCCATTGCAGAGAGATGTTGAGGTGCTGGAAGGTGTCCGGAGAAGGGCAGCAAGGCTGGGGAGGGGCCTGGAGCAGAGCCCTGTGAGGAGAGGCTGAGGGAGCTGGGGGGGTGCAACCTGCAGCAGAGGAGGCTCAGGGCAGAGCTCATTGCTGCCTGCAGCTGCCTGAAGGGAGGTTGTAGCCAGGTGGGGTTGGGCTCTGCTGCCACACAACCAGCCACAGAACAAGGGGACACAGCCTCAAGCTGTGCCAGGGCAGGTCTAGGCTGGATGTTGTTAGGAAGTTGTTGTCAGAGAGAGTGATTGGCATTGGAATGGGCTGCCCAGGGAGGTGGTGGAGTCGCCGTCCCTGGAGCTGTTCAAGGCAGGACTGGACGTGGCACTTGGTGCCATGGTCTGGCCTTGAGCTCTGTGGTAAAGGGTTGGACTCGATGATCCATGAGGTCTCTTCCAACCTTGGTGATACTGTGATACTGTGATCACCTAGAGTCAAGGTCAGGGTTTACTCCCCCTGGAGTGTTAACCCTGTACACTGGTTGAGTCTGTGATTCTGTGCAATACCAGGAAAGGGAGGCATCAGTACTCTCATAGAATCATAGAACCATAGAATCAACCAGGTTGGAAGAGACCTCCAAGATCATCCAGTCCAACCTAGCACCCAGCCCTATCCAATCAACCAGACCATGGCACTAAGTGCCTCATCCAGGCTTTTCTTGAAGACCCCCAGGGACGGTGCCTCCACCACCTCCCTGGGCAGCCCATTCCAATGCCAATCACTCTCTCTGGGAAGAACTTCTTCCTAACATCCAGCCTATACCTACCCTGGCACAACTTGAGACTGTGTCCCCTTGTTCTATTGCTGGTTACCTGGGAGAAGAGGCCAACCCCACCTGGCTACAATGCCCCTTCAGGTAGTTGTAGACAGTAATAAGCTCACCCCTGAGCCTCCTCTTCTCCAGGCTAAACAGGCCCAGCTCCCTCAACCTCTCCTCACAGGGCTGTGCTCCAGGCCCCTCACCAGCTTTGTTGCCCTTCTCTGGACATGTTCCAGCACCTCAACATCCTTCTTGAATTGAGGAGCCCAGAACTGGACACAGCACTCAAGGTGTGGTCTGACCAGTGCTGAGTACAGGGGAAGAATAACCTCCCTTGTCCTGCTGGCCACACTGTTCCTGATGCATCATCATCAGCTCTTCCTCCCTCTTCTCTTGTGCAGAGGAATCAGAATGGATTTATCTTCGACATGAGAGACCACGTCACAAAGGTTGACCCTTTCAAGATCTCTTTGTTTAAGCACGACTGCATCCCTCAGCCAGTGCTCACTCCTTCCACAACATGGATCCAGCTTGGAGCAATCATCTTCTTTTTAATCGTTTTTGGGTTATTTTCTGGCCTCCTGACCCAGCTTAAGATACTGATATTGGCTTCATTTTATCCTGACACTGAGATGAAACGGATACACTTCCTGCACGCAGAAATACTCCAGAAGAGAGCAAAGCTACCAGAGAAACCTGGCAAGAAAGCATTTGCTAGCAGGGTAAGGCATCAGCTCTCAGGGCAAAAAAGCATCTCCCTCTGCCAGTGAGGCAGCCAGCTCCAGGGAATGCTTCAACGTTTGCTATCTTCAGCTAGGTGCTATTAGGCTGCCCTCAGTGCTCTCCTGCACAGGGGCCAGAAACAAGTTTCCTATTGGTGAGATTAGATCATAGAAGTGCTTTGCTCTGTTTCTTTAACACTCACAAATGAGACCTGATATAGGCACACTTAAACAACTGTGCTGGCAAGAAAATGCTCCTTAGAGCTTACCAGAGAAGAAACAGTTTTCATGAGCAACTCAATAGATTCATAGAATGGTTTAAGTTGGAAGGGACCTCAAAGATCAGCTAGTTCCAAGCCCCACCATAGGCAGGGACACCTCTCACTAGAACAGCTTGCTCAAGGTCTCATCCAACTTGGCCTTGGGCACCTCCAGGGAGGTTGCGGAGCACAGAATCACCCAATGAGATCAAAGATCACATTGGGTGATTCTGTGCTCCACAACCTCCCTGGGCAACCTGTGCCAATGTCTCACCACCCTCACTGCAAAGATCTTCCTAACATCCAATTTCAATCTCCCCTCTGCCACTTCAAACCCATTCCTCCTCCTCCTGTCATTACCAGACCTTGTCAATAGTCCCTCCCCAGCCTTCCAGCAGCCCCCTTCAGATCCTGCAAGGTCACTCCAAGGTCTCCTCCAAGCCTTCTCTTCTCCAGGCTGCACAGCCCCAACTCTCTCAGCCTGTCCCCAGAGCAGAGCAGCTGCAGCCCTCTGAGCACCTCGGTGGCCTTGAGTCTCTGTAGCTTGGAGGAAAGGAGAAGGAGGGATGACCTCACTGATGCTTATAAATATGTGGAGGGCAAGTGTCAGGAGGTGCTGGGACAGAGGAGGTCCCTATGTGTGCACAGGGAAAAACTGCTTCACTGTGAGGGGCACAGAGCCCTGGAGTAGTAGAATTCTGTGATTCTATGAGCAGGCTGCCCTGAGATGTTGTGGAGTCCCCTCCTCTGGAGACATTCAAAACCCACCTGAATGCATTCCTGTGAGACCCACTCTAGGTGACTCTGCTCTGGCAGGGGGCTTGGACTTGATGTTCTTTCCAGTTCCCTTCTGACCCCTAACATTCTGTGCGAGCTCAAAGAGTATTCCTGCAATCTAGACAGCAAACATTAGGCAGTTGTGAGCAGCCTCTTCATGCTGAGGAAGATGTTCAGCTGTTGCTTAGCAGAATGGCTATTTCTGTTTGAAAACACAGCAGGGATGCAATTGCAAATATCAGTAGGCAACAGAACGTTTTGCTTGCTGGAAACATTCCCCCTCTGTATATCTGTGTGCTTCCACTGATGGAAATAACAACCACACCTGCATCTATCCATGCACATCCAGGGGGATAGCTGCAGACACATCAAGGTTTGATTCTGGGTTTGGTTTGGTTTTTAATAGCCTTCAATACTGACTGTAAAGGATGTTAGTGTCAGGATGATCTCTGGCATCATATTGCTCTTCTCATTTGCTTCCTGGGGTAGGACTAGGAGCAATGGATGCAAGTTGCAGCACAGGAGGCTCCAGCTCGACACAGGGGGAAGCTTCTTGACTGTACGGGTCCCAGAGCACTGGCACAGGCTGCCCAGAGAGGCTGTGGAGTCTCCTTCTCTGGAGCCTTTCAAGGCTTGTCTGGATGTGCTTCTGTGTGACCTGAGCTAGACTGTATGGTCCTGCTCTGGCAGGGGAGTTGGACTCAAGGATCTCTTTTGGGTCCCCTCCAGCCCTTGACTTCTGTGATCCTGTGACTGCTGTCTTTTCAGGTTGACTTTTGGCTTCCAATACTGAAGGCAAGGGAGGCAGTAAAGAAGAAAGGAAGGAGTGTGGCAATGGAAGACAGAGCATGAAAGAGACCAGGAGAGGCTTTGGACAAGGCTGAGATCCTTCAGCTCTACAGAGACCTGTGTTTTGCACCCAGCATTTTCCCTGTGGACTGTCAACTTTAAAATGCAACAAACAGGATCAAAAGTTAATTATCAGTATTTTAGGAACCTGTGGGAAAGAAACCATAGGTGAGAGTGTGTTTCCCACCACAGACAGCTCTGGACTGCTTTACTATCTAGTATTCAGCTTGAGGTCTGGTGCTTCAGGAAGCCATGGAGGGTCTGAACTTCTGTGTAAAAGCAATCAAACAGCTTGGAGCTTTTAGGACTACAGGAAGAACTTACTTGTGGGCTGGCCAAATACCTAAGTAGAGGGCATATTTCTAGACCTTTCTACCTATTTTTCATCCCTCAGCTGTCCTAAAGCCTTCAGCCTGTTTTTTCCCACTCCCCCTCACTCCTCTTCCTCTTTCCCATATCTTTGCCATTCAAATTCCTCTTTCCTCTCTTGGAATGCTTTCTTCTGCTCCAACAGAACCCCCCACAGACAACAGGATGTGTTTCTGTTGATACAAGTGAGCTCCAGGCACAGTTGAAGTTAAAGATCTGATCTACTAATGCACTGGCTTAATGGAAACTTCCAGCAGCTGTGACTTTACTGGGCATTGTTTCTGACTGCCCTTCTCAGGTTTGCCAGTACACAAAACAAGAGGCTGAAATCTGGATTTTTGACTCATTCCTCCCTCGCCTTCCCCCCCACCCCCAGCAGAGCTCAGCTTCCTTTTTCCTTCACTCACACAGAAGCTGTGTCATTTACTGTTAAAACAAAACAAAAAGTCCTCCAATTGGATCAAATCTGGTTTGTAAAATTAATGAAACTTTGACCTGGTTGTCTTGTGAAGCTAATTCAGAGCGACACTCTAGTGCTCCTGAGCCTCCTGAAGCACAAAACAAGCAAGGATGCTTCAACAAGCATAGCTTCATAGAACCACAGAATCAAGCAGGTTGGAAGAGACCTCCAAGCTCATCCAGTCCAACCTAGCACCCAGCCCTGGCCAATCAACCAGACCATGGCACTAAGTGCCTCATCCAGGCTTGGCTTCAACACCCCCAGCTCTTTGCTGTTATCAGGCTGTGAAAACACCCAGGGTTTAGGACAGTCACTGACTTTGGCCTCTCATGAAGTGCAGTCTTCTCTGGCACTTTGATCTCAGCAGCTGTCCTATGAGCCCAAAGGGCATTTGGAAGTACCAGGCACATCCAGAGCATCCAAAGGGCTCAGAGTATTTCTGCAGGCATCTGCACCACAGCTGCTGGCACTGTGTTCCCTTTGGAACACACCTGGCACTGCAATAACAGTGCACATCTCATCCCAAAGGAATCATACAGTCATAGCATCATAGAATCAGCCAGGTTGCAACAGACCTCCAAGCTCAGCCAGCCCAACCTAGCACCCAGCCCTACCCAATCAACCAGACCATGGCACTAAGTGCCCTAGCCAGGCTTGGCTTCAACACCTCCAGGGACAGCCACTCCACCACCTCCCTGGGCAGCCCATTCCAATGCCAATCACTCTCTCTGACAACAACTTCCTCCTAACATCCAGCCAAGACCTCCCCTGGCACAACTTGAGGCTGTGTCCCCTTGTTCTGTTGCTGCTTGCCTGGCAGAAGAGCCCAGCCCCATGCTTATGGACCTCTACTTATCAGCACCCCATACCTCCCAGCCTGGTGTGCATCGTAGCTAAGCTGCAGCCTTTGGTTTCTTTCACCTCAGTGCTGGTTTTGTGGCAGCACTTTGTGTGGGCAGCTGGATGTGTGGTGGCAGAGCTGGCTGGATTCACAGCTGCTTTTTCACCCTGATCCCTGCCCTGCCAACGCTGACTCACTGTTTGCATAGCAGATCAAATAGTCCAGAGATGTTTGCCGTTACAGAAGAAAGGCAAAACCTTTCCTCTAGTTCTGTTTTACACCGCAAAAGGGGAAAGCAAGGATCAAAGGATCACCCTCTGGTGCTGCTGAAACGAAGCCTGAGAGCAGGGGCTGCTATTGTCAGCTTCATGGCCACAAAGCCTGTGGACGAGCTCCATGGGTGCAGCTGTGCCTGAAGTAACTTCCTTCTCATTTCATTCCTGATAGAGAATACCAGCCCTGCCCTCCAGTGGCCCAGGAAAGCTTCGTGCTCCAGCACAGTTCCTCTCTGCAGAGATCACACAGCCACAGCATTACTGAGGCTGCAATAGACCTCTGAAAGCATCATCTCCAGCCCATCAGCTAACACCACCACTTCGACCAGACCGTGGCACTGAGTGCCACATCCAAGCTTTCCTTAAACACCTCCAGGGGTGGCAACTCCACCACCTCCCTGGGCAGCCCATTCAAGGATCTAATTACCGTTTCCATGAGGAAATGCTTCACAGGCTCACAGGATGTCAGGGCTTGGAAGGGACCCAAAGAGATCATCCAGTCCAACCCCCCCCTATCAGAGCAGGACCATCCAATATAGCTCAGGGCACACAGCAACACATCCAGACAGGCCTTGAAAGGCTCCAGAGAAGGAGCAGCCTGTGCCAGGGCTCTGGGACCCTTACAGTCAAGAAGTTCCCCTTGTGTTGAGCTGAAACCTCCTGTGCTGCAGCTTCCATCCATTGCTGCTTGTCCTATCCCAGGGAGCAGTGAGCAGAGCCTGTCCTCCCCTCCTGACCCCCAGCCCTCAGAGATTTATAGACATTTATTAGATCCCCTCTCAGTCAGAGCAAGACTGTAGGAAGTGTGGTTAAAAGGCCATTGCTCTTACTTTATAGTTTAGCTGATACCTTCTAAAGACAAATGTTAAGGAATACCAGCCTCAGACTTACCTACTTTTAAGCCCCTACCAAGCTGCTGCCACACTGTAATCATAGCTCTTATTACTTGTGTCTACCACTCCATTTTGTACAATGCATTTCCCACTTCTTAGAGCAAAATTCCTTCTGAGGAGAAATTGCAATGACAACTTTGATGCAGGAAGCCCAGTGGTCATGTTTATTGGTTACTGCTGCTTCAGGTTGGCTCTGGAGAAGCTGGCTGTGGCTTGATTGTGGGGCCCAGAGTGCACTGCTGTAGTGGGGACAGCAGGGTTGGTTTCATTTGCTTTTATCTACAGGAAAGGAAAAAGACAACAGGGATATAATCTTGCAAAAGGAAACAAAATCTCTGCTTTGCAATTTGTCACTCAGGGAGGTAATAATGGAGAAAGAGTGCTAGGAGGAATGATTATTGCTCTCTCACTAGGTTGCAGCTTTAACCTTTGGTCCTCTCTATTACAAAACCTTTCTGCCTTACAGCAGAGGAAAACAAATAGGATGCTGCACTTTGTTGCTGCTACCAATGCCCTGAATGAGGTTCACTGTGCAGTAGCTCTAAAGCAATGATCCAATGAAACGTGGAAAAGCAAACTTCACCCTTCCACCACGACACCCTCCCACTGTCCTTGTGCTAGTTAGCACTAACAACAGACTGAATTTTGTGTGAGGTGCAAACCTGGGCTTTACATCCATCCCTTTGAGACTAGGGCAGCATCTGAGAGGGCTTCTTCCAGACAAGCCTGTCACAAGTAGGTGGCCTGCCACGTTTTTGTTGTCCTGAATGTGATGGTTTGGATGTTCCCTGCCACCCCAGTGCTTAAAACAATCACCCAGGCTAGACTCAGCCACTCTGGAAATTGAATGAAGGTTTATATTTACAGCTTAGCACAAGATACAAGCAGGTATTTATAACAGATAGACAGAAACAGACAAGTTAAAAAGTAGTACAGAACCACAGCAGCCCTCCCAGAAAGCAGAGTCCCCAGGAGGAGCTCTCAACCACACTTCCACCTACTTCCCACCCCTCTACCTTACCCCAGACTTTGCCTTACATTCAAGGTAAGTTTGGAGGCTTAGCCAGGGGGGTTAGGAAGCAGAAGGATTAGTCAGGCAGCAAGCTGAGTTAGAGAGAGAAAAATACAGCCCAAAAATCCAGAGAGAGACTCTGTGTTACCTGTGTTTATGTTCTTGATCTTATACATCTCAGCAAGCCCAGGAGTGAAGTAGACACCATCATCATTTCTTTTCACAGCCTATAATCTAATTCTTCTCACCAAAATATCTCAGCTAGGCTTAAACTGGATCACTGAGGCTTCAGAGAAGCACTAAGTGAAGTACCAAAAGAAAGTTACCTTCAAGAGCCAAAACTGGGGAAGGATGCTCCTGAGGCCACATCTGTATATGGTTCTCTCTTAACAGGAACAGGCTGGCAGACCTGCAATAAGATATTGGAAGTCTTTCACTGCTATTTGTCTTTCTGCTGCAGCTGCTAACTGGGCACAATGAAAGCCTCACTCCTGTGCTAATCCTTCTTTGTACATTATGCACCCCAATGCTTTCACCAAACCTCTCTCTTGCAAAGAGCTCCCATGCTGGGATTCAGCTGTTGAGCTCTCAGCTTCGATCAGGAGCTGGGTAGTGCAGTCTGCTCAGCACTCTAACACAGCAACCCTCATTTTCATAACTGAAATAAAGAAGCAACTGACCATGTTCCACCTTGCTTTATTGATGCTTCTCCTCCTTAGACCCAAGAGATCCTGGAGCAGCAAAACTCCAGAGATCATCGTGCATCTGGAACGTGTCCAGAGAAGGGCAACAAACCTGGTGAAGGGCCTGGAACACAAACCCTGTGAGGAGAGGCTGAGGGAGCTGGGGGTGTGCAGCCTGCAGAAGAGGAGGCTCAGGGCAGAGCTCATTGCTGTCTACAACTACATGAAGGGAGGCTGTAGCCAGGTGGGGTTGGGCTCTTCTGTCAGGCAACCAGCAACAGAACAAGGAGACACAGTCTCAAGTTGTGGCAGGGCAGGTCTAGGCTGGATGTCAGGAGAAAGTTGTTGTCAGAGAGAGTGATTGGCATTGGAATGGGCTGCCCAGGGAGGTGGTGGAGTCGCTGTCCCTAGAGGTGTTCAAAACAAGCCTGGCTGAGGCACTTAGTGCCATGGTCTGGTTGATTGGGTAGGGCTGCGTGCTAGGTTGGCCTGGATGATCTTGGAGGTCTCTTCCAACCTGGTTGATTCTATGAAAACACACTTGAGCTGCTCTCCAGAACAGCTGGCTGGCTGCATGTTCAAGCCCTAAGCTGCTTCTTTTCCAAAGTGATCACATTTTCCACTGATGCTCTTAATACAGGTAAGAGAGCTAAATGAGCATCAGTGAAACAAAACCAGCCCTGTCTTCTCTGGGTATCTACCACACACCACCCCAGCTCTGGCTGCAGGAGGTTGAGCTGGTTGAAAAAATGACTTTCTGAAGGTGTTTTGGTTAAGGAAAAACTTTCTCTGGCTCTGATGGGAACTGGAAACCATCAGGTTTGCTGAAGCCTCCTTCTAACATGGGACACAAGGCTTCAGCAGGGATGACAGGATCTGGAGTCATTACAACTCAAGAGGAAGCACCCAATTATCATTTAATAACTGTTACTTAAATGAAAGGGAATGCCTGAAGTTGCTGCTGGTGCAACATCAGCACCAATCTGTTTCCAGTACCTTTTAACCATCACTACCTGACATTCATTCCGCACTAAAACCCAAAGGGATCAACACTGCACTACAAAGAAAGTGCTACAACAAGCAGCCCTCAGTAGCAGAGTACCAAACATCTTCAGCTTGCAGAGAATTAGGCTTTCAGTCCCATGTAACCTTTGGCACAACAGACTTCCCACTGAAGATGGATTGGGAGGATGATGATTTCTGTGAGGACTGCTGCAAAGAGAAGCTGTCTAGATTACAAATGCAGAACCAGTCTACTATTTAGCCTCTGAGACCATTTTAACAGCAGCTGGCCAGAGAACTGCACGACCTTTGGAGCAACTCTTTCAATTCAGTGACACTTTGAGTGGAAAAGGAGAGTATTTTCTTCACACAGATCCACAGTTAAGGCTGTTGGTTCATTTTTTCTTCTAGGTCTGAGAAGTCCAGGCACAGACATACTATTTTCTTTGCCCTTCTTTTACCCTTACCCTTACCTTTGCCTTTTACATTTGAAGATTAAGCTTCATGCATGTTGAAAAGGCTAAGAGAATATATACATTGTGTGGACAGTTGCAAATGAAGAATCTAGTTGCAAAATAAACAGCAAAGTGGCAACACCACAATGAGATGCTAAATACAATGCAACTCTGGATAATCTAATTTACACTATATATAAGAAACAAAATAATAAAAGGGGAAAGAAAAAGGAAAGGGAAAGGGAAAAGGGGAAAGGAGAGAGAGAGGGAAAAGGGGGAAGGAGAGAGAGAGGGAAAAGGGGAAAGGAGAGAGAGAGGGAAAAGGGGAAAGGAGAGAGAGAGGGAAAAGGGGAAATGAGAGAGAGAGGGAAAGGGAAAGGGAAGAGAGAAGAAAGAGAAGGACAAAGGAAAGACAAAGAGAAAGGAAAAGGGAAAATGAAAGGAAGAAAGAAAACAAAAAGAAAAAGAAAGAAAATGAGAAAAAGAAAAAGAAGAGAAGGAAAAGAAAAGGGAAAGGAAAAGGAAAAGAGAAAGGAAAAGGCAAAGGAAAAAGAGAAGAAAAATAAAAAGAAAAAGGAAAAGGAAGAAGGAAAAGAAGAAGGAAAAGGAAAAGAAAAAGAAAAAAAGGGGAAAAAAAGGAAAAATAAAAATAAAATAAAAATAAAAAGGAAAAGGAAAAGAGGAGAAGAAGGGAAAGAAAAAGAAAAAGAATAATAAGGAGAAGAAGAAAAAGGAAAATAAAAATAAAAAGAAGAAAAAAGAACAATAAAAGGAAAAGAAAAAGGGAAAGAAGGAGAAGAAAGGGGAAAAAAGAAGGAAAATAAAAAGGAAAAAATAATAAAAGAAAAGAAAATGAAAAAGAAAAATTAAAAGAAAAAGAAAAAAGGAAAGATAAAAAGAAAAAAAAAAGAAAAGGAACAGAAAAATAAAAAGGGAAAGAAAAAAGTGTTTCTTTCTTTGCAAAACCCCAAATGCAATAATCTGTTCTCTGTCCTTAGTTCTGAACAGCCTGCAGGGTATGGATCCTAATACCTGACCCATGAAAGTGGTATCAAATGATTGGTTTCTTTCTCAGTGAGTCTCTCTGATTTTCAGTGAAGTCAGTGACAAAAGGTAGCAGTTAGCCAGATTAGACACAAGCAAAACTTTGTCCACTTCCACTGCAAGTGGGACACGTTACTGAGCACCCAGGTTTGGTCTCTGAGCTGCACAGACTGCCCTAAGAGCAGCCGGTTATGTTTTTCTAGAGGCTAAAGACTGGAAAAGAAGGGAGTACTTCGTTTTATTTCCTCCCACCTTGGCAGAGCAATTAGTGAGGGAAACTACCCTGGAGTTCCCAAACCTCTCTTCCCAAGAGCCAGCCACCCTGCCGCTGCACAAAGCGCCGCAGAGACGGATGAGTTTCATTAACCTCCTCCCGCTGCCTGACTCGACTGTAGACGTATGGAGGGAACGGTGCCCGGGAGACATATTTGCCTTCTCCTGCTGTGACATCGAAGGCTCCAGCTTCATAAACCACTTTGCCTCTTGAAACTGTTGCAACTGGGACTCCGTGGCAGACCATGCCTTCAAATATGTTGAAGTCGTTGGCCTGGTGATGTGTCTTGGCAGAGATTGTCCTGTGGTGACCAAACAAAAGAACACCCCCAATGATGCAGACCCTTGGCTTTTACTCCGTTAGGAAGTCCTGAGAAATTCATCAGGGAAGACAAGTTTGAGCCATTATTAAACTGTGTTTAGGCATAAACTATTAAACTATGCTTAAACTATACCAAGTTCTTCCCAGAGAGAGTGATTGGCATCAGAATGGGCTGCCCAGGTGTAGCTGTTTGAGCAGGTTTTCTAGCTCAGACATAGGGGAGAGGTGAACGTTCCAGGGACAGGCTATACAATGGTGTGATGGTTTGTGTGTTACCCATCCTCCCCCCAACACTCTGAAAATCACCCAGACCAGACTCAGCCAGCTCTGGAAATTGAATGAAGCTTATATTTACAGCTAGCACAGGATACAAGCAGATAGTTACAGTATATGCAGTTATAGACAGAAATAGACAAGGTAAAAGGTAATACAGAAACACAACAGCCCTCCCAGAAACCTGAGTCCCCAGGAGGGGCTCCCAACAGCCCTTCCACCTTCTCCCACCCCTCTCAACCTTACCCCAGTCCCAAGGAAGAATGGAGGTTCAGCCAGGGGGTTAGGAAGCAAAGTGGGTTAATCACAGAAACAGCAGAGAGGTTAGAGAGATGCAGCTCAGAGCTCCCCAGCAGGAGAAGTAGTGGAGTGCCTTATCTATGGCTGGATCCTTATATCTCTCAGCAAGCCTATGAGTGAAGCAGACATCACCATTGTTCTCCTTCCATGGACTGCAATCTAGTTCTTCTCACCAAAACATTCTAGCTGGCTTCAAACTAGCACAAATGGCAACAAGGGATAAGCTAATATCATTTCACTGGAGCACCAAGAGATTATGTCTAGAAGCACAGCTTGTTCTTCCCCCTTGCTGGCTTCTGCTGCTTGAGCTGTGCCTGCTGCTGTCTTCCCCCGCTGCTGTTTTGGCTGCTGCTGCTTTTGCTGCTTTGTCACCACTTGACCCCTTCCCCATGTTCCTTAAGGTTACATTTTTTTCTCTAGTAGTTTATTTCTCTTTATACTGTTTACTTAAACTATAAGAAATACAATTTCATCCTGCCCTGACTTTCCATCTTGTGGTGAGTTTATTCTACCAGGGGAGGGATCCACCCTAACCCAGGACACCAGGGACATGGTGGAGTCACCACCCCTGGAGGTGTTCAAGCAAAGCCTGGATGAGGCACTTAGTGCCACGGTCTGGTTGATTGGCTTGGGCTGGGTGCTAGGTTGTATTGGATGAGCTTGGAGGTCTCCTCCAACCTGGTTGATTCTGTGATTCTATATGGGTAAAAGAAGCAGGACAGAAGCCTGTGATTTGGAAGTTGTTGGCAGAGAGAGTGATTGGCATTGGAATGGGCTGCCCAGGGAGGTGGTGGAGTTGCTGTACCTGGAGATGTTCAAGACAAGACTGGATGGACCACTTAGTGCCATGCTCTGGTTGACTGGATAGGGCTGAGTGCTAGGTTGGACTGGAAGAGGCAGGAAGGTAATGTTTGGGAGCTAGGAGTCACAATGACTTATGTGAGGGATGAGATATTAAATTATATGAAATCATATCTCCTAAAATCCATCATTTTTAAGATGGGTAGGGAATGACAACCAAATTATTTTTCTGATTATGCTAAGGAAGTCATTTGTCAACAATACTTTTGGTCTGGTCCTATCAATCACTCCAAGCTAATCTGAGATGGAAGCCAAAGTAGGCACCCTGTATAATGGGCAGGAGGGGAACAGTAATGTGAAATTGAGCTTGCATAAAGGCATGGTAAGATAGGAAAATAGAAACTGGTCTGTTCAGTGACTAAGGGGAATTTGGAAGTGATTATCAGGGAGAACAAAGACAGGGTTATGCAGGGAGAAAATAAGGCAGGCTTAAATTTTCCAGTACCATTTCTAAGATTCAGTTCTCTGGCGAGGGCAGCTGACATCTGTCCAGACAGCAAGTTACCAGGGAAACGTCCATCCTGCTGCCTCAGAGAGCCTTATTTTGTTGCAGTTCACAGAACCACAGAGTCACTGAGCTTGGAAAGCACCTCTGGAGAGCATCTCTTCCAGGCTCTTTGCTCAGGTCAGGGTCAGCCAAAGTAGGCTTCTTGGGGCTGTGTTCAATTAGGCTCCATGAACTCTTTGGGCAACCAGTGCCAGTGTTTGATCATCCTCATAGCAACACACATTTATGTCACAGAATCACAGCAGCATGCAGGCTGGCAAAGCCCCTCGGGAGCACCAACTCCAACCTAGACCCCTACTCTACAAGATTCTCCTTAAACCATAGCCCTAAGCATCACAGCCAAACCACCCTTAAACACATCCAGGGTGGGTGACTCCACCACCTCCCTGAGCAGCTCATTCCAGTCCCTGAACACTCTCTCCATGAAAAACTTTTTCCCAATATCCAATCTAAACCTCCCCAGCCTCAGCCTGAGGCCATTCTCCCTTGTTCTGTCTCCATTACCTGTGAGCAGAGCCCAGCAGCAGCCTCACCACAATGTCCCTTCAGGTAGCTGTAGACAGCAATGAGGTCTCCCCTCAGCCTCCTCTTCCTCACGCTAACCATCCCCAGCTCCCTCAGTTGCTCCTCATCAGATTTATTCTCTAGACCCTTCCCCATCTTTGTTGCTCTCATCTGGACCCGCTCCAGCAGCTCCACATCTCTCTTGTATTGTGGTACCCACAACTGAACACGACACTCAAGGTGTGCCCTCACCAAAGCCGAGTCCAAGGGGATCATCACCTCCCTGCTCCTGCTGGCCACAGCATTTTCAATGCAAGCCAGGATGCCATTGGCCTTCTTGGCCTCCTGGGCACACTGCTGGCTCATATTCAGCTGCCTGTCTGTTATAACCCCCAGATCCCTCTCTACCAGGCAGCTCTCCAGCCACACTGCCCCAGGCCTGTAGCACTGTTAGGACTGCCAAAGAGGGCCACTCTAGCAGAATCCAAGAAGGATGAGGTGAGAGACTGCTCCCTGCACAGCAGCTCTGCATTCAAAAAGCAGTTAACATGTAGGCTGCATTTGGTGTGTGGGAAAAAAACTGGTGGGTGAGGCTTCCCAGACTGCATGCTGGTATAAAGGAGCAGCTGCACTTTGAAAGCTAAACTCCACTCCACACAGGCTTTTTATTCCTAGGGCTGTTAGATCTTACCTCTAGGGTCTGATCTGGCACTTGTTTGCAAGGCTCCAACAGGCTACAGTGAGTTTATTGAGCCCTAATACCCACCAGGAGCGTCTCCTATGCAATCTTGGGCACCTTTTGCCCCTGTTTTCCAAGGGATGCTCAGCTCTTTCCATGGTCTGAATTGGCTACTGCATTATTTAGATTCCTTGACAAGCATCTCTGAAACAAGCCCTAGAGATTTTGCATTCCTGTTTGCTCTCAAACAGCTAAAGGCATCAGCTAAGGAGGACACTGACTTGCTGACAGGTGACACTCCCTTTTCCATTCCTTATTCTGCCCTCTTCTCCTGATGCAGCCTTTTGAGTTGCCTTTTGATTCACAGGCCTGGAGCTGTTCTATTGTTTGTGTGCAGCTGAAAGAAGTCAGTGAACGGTGGTGATCAAAGCACAGATTAAAATAAGACAGCACAGTGAGTACACATTTGCTGCCTACATGTGTTTTCCCAAGCTCTCACAAAGCAGCTCTGTGCGCACAGGCTGCACTTGGGATGCTGAGGGTGTTGAGGTCTGCAAGATGATGTCTGGTAGCACATGGCTGCAAGAGACTCACAGGCCTCTTGGGTATTTTTGTGTCCTTTAATAAGTATGCAGTGAGATAAGGGAGCTAAAAACAAGTCGTGAGCTGGCAGAACTCAAAGAATCACAGAACTAACCAGGCTGGAAAAGACCTCAAGGATTATCAAGTCCAACCTATCACCTAACCCTTCTAATTAACTAAACCAGACCTCTAGGATCATTGAGTCCAACCCATCACCTAACCCTTCTAATTAACTAAACCAGACCTCTAGGATCATTGAGTCCAACCTATCACCTAACCCTTCTAATTAACTAAACCAGACCTCTAGGATCATTGAGTCCAACCTATCACCTAACCCTTCTAATTAACTAAACCAGACCCCTAGGATCATTGAGTCCAACCCATCACCTAACCCTTCTAATTAACTAAACCAGACCCCTAGGATCATTGAGTCCAACCCATCACCTAACCCTTCTAATTAACTAAACCAGACCTCTAGGATCATTGAGTCCAACCTATCACCTAACCCTTCTAATTAACTAAACCAGACCTCTAGGATCACTGAGTCCAACCTATCACCTAACCCTTCTAATTAACTAACCTATGGCACTGAGTGCCCCAGCCAGGCTTTGCTTCAGCATCTCCAGGGACAGTGACTCCACCACCTCCCTGGGCAGCCCATTCCAATGCCAATCACTCTCTCTGCCAACAACTTCCTAACAACATCCAGCCTGAACCTCCCCTGGCACAACTCGAGGCTGTGTCCCCTTGTTCTGTTGCTGCTTGCCTGGCAGAAGAGACCAACCCCACCTGGCTGCAGCCTCCCTTCAGCAACTGTCTGGCACTTTGGGCTAGTATCAAAGAGTATTTGAAGACTATAGCCACACAGTGTCAAATCTGAGCAGGGAAGCTGCATTTTCTTCTCTTACAACATTTCAGCTTTACAAACAAGAAAAAAAAAGTCATGTTCAAGAGGAAGGACTCATTGTATGGTCCTGCTTTGGCAGGGGGGTTAGACTCGATGATCTCTGCCCCCGGACAAGCCTGTTGGGAAACTGAAAATCCCTCCCCAGAGTCAACAAAGCACAGGAGTCTGAAGCTTGCCTGACAGCTGAAATGTTGAAATGCATTAGCCTGGTGCCTTTTCTCTGCTGTGCTCTTTGTGCCCTCTTCAGGATCTGCAGTGAAATGAGACAAGCACTAGGGAGAGTTAGCCTCACTCACGCAGCCATGTGCTAGCTCTGCTGTGAGGACAGGCTGAGAGAGTTGGGGCTGTGCAGGCTGGAGCAGAGGAGGCTCCCAGGTGACCTTCTTGTGGTCTGCCAGGATCTGAAGGGGGCTACAAAAAAGCTGGGGAGGGACTTTTTAGGGTGTCAGGGAATGCCAGGACTGGGGGGAATGGAGCAAAGCTGGAGGTGGGGAGAGTCAGAGTGGAGGTGAGGAGGAAGTTGTGGAGCATGAGAGTGGTGAGAGGCTGGAATGGGTTGCCCAGGGAGGTGGTTGAGGCCCCATGGCTGGAGGTGTTTGAGGCCAGGCTGGCTGAGGCTGTGTGCAGCCTGCTCTAGGGTAGGGTGTCCCTGGGCATGGCAGGGGGTTGGAACTGGCTGATGCTTGTGGTCCCTTCCAACGCTGACTGATTCTGTGACTCTATTATCTCTACCTACACTACTGCAGGAGACAAACCACCTGTAAATAAACACCATCATCCCACCCCAAAGGCTTACTGCTGAACAGAGGCTCTGTTAAGAGAGACTGGATGGAAGGAAACAATAACCCATACATACCTTGTAGCTTTGGGATCCCAAATTACAATGTCAGCGTCAGAACCCACAGCAATTCTCCCCTTTCTTGGGTAAAGGTTAAAGATCTTTGCTGCATTGGTGCTGGTGACAGCTACAAATCTGTTCTCATCCATTTTCCCACTGTACTGCAGGAGAGTCCACAAAAGAGAAGGCATTACTGTGTTAAACGAGGAACAAAAGAAATGATTGTGTTGCTAAACAAGTTAAGATGCCATTGGAATGGGCTGCCCAGGGAGGTGCTGGAGTCACTGTGCCTGGAGGTGTTCAAGCACAGCCTGGCTGGGGCACTTAGTGCCATGGTCTGGTTTATTGGCCAGGGCTGGGTGCTAGGTTGGGCCAGAGCCACACATCAAGAAGGATTTCTCTCTTGCTTGTTTCCTCTGGCTGAAAACACAAATTAGATGCTGATAGGCACACACCCAGGGTAGAAGCTCCTCCAGCAGGTAAGTTTGAGAGAGATTAAAGAGGAAAAAAATAAAGAACTGAACAAATTGGAACTGTGAGTTTCTCTTTCCTTTAGCTTTCCTTTCACCTGCAAACAGATTCCCTGTGCACTGCCACTGAAACCACAGCAGTCCTTTGCTGCTCTGCTGTGGGAACCATTCTCCAGTGCTAAGTTTTAAGCACTAAGTATCACTTTTTATCTGCCAGGGCCCTAATGTGACAGGTAGTAAGAACTTTGATATGGCATTTGATCAAAGGGCTCATCCCATAATAAACTTGATAAAACTGGAGTGTTGATAAATGCTGAGGGGTGACATTTTGCTGTAAAAAGTCATTCCCTTGGCATTCAGATCTCTTGCTGTACTTACAACTCCTTTTTCCCATATGACTGACATCCTGTCCTCCACACCATTCACTCCATTAGGGATTCTGGTGAAGTCATCCTTCCCCAGAGCTTTCTGGCATGTGTCAAATGTGCAGTTGTCAGTCCCTGTCACAGAGAGGTCATCACTAGAGAGAAACAAAATGAATTATGGGTCACAGTGTACACCAGACAGTGTCAACAGAGGTAAATCAGTGCCAAAGCTAGGTAGATGCAGCCACCCACATCAGCCTCTCTTCAGTCCCATCCTCCAAAAGCAGCTTGACAGTAACAGGTAGCTCCTCTGTGAAGCAGTTTCCTCTTCAGAATCACAGAATGTCAGGGGCTGGAAGGGACCTCAAAAGCTCATCCAGTCCTACCCCCTGCCAGAGCAGGATCACTCAGAGCAGATCACACAGGAGCACACCCAGGTGGGTTTTGAATATCTCCAGAGAGGGAGACTCCACACCCACCCTGGGCAGCCTGTGACAGTGTTCTGTTGCCCTCATAGGGAAAAAATTCCTCCTCATGTTTAAATGAAGCTTCCTATGCCTCAGCTTCCACCATTGCCCCTTGTGCTGGCACTGGCATCACCCAGCAGAGCCTGGCTCCAGCCTCCTGCCACTCAGCCTGCACATCTTTATAACCACTGATGAGGTCACCTCTCAGTCTGCTCTTCTCCAAGCTCAAGAGCCCCAGCTCCCTCAGGCTCTGGTGAGGCAGCTGGCAATGAAACCCAGCCCCCACAGCACCCAAATCTCCAGTGAAGAGGCAGCTGGCAATGAAACCCAGCCCCCACAGCACCCAAATCTCCAGTGAAGAGGCAGCTGGCAATGAAACCCAGCCCCCACAGCACCCAAATCTCCAGTGAAGAGGCAGCTGGCAATGAAGCCCAGCCCCCACAGCACCCAAATCTCCAGTGAAGAGGCAGCTGGCAATGAAACCCAGCCCCCACAGCACCCAAATCTCCAGTGAAGAGGCAGCTGGCAATGAAACCCAGCCCCCACAGCACCCAAATCTCCAGTGAAGAGGCAGCTGGCAATGAAACCCAGCCCCCACAGCACCCAAATCTCCAGTGAAGAGGCAGCTGGCAATGAAGCCCAGCCCCCACAGCACCCAAATCTCCAGTGAAGAGGCAGCTGGCAATGAAACCCAGCCCCCACAGCACCCAAATCTCCAGTGAAGAGGCAGCTGGCAATGAAACCCAGCCCCCACAGCACCCAAATCTCCAGTGAAGAGGCAGCTGGCAATGAAACCCAGCCCCCACAGCACCCAAATCTCCAGTGAAGAGGCAGCTGGCAATGAAACCCAGCCCCCACAGCACCCAAATCTCCAGTGAAGAGGCAGCTGGCAATGAAACCCCATACCCCTAACCGTGACCCTGCTTTGTACATGCTTCCCACTGGCTAACTGTTCCCCTGGGCATGTTTCAGGGTTTGCTGCAGCCCTAGCAAGGCATGCCTCACTGATCAAAATCAAATGGGGAGAAAAGGCCACAAGAGTTCAGAGAAATAAAAGCTGAACACTTACTAATTTCTGTAACACAAAGCATTCATGGTTTCACCTTCCAGTTCTCCTTTCTGATGCTGTCACAGTATGGAAAGAGTCCAGAGAAGGGCAATGAAGCTGGTGAGGGGCCTGGGACACAGCCTTGTGAGGAGAGGCTGGATGTCAGGAGGGAGTTGTTGGCAGAGAGAGTGATTGGCATTGGAATGGGCTGCCCAGGGAGGTGGTGGAGTGGCTGTGCCTGGAGGTGTTGAAGCCAAGCCTGGCTGGGGCACTTAGTGCCATGGTCTAGTGATTGGCCAGGGCTGGGTGCTAGGTTGGGCTGGATGAGCTTGGAGGTCTCTTCCAACCTGCTTGATGCTATGACTCTGTACTCAGAAATCCCTGGGACATCAACCTGCTATTACATACTCCAGAATCTGATGTGTATTTGGGCATCAGCTCTTTCTGTCTGATCAGCTGCTTACTTGGCCAGTAAGTTCATGAGGAAAGCAGGAGTAGATGGATCTGGTCTGAGTGGAGGTCCCATGACATAGGCTGCAGCATGAGCCCAGTCTTTATTCCAGTAGTGGGTGCCATCAGTGCCCAGACTTGCAGCAATAGGCTCCCCATAAACCACCTTCCCTGGAAGACAAAAGCAAAGCAATGCCAACCTCAGCAAACAACATCAGAATGGATATCTTCTACTTTTTTTTCCTGCTCTGGATGTTTTTCTTAGCAAGGGATTTAAATTTGAGGGGTTTAAATAGAATCAGCAGCATAGAGAAGGACATAATAAACTAAGCTACAACACAGCATCTCTGTTCTGAGTATTCTGCTGGTGATCTTGCAAGAGGTTTCTTCAGGAGAACATTGCTTGGGTGAGGGTTTTTAATTAAGCTGTTGACAGATATAGGATAATTGAGTTTACAGATTGTTTCCCAGCCATGTGATTGAGATTTCAAAAGCAACACAGTCCTCAGCTGCATTAACTATGACCAAGGTCCTTCTATTCCCTGGCTGTACCTGCTTGGTGCTCTGTGCAACACTGTAAGCTGTTCTTCTTAGGAAGAAGTTCTTTACAGTGAGGGTGGTGAGACACTGGCACAGCTTGCCCAGGGAGGTTGTGGAGCACAGAATCACAGAATGTGATCAAAGATTCTGTGATTCTGTGATCCATAACCTTCCTGGAAGTGTTCAAACCTAGGCTGGATGAAGACTTGAGTGACCTGGATAGGGATGGGTGATAGGTTGGACTGGATGATTCTATGAGTCTATGATCTTGGAGGTCTATTCCAACCTGGTTGATTCTGATTCTATTCCAGTGGGAGGTGCCCCTGCCTATGGCAGGGGGTTGGAACTGGATGAGCTTTGAGGTCCCTTCCAACCTAAACCATTCTATGATTCTGTATATACTAAATAAACTCAGCACTGCTCAGGCCACACCTTGAGTGCTGCATTCGGTTCTGGGCTCCTCAAGTCAAGAGAGATGTTGAGGTGCTGGAAGGTGTTTGGAGAAGGGCAGCAAGGCTGGGGAGGGGCCTGGAGCACAGCCCTGTGAGGAGAGGCTGAGGGAGCTGGGGGTGTGCAGCCTGCAGCAGAGGACGCTCAGGGCAGAGCTCATTGCTGTCTGCAGCTGCCTGCAGGGAGGCTGTAGCCAGGTGGGGTTGGGCTCTACTGCCAGGCAAGCAGCAACAGAAGAAGGGGACACAGTCTCAAGCTGTGTCAGGGCAGGTCTAGGCTGGATGTTGTTAGGAAGTTGTTGGCAGAGAGAGTGATTGGCATTGGAATGGGCAGCCCAGGGAGGTGGTGGAGTGGCTGTGGCTGGAGGTGTTGAAGCCAAGCCTGGCTGAGGCACTTAGTGCCATGGTCTGGTTGATTGGCCAGGGCTGGGTGCTAGGTTGGGCTGACTGAGCTTGGAGGTCTCCTCCAACCTGCTGGATTCCATGACACTAAGATACTATGAGAAGTGAGGGCAGGGGAAGTGTGATACAGACTGTGTCTGCCAAATGCCAAGCTAAGGAAATTAAACAAACTAAAGAAACTCCCACCCAAAATAAACCTTAACTAAGAACTGTTAGGACAAAGCTGTAAATCAGAAAGGCAAATGTTTAGTTTCCATACACAGTTTTCTCATCTCAGTCTCACACCATAAAACTGAAGCCTCCAGGCTCTCAGTCAGCTATGCCAAGTGGATTCTAACTCATGCAGCACAGCCAGCGGTGGCATTTCTGCAGCCAGAATGTGACCTATTTCTGCAGTCAGAATGTGACCTGAGCAGCTCTCCTTGTTCCCATGAGTGGGAAGGAGTACAAGCCCTTACCTCAAGTGATTTTGATTCAGAACACTGCAGCTTCAACAGACTACATCTGGACACTTCTGCTGACTGAGCATTTCGTTTGCACCATAACCACTCTGTCTGAAGGATACAGCAGTATAAAGACACTGCTTTAATTCAAACAACAAGGATATTCTGCATGAAGCTTTTTCTAGCTTGATTACTTTCTGCCTGTAGGCAAAAAAAAAGTGCAATAATGTGGTAATAAATCAGCTCTTTCCATTTGTTTTGTATTCCTGCATGTAATAAAAGCATCAAGCAGAAAGTGTTCTGCTCTTTGGTCTCTCTGACATCTCTGATCTGCTGGGAAATAGCTGTGGTGATTTCTTCATCAGATGCCCAAACTGTCTGGCAGGGAACTACTTTCACATAACCTACTTTACAACAAAGAAGAAGAGACAATTGCAATTTATTTTATCACCTCTCAGAGCTGAAAGAGTTATAAACTTGAGAAACATCAACCAACACAAGCTCGAAAAACTCCTCTGCTTATTCCAGCAAAAAAATCTGCAGCACTTATGATAAGGTCATAGAGGACAAAGATACTGACCAGCTGTGACCTAAACCAGGCAGAACTGAAGGTCTCTTCCAACCAAAACAATTGCCTGTCTGAAAAGCAGGGCTTATTGCATCAGGCAGAGCTTTGCATCACTACAGCTACTTACAGACTGGACCTGAGCTCAGGCAGGCTCAGTGAGCCACCCTAAAACGTTGGCATTTGCTGTGCTCAGAATCAGTTTGTCACCCAGGAAACAGATTATGCTCACTGAAGATCAGCCTGTCCCCTTCTGAGGTGGGTGACAGGACCAGAAGGTGTATCAGTCTTCCTCTGACATGGGCTGCAATGAATATGTACTTCATCCTGAGTTCTTGGAAAGGAGCATGGAAGATTTTGCAGTTGTAAATAGCATCAAGAGATGGAGACACAGGCTTGAAAAGAGAAATTAATTGCACTGCAGTGAATACTTCACATTACCTGGGAGCCTCTGGTACTTGAGAGTTTACATAGATTTCATTCTAGAGTCCTTCTAACCTGCCCGAGTTGAGTATCTGTTGGTAAAACATTTGGGGTTTATTTATGACATTCATACAATTCCTTGAGAATTATTTCCTGGAACTCTTTGGTGGCCTCCTCTGCACTGGCTCCAACACTTCCACGTCCTGCTTGTGCTGGGGGCTCCAGAACTGCCCCCAGGACTGCAGGTGGGGTTGTGAGGAGAGCAGAGCCAAGGGGCAGAATCCCCTCCCTTGCCCTGTGCCCACACTGCTCTTGCTGCAGCCCAGCACAGGGTTGTGTCTGGGCTGCACTCACCCTGCAGGCTCCTGTGGAGCTTTGCATCAGCCCAGACCCCCAGGGCCTGTTCCTCAGGGCTGCTCTCAGCCATTCCCCACCCAGCCTGGAGCTGTGCTTGGGATTGTCCTGACCCAGGTGCAGGACCTTACACTTGGCCTTGTTGAATGCCCTGAGGTTGGCCTGGGCACAGCTTTGCAGCCTGTGCAGGTCCCTCTGGATGGATCCCTGCCCTCTAGCAAGTCGACTGTGCCACACAGCTTGGTGCCATCTGCACACTTGCTGAGGGTGCACTGATTCTTCTGTCTGTGTCACTGCCAAAGATGTCACACAGCACTGGTGCCAGCACTGACCCCCGAGGGAGCCACTTGGCACTGTCTCCAGGTGGACACTGTGCCCTTGCTCACCACTCTCTGCCTGCCACCATCCAGCCAGTTCCTCACCCAGCAGTGCTGCACCCATCCAGCCTGTGTGTTTCCAGTTTGGTGGCCAGGATGTGCTGTGGGACAGAGTCAAATGCCTCACCCAGGTCCAGGCAGATGCTGTCAGTTTTACCTCTCTCAGTTACACTATCACTCCTAGATTTCTGTTGCCTTTAACCATGTACTTCCACGCACATAGAAATCAGTTATGGAGAGAAGCTGCATGAAGGCAAGCACTGATCATAGAATCATAGAATCAAGCAGGTTGGAAGAGAACTCCAACTCATCCAGTCCAACCTAGCACCCAGCCTTACCCAATCAACCAGACCATGGCACTAAGTGCCTCACCTAGTGTTTGCTTGAATGCCTCCAGGGATGGTGACTCCACCACCTCCCTGGGCAGCCCATTCCAATGCCAATCACTCTCTCTGACAACAACTTCCTAACAACATCCAGCCTAGACCTGCCCTGGCACAGCTTGAGGCTGTGTCCCCTTGTTCTGTTGCTGCTTGCCTGGCAGAAGAGCCCAACCCCACCTGGCTACAAACCTCCTTTTGGGTAGCTGCAGCCAGCAATGAGCTCTGCCCTGAGCCTCCTCTTTTCCAGGCTAATGGTTTTGATTGCATCACCCCCAGCCTAGGAAGCTCTGAAATCCAATCTGTACCACTTTAAGCACAAACTGCACCAGTTTCTTCTTTCTACACATTCCAGAAGCTTATCTACCCAAGGTCACTCCCTAAACTGGTCCTGCAGACCATCCTTGTGGCAATGCCTGATTATACTGTACAGCAGTTACAGCCGGTGTGCATTTCTTCGAGTTGAATAGCGTCTTCTGAAACACTGCCTCCTATCTCCTAGCTCTTTTGTGTTCGCAGCCGCTGTTTCAGCTTTAATTTGGGTCTTTCAGCTCTTGTCCCAGCTGCCTGCTGCCACCACACACCTGCGAGCGCAGCCGTACGCGGATGGGCACAAGCCGCGTTACCAGCGCCACTGCCACCTAGTGGACGCACCTGGTATAGCACAATGCCAAAGGGGTAAAAGAAATGCTCTTTATAAACCTCAATCAAGGAGAAATCTCACTGCAAGTCATAATCAATGCACATTCCGCATTAATAAAACCCTGACCGACTCCTTTATAAACTTGGATCACCGATAAAGCTTACCATAAGTCATAATCAATACATGTTCCACATTAAAAAATGCTCTGATAGACTCCCTTATAAGCTTGAATCATTGATAACTCTTGTTGTAAGTCATAATCGATACACATTCCACATTAACGCATCCATACATATATTGGCACAAAGATATCATGCTGGGGTTGATTTGACTTTCAGCAAGCTCTCAAACTCTGCTTGTTGATATTAATAAGCACTTTCATAGAATAGAATCATAGGTTGAAAGAGACCTCCAAGATCATCCAGTCCAACCTAGCACCCAGCCCTAGCCAGTCAACTAGACCATGGCACCGAGTGCCTGTCCCTTGTGTAAGTGCTAAAGTCAAGAAACTGAGGTCTCTATGCAACTCATGTTAGGTCAGAAGAGCATAAACTTAGACGTAAAAAGGTAATTAGGACAATATCCCACAAAGGTTTTAGGCTTTCCAAGTCACAGGCTTCTGTCCTGCTTCTTTTACTCATATAGAATCATAGAATCAAGCAGGCTGGAAGAGACCTCCAAGATCATCCAGGCCAACCTAGCACCCAGCCCTACCCAATCAACCAGAGCATCCAGGCTTTGCTTCAGCACCTCCAGGGACAGTGACTCCACCACCTCCCTGGGCAGCCCATTCCAATGCCAATCACTCTCTCTGACAACAACTTCCTCCTAACATCCAGCCTAGACCACCCCTGGCACAGCTTGAGACTGTGTCCCCTTGCTCTATTGCTGGGTGCCTGGCAGAAGAGCCCAACCCCACCTGGCTAGTGTATCCTCAGCACCATGGCTCCTCAGACTGCTCTGGATGAACTTACAGGCAAGGAGGCAAAACATCCTGAATCTCAACAGCCTTCAGAGTGCTTCCAGCCTACCCAACAGATGGCCAAGAGCTTCTGCCTGATAAGGAAGGAACACCAGCGATAATGTGTGATAAACTGACTCTAACTCCCATTCCACATCTCCCTGAGCTGCCCAGGGAGAAGAGGAAGAAAAACTGAGAGCCTAACTAAGCCCAGAAGGCAGGGAGGGGCAAGGGGAAGGTGTTTTTAAGACTTTGCTCTGTCTCTCAGTATCCTACTCTGATTTGATTGGTAACAGATGTTTGGGTTTTTTTTACAGCTGAGACTCATTTTTTCCCCATGACAAAAATCAGTGAGCAAACCCTCCCTGTCCTTGTCTCAACCCACAAGCCTTCTGTTGCAGCCAGGGTGAGAAGTGAGCAAGTGGATGCATGCTGCTCTTTTCTCCACCTGGGCCTAAGCCAGAAGAGTGTCCAGTGAACAGGACCATGTTTATGAACACAGGTTATGGTCTGCTGCAGAACTTGTCTAAACAGATAGTAAGGACTCACAGACTGCTACTCAAGGAACAGTAAGAGCAGAGAATACATTGTCTTGGACTGATTATAGCAGTTTTAATTCAGTAGTGACATCCTGACCATTGTTTTGATCTTGGAAGTATGGAATAAAGGGGAGAAAAAAATTCCTCTGGGGAGAAGGGAAAGAACCCAGCACCTCTGGGGCCCCACAACACAGTTTAGACATCCCACTCCAAGAAATATAGGAAGTCTAGGCTGGATGTTGTTAGGAAGTTGTTGGCAGAGAGAGTGATTGGCACTGGAATGGGCTGCCCAGGGAGGTGGTGGAGTGGCTGTGCCTGGAGGTGTTGCAGCCAAGCCTGGCTGGGGCACTTAGTGCCATGGTCTGGTTGGTTGGACAGGGCTGGGTGCTAGGTTGGCCTGGCTGAGCTTGGAGCTCTCTTCCAACCTGGTTGATTCTATGGTTCTATGAAAATCACCCATGGGTTATGACACCCATGATGAGAGAAGACCTTGGTGCTGTTTGGTTTTCCATGACCCTTCTTCCAGCGCCACTGTCCAAGCACAACAGAATTGGGACCTTTACCTTCTCTCCGTGCACTGCTGATGACCCTGGCTGCAGCTTTACTCATCACATGGACTACATAAAGGGGACAGTTGACAGCATTTGCTATGATAATTGCTCTCTGTGTAGCTTCAGCTTCCACTTCTTCTGGACGACACATCTCATGCCCCTCGGGGCCAGTTATTCCCATTGCCAGCATCTTCTTTGCACCCTGAACACCACACAGAAACACATAAGGGTTGGTTAAAGTGGCACCAGGGTGTCAGGAACATACTGCCAGGCAAATGCATGCTAAAGCAGCCACTGCAGTTAGCTTGAGAGAAAAATATCAAGATAATGATGGTTTTAACCAGGAGAAGTTATTGCTATCTGAAATTCAACCTACCTTTCAATAAACACAGGCCTCAGAACACCTAAGTGACTTCAGAGAGGCTGAGGGAGCTGGGGCTGTTCAGCCTGCAGAGGAGGAGGCTCAGGGCAGAGCTCATTGCTGTCTACAATCAGCTGAAGGGAGGCTGTAGCCAGGTGGGGTTGGTCTCTGCTGCCAGGCACCCAGCAACAGAACAAGGGGACACAGTCTCAAGCTGTGCCAGGGGAGGTCTAGGCTGGATGTTAGGAGGAAGTTGTTGTCAGAGAGAGTGATTGGCATTGGAATGGGCTGCCCAGGGAGGTGGTGGAGTCACTGTCCCTGGAGGTGTTGAAGCCAAGCCTGGCTGAGGCACTCAGTGCCATGGTCTGGTTGATTGGCCAGGGCTGGGTGCCAGGTTGAGCTTGGAGGTCTCTTCCAGCCTGGTTGGTTCTATGATTCTATGAAAGGCTTTAAAAGGCATAAGATTTTGTCCATAGGATATTTCAGGAGTTTATGCTTTGTGGATGTGAGATTGCTTAGGAATAATTCCATTTCTGTTACAGTACCTGGGGCAGAGCCAAGGCATTACTGCCTGGAGCAGTGAAAGAAATGCAGGGCCAGCAGTGGGGTTACACTGCCAGTGCCTGCACACAGCACTGTGAGGGCAGTGGGAGCTGAGATGCTGAGATTTTGCACCCAATCAGCAAAGCTTTCTCTGTGCTTCTGGATTGGCCCCTGCCAGGTGAATTGAGTATGTTTGGAGAGACCCAGGGTTGGGCATTACACACCTGACTGCTGTCCCTATGACTTAGTCAACAGTCAGGCCTGGACTGTTGCTTGCTTTGTCAGTCAAATGTAGATATTACACTGTCAGTACCTAGATGTTGTAGTGCCACCAGAGCTGTCACCAGAGCAGATCTGCCTCCTGCCTACACTGCTAACTCAGGACTCCAGAGTACAATGTCTTAGCCCATCACAAGCATCCGTTAGCATTTTGGACACTGTGTTTGGTTTTGGTTCCCTGGAAGTAAAACAGGGCAGCAAAGGCTTTTCTTATGATACAGTGATGGCACTAACACCTCTACTGATGTGAGAGAGGCATTCATACCCCTGACTGTGATGGGCAAAATGCCTACCTGTGCAATTAGCTCCCCATTCTCTGCATGGACTTGAGCAATGGCTCCCAGCTCCTTGCAGCAGGAAAAGGCTGCATAGAGCTCCTCATCATTCACCATGTATACATCTTTGTAGGCCATAAACATCTTGAAGGAGTTAACACCTTTGTTTTGAACAAGACTTTTCATTTCTTCCTTCACCTGAAAGACAAACAGGGGTTTTCAAAACAGCAACACTGTATTTGACCTGTTAATAATAAGCTTTGTATAGGGAAGCTGTAAATACAAAGGCTGAGCCTGTGGGAAGCTTCCTCCCGCAGCGGAGCATGAAAGGTAAACATCAGACCCTGTGATGAGAAGTGTCCTTGGAGCCTTGAGGCTCCCAGGGGCCTGAGCCTGCAACTATGAGCAACCCACGCACAGCTGTCAGGGGGTGGAATCTGCCCGCCTCTGGGGTGGGCACGGCCCAGGGGGCTGACTCTGGCCACCCCCCCTGGGTGGGATCCTTAAGGTGTTTACTGTAAGTTAACCTATCTCTGCCTTACACTTAACCTGGAGCCAATCTGTACCCTCCACTTGTACCAATCTCGAACTAAGTCAGTTGTCTACACCCCCTTTGGGGGCTATAAAGGTCGCTGTATCGCCCTAATAAATTGCACTGCTGCGCAGAAGCCACAGAGTCGACTCTCAGTGCCCCGATCTCTCGCCGCACCGGTCTCCGACCTCCAACAGAGCCTTCACACATCCATCACATACATTTTCTAAGCACACAGCCCAAGTCATGTAGTCAAAGGCACTTTTATTCTACTTTTTTTTTTCTTCATCAAATTGCTTCTCAATGTCCTGTTCAATATCTTTATTGATGATCTGGAGCAGGGGATTGAGTCCAGCATCAGTAAGTTTGCAGATGACACCAAGCTAGGAGCAGCTGTGAAGCTGTTGGAAGGTAGCAGAGCCCTGCAGAGGGACCTGGCCAGGCTGGATGGGTGGGCAGAGGCCAATGGGATGAGATTGAACAAGGCTAGGTGCAGGGTTCTACACTTTGGCCACAACAACCCCAAGCAGCACTACAGGCTGGGGACAGTGGCTGAGAGCAGCCACGAAGAAAGGGACCTGGGGGTGCTGGTAGAGAGGAGCTGAAGATGAGGCAGCAGTGCCCAGGTGGCCAAGAGAGACAGCATCCTGGCACCCTCCCATCCTGTGCTTATCTGGGTAGCTATGGATAAAGAGCAAAGGACTTTATTCCCTCCCCAGTGAAACGTTGGTGACACTAATTCATGTCTACCTGTGGCACTATTACAATTCCCATGGCAATAATTCCTTTCTAAAAGTCAAACTTCCATTTTCATCTTCTATCTAATAATCTGGTTGGGTCTGCTCAGTAAAGGGGAGAGACTGACATAAAACTGAAGGCAATTTTCTGGCAGCATATCTTAAGTAGGAATTATCGAGTGAGCATGGGACATAAAAACCCTGCACTGACACAAACCCAGAGGCATGCAATTTATTTTCTCCATCACTAATTACTGTGACTAAGGGAAGGCTTTGCAAGTAATGCATGTTTTTAATCCATACTTTGGGATGAGATTTAAGAAGGTCAAGTGCAGGGTTCTGCACTTCGGCCACAACAGCCCCAAGCAGTGCTACAGGCTGGGGACAGAGTGGCTGAGAGCAGCCAGGCAGAGAGGGACCTGGGAGTGCTGGGAGAGAGGAGCTGAAGAGGAGGCAGCAGTGTGCCCAGGTGGCCAAGAGAGCCAATGGCATCTTGGACTGGCTCAGGAGCAGTGTGGGCAGCAGGACAAGGGAGGTTCTTCTGCCCCTGTGCTCAGCACTGCTCAGGCCACTCCTTGAGTGCTGTGTCCAGTTCTGGGCTCCTCAAGTCAAGAGAGATGTTGAGGTGCTGGAAGGTGTTTGGAGAAGGGCAGCAAGGCTGGGGAGGGGCCTGGAGCACAGCCTTGTGAGGAGAAGCTGAGGGAGCTGGGGGTGTGCAGCCTGCAGCAGAGGAGGCTCAGGGCAGAGCTCATTGCTGCCTGCAGCTGCCTGAAGCGAGGCTGTAGCCAGGTGGGGTTGGGCTCTGCTGCCAGGCAAGCAGCAACAGAACAAGGGGACACAGTCTCAAGCTGTGCCAGGGGAGGTCTAGGCTGGATGTTGTTAGGAAGTTGTTGTCAGAGAGAGTGATTGGCACTGGAATGGGCTGCCCAGGGAGGTATTGGAGTGGCCGTCCCTGAAGGTGTTCAAGACAAGACTGGATGAGGCACTTAGTGCCATGGTCTGGTTGACTGGCTAGGGCTGGGTGCTAGGTTGGCCTGGATGATCTTGGAGGTCTCTTCCAACCTGCTTGATTCTATCATTCTATGATTTTCAAAATCTGAGGAGATGGCAGCTTGCTAGCAAGGCATGAAATACACATCTCCTCTACTCAGGTCTTTTACAGCAACAAAGCATCAGACCTTTCTGTTTCTTTAAATCTTGGCCTTTAAAAACAGTCAACCTCTTAACATAAACCAGAACATTGCATTGATTTACACCTCCCTAGTTTTATTGGATGGGTTTTTTTTCAGCTGTTCCCTGTTAGGGCTGTCTCAGGTGTACATTCCTCAGACTTCACTGGAGAATTTATTCTATATCATTGCTGCGAGGTGGAAGTCAGAGTCAGCCTGGTTCAGTGCATGGAATACAAAGATGGGCTGTTTGCAAAGTGAAGGCTTTGGTTTGTGTATTTTCAGAGTTAAAAGTTAGAGGAAGTGCTGGGGGTGTGCAGCCTGCAGCAGAGGAGGCTCAGGGCAGAGCTCATTGCTCTCTGCAGCTACCTGAAGGGAGGCTGTAGCCAGGTGGGGTTGGGCTCTGCTGCCAGGCAAGCAGCAACAGAACAAGGGGACACAGTCTCAAGCTGTGCCAGGGGAGGTCTAGGCTGGATGTTAGAAGGAAGTTTTTGGCAGAGAGAGTGATTGGCATTGGAATGGGCTGCCCAGGGAGGTGGTGGAGTCACCGTGGCTGGAGGTGTTGAAGCCAAGCCTGGCTTGGGGCACTTAGTGCCATGGTCTGGTTGGTTGGGTAGGGCTGGGTGCTAGGTTGGATTGGATGAGCTTGGAGGTCTCCTCCAACCTGGTTGTTTCTATGATTGTATTGGATAAAGCTTTCAGGCTAGCAGCAAACATTCACACCACAAGGATGAGTCTCCCAAGGTACCAACTCCAAACTTTAGGGAGATAACTCTGCAGTCACCCAGAAACAGAACTCTTCCTTTCCAAAGGCAGTTAAGTACCACAGGGCTTCTTTTGCATACCCTGATTAAAACCATAAAATAACAGCAGGAGCACACTGAGTGGTCAGACAGGAAAAGGCAAAACACAGGCAAAGATCTCCTGCCCCCTCTGACCTGCCTGCTCTGGGTCTTGCACAGCTGCTTCCTTTAACTTTAACTTCACACAGTATTACCCAAGGGTTTAGGCTATCTGCAGACTTTTATTGTCTTCTAACATGTGGCTTGCATCAGCAATGGTGTGGCCAGCAGGAGCAGGGAGGTCATTCTGCTCCTGTACTCTGCACTGGTCAGACCACACCTTGAGTACTGTGTTCAGTTCTGGGCCCCCCAGTTTAGGAGGGACATTGAGATGCTTGAGCGTGTCCAGAGAAGGGCAACGAGGCTGGGGAGAGGCCTTGAGCACAGCCCTACGAGGAGAGGCTGAGGGAGCTGGGATTGGTTAGCCTGGAGAAGAGGAGGCTCAGGGGTGACCTTGTTGCTGTCTACAACTACCTGAAGGGTGGTTGTGGCCAGGGGGAGGTTGCTCTCTTCTCTCAGATGGCCAGCACCAGAACAAGAGGACACAGCCTCAGGCTGTGCCAGGGGAGATTTAGGCTGGAGGTGAGGAGAAAGTTCTTCCCTGAGAGAGTCATTGGGCACTGGAATGGGCTGCCCGGGGAGGTGGTGGAGTCGCCGTCCCTGGGGCAGTTCAAGGCAAGGTTGGACGTGGCACTTGGTGCCATGGTCTAGCCTTGGGCACTGTGGTAAAGGGTTGGACTTGATGATCTGTGAGGTCTCTTCCAACCTTGGTGATACTGTGATACTGTGACTTCAGCTAAATTATACAATGGATTGATTTAATGCCCATAAACTCTCGGCCATAAGCCATGGACACCTTCAGATGTAGTTTTTACACACCACATCTCTACTGTACTTGCAGCAAGCTATAATCAGCACCAGAGCTAATTAAAACCAGATGTAGCAGCAACTCACGGAGCTGAAAATCAGCTGTTGTGTTTACCTTGTTACTCCACCATGTAACTGCCACATGCAGTGCATAATCACAGCAGACTTTAGGGTCTGCCCAGCTCTTCCATGTATCAAAGGCTTCAATAAGGGAGCAGCCCTTCTGAGGGATGGCAAAGTCGATGATCATAGTGGTGCCTCCTGCTAGAGCAGCCTGAAAGGAGAAGTTAATATTTAGCAATCAGAGAGCATGCAAATTTCCTCCCCCTCTCTCCAACTCTCTGTGCAGCACTTGATACACTGAAAAGACAGAAGCCACTGAAGAGTTTCCTTGAGTCAAGTCTGAACTTGCAAAATGATTGAGGAGATTAATTTCACAGTATCACAGTATCACCAAGGTTGGAAGAGGCCTCACAGATCATCAAGTCCAACCCTTTACCACAGAGCTCAAGGCCAGACCATGGCACCAAGTGCCACGTCCAATCCTGCCTTGAACAGCTCCAGGGACGGCGACTCCACCACCTCCCCGGGCAGCCCATTCCAGTGTCCAATGACTCTCTCAGTGAAGAACTTTCTCCTCATCTCCAGCCTAAATCTCCCCTGGCACCTCCTTTGAGAAGGATGCTCTCAAACAGGTGTTCAGGAGATTCTCCTGGAAGCTATACTGGAACATATACTGGAACACATGGAGGACAAGGAGGTGATTTGAGGCTTCACCATGGGCAAGTCCTGCCTGACCAACCTAGTGGCTCTCTACAATAGTGTAACTACCTCGATGGACAAGGGAAGACCAACAGATGCCATCTCTCTGGACTTTAGACACAACATCCTCCTCTCTGAGCTGGAGACATATGGATTAGATGCATGGACTGCCCAGTAGGTAAAGAATGGGTAGGATGATCACACCCAAAGGGTAGTGGCCAATGGCTCAACGTTCAGATAGAGGCAGAGGACAAGCGGTGCCCTTCAAGGGCCTGCACTGGGACCACTGCTCTTCAGACTCATCATCTTCATCACTGATTGTTGTGGTAGGCCTAAATAGGCTTACACATATCCTTGCTTGCCCAGACATGCTTTTCTGCTCTCCCTCATTCTATTTTGGGGAGAAGCAACCATGGGAAAGAGGACAAAAGAACATGGAGCCACTGAATCTAAGGACTCTGGCTTGCCCAGGCCTGTTTACATCCTGTGGTGGACAAAGTGCATAGGCTGAGCTTGTGTATGCCTCATGCAAGGCCTATGTTTTTCCCAAGCAAGGGTAATGCAAGCCTATGGTTTCACCTAATATGGTCAAGCTTGGGTAACTACCATTCTGATTGGCTAATTGGTCCAGAGAAATAAAAGCTGAACACTTACTAATTTCTGTGGCACAAAGCATTCATGGTCTCACCTTCCAGTTCTCCTTTCTGATACTGTCACAGTATGGAAAGGGTCCAGAGAAGGGCAATGAAGCTGGTGAGGAGTCTGGGACACAGCCTTGTGAGGAGAGGCTGGATGTCAGGAGGGAGTTGTTGGCAGAGAGAGTGATTGGCATTGGAATGGGCTGCCCAGGGAGGTGGTGGAGTCACCATCCCTGGAGGTGTTGAAGCAAAGCCTGGCTGGGGCACTTAGTGCCATGGTCTGGTTGATTGGGTAGGGCTGGGTGCTAGGTTGGCCTGGCTGATCTTGGAGGTCTCTTCCAACCTGGTTGATTCTATGATTCTCTGACTTAATAAAACTGCAGAGCAGGTTTTTAAATAGAACAAGGCTTTTACATCCTTCATCTAAATATTTACAGGTTAAAAACCAGACAAAAATGTAAGTGCCTTATGAGGATCCAAACCTGTCATTTTACAGTATCACAGTGTCACCAAGGTTGGAAGAGACCTCACAGATCATTAAGTCCAACCCTTTACCACAGAGCTCAAGGCCAGACCATGGCACCAAGTGCCACATCTAATATTCATTTTCTGTTATGGACAATTATCACTTTTTTTGCCTTTTTCCTCTGATGGATTTTTGTTGGTCACTCTCAGAAACCAGATCCTTGGCTGAAATTGATCCCATGTTGAAATTCTTTTGCTCTCATTGTTTCAGCCCTCCAGTTCAGCCTCTCTAATGCTCTGAACAACATCCCTTAGCATAACAGGTACCGCCAAGTCCCTGCCCATGGCAGGGGTGTTGGAACTGGATGATCCTTGTGGTCCCTTCCAACCCTGACTCTATGACTCTAAGTCAGATCACAATACAGAGAGTTCAGATTCATGCTATATTACTCCTCTTCTTTCTAGATCAATCAGTCCCTTCCCTTCACTTGGCAACTGGAAGGAAAAGAGTAAATATGTCAGTTTGAAGAGTGATGTAAACATTTGTGAAGCTGTGATGAATTCAGGGAAACATTTGCTCAAAGAGAAGCTGTTCCAACTGTAAACCTGTTGGGTTTTTTTTAACCAGACAGATTGGCTTATTTGTTAACCAGGATTTAGAATACATGAGTATTTGTAGACTTAGGGAGAAGAAATTCAAAGGGTTCCATGGGAACTCTTCCAGGGAAGGGCAACTGACATCATCTGCCTGGACTTGAGTGAGGTATTTGACTCTGTCCCACAGCACATCCTGGTCACCAAACTGGAAACACACAGACTGGATGGGTGGAGTCGCTGTCCCTATAGTGTTCAAGCAAAGCCTGGCTGGGGAGCTTAGTGCCATGGTCTGGTTGCTTGGCCAGGGCTGGGTGCTAGGTTGGACTGGATGAGCTTGGGGTTGTCTTCTACCCTGGTTGATTCTATGAATCTCTCTGAGAACCATTCAGCCACAGCCAATCAGTGCTTGCCTTCACGTAGCTTCTCTCCATAACTGATTTTATGTGCGTGGAAGTACATGGTTAAAGGCAACATGCACTGTCTTTATCCTGACCTTTAGGAAAGGTCTATGAATACTCATGTGTTGGTGAGTATCTGTATGTGTGCAAGCTGTTAACTCCCCAAAACAACAGTACAGAAACTATTCTGGTTCAAATATAAAGCTTCATTGAATCTCCAGAGCAGCTGAGTCTAGTCTGGGTGATTTAACAAAGTGTGTGTGGGTGGATAACACCCAAACCATCCCACCCAGGGAGGTTGTGGATGCTACCTCTCTGGAGGTGTTCAAGGCCAGGTTGGATGAAGCAATAAGTGACCTGTTCTAGTGGGAAGTGTCCCTGCCTATGGCAGGGGATTGGAGCTGGCTGAGCTTTGAGGTCCCTCCCAACCTAAACCATTCTATGATTCAGTCTCTTTTTCTCCTAATAACTTTTTACCCCTCTCTTTGTAAGGAGAGGTGTTCTGTGCCTTTATTTCTTCAGCTGGGTAGGTAAATCTTAGCTAATCATTGTAGCATATTTTGCAACAGCTGGAGCCTAACTCTGTCTCCCTGATTGTCTTGCCAAAATCTTTGTCAGATGATGACTGCCAGCACACAGCTCTGAACACTTGCCACACTTTGGCCTGGGTTAAGAAGGTCCACAATATCTGAATGTTTGTTTACATCCAACCACTAAGCCAAATCTGGAGTCTTCTTTTAAGCACCAAAGTGACTATCTGGACATTCTGGTTCATGTATGCAGTCTCTGATTGCAGCTTCTTGTATAGGATAGAACAGAACTAACCAGGTTGGAAGAGAGCTCCAAGCTCAGCCAGTCCAACCTAGCACCCAGACCTAGACAACCAACAAGACCATGGCACTGTGCCCCAGCCAGGCTTGGCTTCAACACCTCCAGGGACAGTGACTCCACCACCTCCCTGGGCAGCCCATTCCAATGCCAATCACTCTCTCTGCCAACAACTTCCTCCTAACATCCAGCCTAGACCTGCCCTGGCACAACTTGAGACTGTGTCCCCTTTTTCTGTTTTCTCTATCCTATGCCTCAAAAAGCCATTTTAAACCCCTCGAAAACCCCATTCCTTTTTTAGTAGCACATGATTGATCTCCCCTCCTTTGGGGTTTCTTGGTGTAGACACCTAGATCTGAATTAGTCTGCATCTTTAGTTCTCCTTTAAAAGCCCAGGGAGGCACTTTAAGAAGGAGATCACTCAGACCTTAAGAGAAATCCATAGTCACTGCTGTTTCTTTTTTTCCTGCCAAACAAAACCATCTCCTGGTTTCAAGTCACATTTGTTTGACTTCTCCTGTGAAATGAAACTTGTGGCTGCAGTGCTGACAAACAGTTAACAAAAATGGCCTTCACAGAGAAATAAAAGCCTGTTGCAGAAAATGACCAAACATCAACATAATGTACTTTAAATCATGCAAACTAAGCACTCCAGAGATCAAAGTCTGCACTGCATTCAGCCAGGAAACAGTTTCTACTGCCTGTAGACAAGCAGGGCAGATGCTGTAGGTTTCTTTTCCTCCCCATTTACCACACAAAGCAGCACCAAGAGCTGTAACTGCTTGTGGAAGCCGTGTGGGGAGCTGTATTTAAACACAAACCTTTGCAAAAGACTGCATTGTTAGGCCCCCATTAACAGTGAGTTCCCTCTCTTCCACCAGATAGCTGCAGAAGAGTTCAAGGAAGAGACTTTCAGGCTGAGGGAGCTGAGGTTCTTCAGCCTGCGAAGACTCCATGGAGCTGGTGAGGGGCCTGGAACACAAACTCTATGAGGAGAGGCTGAGGGAGCTGGGGGTGTGCAGCCTGCAGCAGAGGAGGCTCAGGGCAGAGCTCATTGCTGCCTGCAGCTGCCTGCAGGGAGGCTGTAGCCAGGTGGGGTTGGGCTCTTCTGCCAGGCAACCAGCACCAGAACAAGGGGACACAGTCTCAAGTTGTGCCAGGGGAGGTCTAGGCTGGATGTTAGGAGAAAGTTGTTGGCAGAGAGAGTGATTGGCATTGGAATGGGCTGCCCAGGGAGGTGGTGGAGACCCCATCCCTGGAGGTGTTGAAGCAAAGCCTGGATGAGGCACTTAGTGCCATGGTCTGGGTGATTGGCCAGGGCTGGGTGCTAGGTTGGGCTGGATGATCTTGGAGGTCTCTTCCAACATGGTTGATTCTATGATTCTACCTAATAGCAGCCTGCCAGTACCTGAAGGGGGCTACAAGAAGGCTGAAGAGGGACTGTTGGCAAAGGCCTGCAGGGATAGGATCAGGGGCAATGATTTCATGCTATAGAAGGGGAGATTTTAATTGGACATTAGAAGGAAGTTCTTTACCATGAGGGTAGTGGAACACTGGAACAAGTTGCTCAGAGAGGTAGTTGTGGCTCCATCCTTGGAGATATTTAGGATCAGGCTCGACAGGGCTCTGAGCAACCTGATCTAGTGGAGGATGTCCCTGCTGACTGCAGGGTGCTTGGACCAGATAACCTTTGGAGGTCCCTTCCTACCCAACCCATTCTGTGATTTCTGTGATTATAATCCCATTCCAGCTATCAATTCTAGAGGTGGAAACTCAATCCTGTAGCTTTCCTTTTAAATCTTATCTTACACTTGACTTGGAGAAAGATATTACACTTAACACAGCAGCCTTTTTGTTATGGCAAGAGAGATCTGCTGAGGCAGGATAAGATCTTTGTGTGTGTGTGTGACAGTTTTACTAAATAATTACAAATCATAATGACTACTACAGTGAGCCACTCCAAGCCCTGTGCTCCTTGCAAAGAACAATCCCAGTGCTTAAAACTGCCTGGTATGAAATATTTCCCTTCAAACAACAGCAGCAACATCAGCAAATCTGTCTTGAGTTGGAAAAAAATAGTATTACTGAAAGAAATATTCCAAAGTAATTTAAGGATGGCACACAGGTCATTTGTAGTCCTCCCTGCAGCACTCTGGGCTCAACACTAAAAAGTCATACAGTCACAGAATCAGTCAGGGTTGGAAGGGACCACAAGGATCAGACAGTTCCAACCCCCCTGCCATGGGCAGGGACACTCTACCCTAGATCAGGCTGCACACAGCCTCACCCAGCCTGGCCTCAAACACCTCCAGCCATGGGGCCTCAACCACCTCCCTGGGCAACCCATTCCAGCCTCTCACCACTCTCATGCTCCACAACTTCCTCCTCACAGCCACTCTGACTCTCATCACCTCCAGCTTTGCTCCATTTCCCCCAGTCCTGGCACTCCCTGATAGCCTAAAAAGTCCCTCTCCAGCATTTTTGTAGCCCACTCAGATCCTGGAAGGCCACAAAAAGGTCACCTGGGAGCCTCCTCTGCTCCAGCCTGCACAGCCCCAACTCTTTCAGTCTGTGCTCACAGCAGAGCTGCTGCAGCCCTCTCAGCATCCTCCTGGCCCTGCTCTGGACACATTCCAGCACATCCACATCCTTCTTGTCCCAGGGGCTCCAGAACTGGATGCAGTACTCCAGGTGGGGTCTCAGCAGAGCAGAGCAGAGCAGAGCAGAGCAGAGCAGAGCAGAGCAGAGCAGAGCAGAGGGGGAGAATCCCCTCCCTGGCCCTGCTGGCCACACTTCTGCTGCTGCAGCCCAGGCTCTGCTTGGCTTTCTGGGCTGCAAGTCCTCACTGCTGGCTCATGCTGAGCTTCTCCTCCAGCAGCACCCCCAAGTCCCTCTCCTCAGGGCTGCTCTCCAGTCTGTTAGTGCCTAGCCTGGATTTGTTCTAGGGGGAAATGTGCAATCACATCACTCAGACAACCTAACTCACACTCTCATCACTTGGTGGAGCAAACCAGAAATGAAATTTCCTGTTGAAGAACTGAGCCAGACTAAGCAAGATGGCAAACTTTAAAGGCTCTTAATGGTTGTGCAGTTACTGAACCACACCACTTGTTCAAAGGAGTTGAATCTGACTCATTTCAGCTTTTTCAAAGGGGTAAATTAGTGTTTTTGCACATCAGTGAAATACATTTCTTTGGCAGGGATGCCTTTTAGCAACTCTCAGTTCTGCTCTCTGAGGACACCTGCTAACAGACAAATCAAGTAGAGCAATCTGAGGGCAATGATTTCAACCTGCACAGCAAAGCTCTCAGAAAAGTACCTTACAAATGCTATGGAGTTAATGCACGACACTGTTAGTACCAGTAACTGATACATTGCTATTGCAGGGAATGCAATGAGATCAGCTAAAAGCTGAAAAAAACCTGCACTGTAATTGCAAAACAGTGAGAAAATAGAACCTTCTAAGGTCTGAAGTGTCTACCAGAACAGCTTGCATTCCCCTGTGGTAACAAGAGAGGATCGGTTTAGCACAGAAGTACTCCCAGGGCATTGGGAGAGTTAAACTGTGGCTTTAGTTAACCTTTGCTCAGAAAAGTATGAAGCTCGTTGCATGCACAATGCAAGTGGTAGCCTGTATAGCAATAGCCACTGTAAATGATTCCACTTAACACTCGCCACCTGCAGACAGAACAGGTCCTGAAGGAGCCCAGCAGGTTAAATGTGGACCTCTGCATACCCCAACCACTTACTACAATGTCCCAGCCAAGGGACAGTACCAACTGCCTGTGCTTGATTCCCCCTCTGGTCTCTCCCTTCAAGTAACTCTGAGTAACCAGCAGCTATTCCTAAGAAAGCCCAGGTGCACACACACACACACACACACGACCACCCACCTTGGTTCCTGTATAGAAGTCATCTTTCGACCTGCTCCCCATAAAAGGGAACTGCATGTGCGTATGGGTGTCGATGCCCCCGGGGATCACCAGCTTGTCGGTCGCATCCAGCACTACAAGCCCGTCCGGCGGCTCAGGGTTCAGGTTTGGTCCCACCTGCTGCACCACTCCATCTTCCACATACACATCAGCCACAGCCGAGCAGTCGTCATTCACGACTTTTCCCCCCTTGATCAAAAGTCTCCGCCGAGCCAGGCTTTGGGGTGGCATGGGAGCCTGCAAGGTGAGAGCGAGGCCGCAGAGCACAAAGTCAGCTCTTGCCCGAGAGCGTCCCAGCGCCTGCCTTGCTCCCAGCGCCTGTCCCGCTCCCAGCGCCTGCCCCGCTCCCAGCGCCTGCCCCGCTCCCAGCGCCTGCCCCGCTCCCAGCGCCTGCCCCGCTCCCAGCGCCTGCCCCGCTCCCAGCGCCTGCCTTGCTCCCAGCGCCTGTCCCGCTCCCAGCGCCTGCCCCGCTCCCAGCGCCTGCCCCGCTCCCAGCGCCTGCCCCGCTCCCAGCGCCTGCCCCGCTCCCAGCGCCTGCCTTGCTCCCAGCGCCTGCCTTGCTCCCAGCGCCTGTCCCGCTCCCAGCGCCTGCCTTGCTCCCAGCGCCTGTCCCGCTCCCAGCGCCTGCCCCGCTCCCAGCGCCTGCCTTGCTCCCAGCGCCTGCCCCGCTCCCAGCGCCTGCCCCGCTCCCAGCGCCTGCCCCGCTCCCAGCGCCTGCCTTGCTCCCAGCGCCTGTCCCGCTCCCAGCGCCTGCCTTGCTCCCAGCGCCTGTCCCGCTCCCAGCGCCTGCCCCGCTCCCAGCGCCTGTCCCGCTCCCAGCGCCTGCCCCGCTCCCAGCGCCTGCCTTGCTCCCAGCGCCTGCCTTGCTCCCAGCGCCTGCCCCGCTCCCAGCGCCTGCCCCGCTCCCAGCGCCTGCCCCGCTCCCAGCGCCTGTCCCGCTCCCAGCGCCTGCCCCGCTCCCAGCGCCTGCCTTGCTCCCAGCGCCTGTCCCGCTCCCAGCGCCTGTCCCGCTCCCAGCGCCTGCCCCGCTCCCAGCGCCTGCCCCGCTCCCAGCGCCTGCCCCGCTCCCAGCGCCTGCCTTGCTCCCAGCGCCTGTCCCGCTCCCAGCGCCTGTCCCGCTCCCAGCGCCTGCCTTGCTCCCAGCGCCTGTCCCGCTCCCAGCGCCTGCCCCGCTCCCAGCGCCTGCCGTGCTCCCCGCGCCTGCCGTGCTCCCAGCGCCTGCCCCGCTCCCAGCGCCTGCCTTGCTCCCAGCGCCTGCCTTGCTCCCAGCGCCTGCCCCGCTCCCAGCGCCTGCCCCGCTCCCAGCGCCTGCCCCGCTCCCAGCGCCTGTCCCGCTCCCAGCGCCTGCCTTGCTCCCAGCGCCTGTCCCGCTCCCAGCGCCTGCCCCGCTCCCAGCGCCTGCCTTGCTCCCAGCGCCTGCCTTGCTCCCAGCGCCTGCCCCGCTCCCAGCGCCTGCCTTGCTCCCAGCGCCTGCCTTGCTCCCAGCGCCTGCCCCGCTCCCAGCGCCTGCCCCGCTCCCAGCGCCTGCCCCGCTCCCAGCGCCTGCCCCGCTCCCAGCGCCTGCCTTGCTCCCAGCGCCTGCCCCGCTCCCAGCGCCTGCCCCGCTCCCAGCGCCTGCCCCGCTCCCAGCGCCTGCCTTGCTCCCAGTGCCTCTCCCGCTCCCAGCGCCTGCCTTGCTCCCAACGCCTGCCTTGCTCCCAGCGCCTGCCTTGCTCCCAGCGCCTGTCCCGCTCCCAGCGCCTGCCTTGCTCCCAGCGCCTGTCCCGCTCCCAGCGCCTGCCCCGCTCCCAGCGCCTGCCTCGCTCCCAGCGCCTGCCTCGCTCCCAGCGCCTGCCCCGCTCCCAGCGCCTGCCCCGCTCCCAGCGCCTGCCCCGCTCCCAGCGCCTGCCCCGCTCCCAGCGCCTGCCTTGCTCCCAGCGCCTGCCCTGCTCCCAGCGCCTGTCCCGCTCCCAGCGCCTGCCTTGCTCCCAGCGCCTGCCCCGCTCCCAGCGCCTGCCCCGCTCCCAGCGCCTGCCTCGCTCCCAGCGCCTGCCTTGCTCCCAGCGCCTGCCCCGCTCCCAGCGCAGCAGTTACCTCCCGACGGCCCTAAGTACATAGCGCTCTTTAAACCGACCCCTCTGCCCTCAGCAGCTCCACCTACCACCTCCAGTGGAGCTCCAGCGCCCAGCCGAGAGCAGCGAGGTGGCACGGGCTGGGAGCAGCGCTGGCTTTAAAGCCCTCTGCTCAGGACTGCCTGGGGAAAGCAGGGCCAGGCGCTGGGGAGGGTGCCTGGGTTTTCGAGGCGCTCACCAGGCTTGAGACATGCAGAGCTCTCCTGACACTGTGACCCTTCATTGCCTTGTTCGTGCCTAAACTCTTTGCAGCGGGGTTGGAGCAAACCAAGGGTGACCCCAGCTCTCCACAGAGCTGTCTAGGGAGCCCCAGGGTGGGCCGAGTTCCCCGCAGCAGTGCCTGGGGAGCCTGTGAGCTCTGCCGGGGCAGAGGAGGGCGCAAGGCTGCGCCGTTCCAAGCGCTGCACCCATCGCAGCCGAGCCCCTGCAGGCCGCTATGGAGGAGTCTACGGTGCTGCCACGGAACCGAGCCACGGGCAGAGGACAGCAACCACCAGGAACCGCTCCCGAGCTGCTCCTCAGCGGATCTGTGACACCCAGCTTCTCACCCCCTCCCGCAATGCTGCTCCACGGCCGATACCCCGGGCAGAAGGGAGAAGACCCTATAGGACGGCCGAGGGCTGCCGTGGCCTCTCACCCAGCCCGCAGGAGGCTCAAGAGCCTCGGGCATCTGGCCGCTGTCGAAGGACCAGGTGAAAATCATCTTGCGGTAGCTGCTGCCCTCCGACATGTGCATCATGGCCCTTGCTGCGGCCGCTGCTCCCTCGGCCCCCACTGGTGCCCGCGCAACGGCCAGCGGCGCCGCCCCGCGCAGGCAGCAACCGCCGCCCCCGCCGGGCTGTGCCCGACCCCCTGCCCCTCTGCCCCCTGCCCCCCTGCCCCCTGCCCGCCGGCGTGCGAGACCCGGGGCTGCTGCCGCCGGCTTCACACACGGCTGAGCTGGCCCTGGCTGGGAGAGGATCAGACCGGGAAACAGAGCAGGGAAGGCAATATGAAAACAGCTAGAAAATGAACTGTCAGCCTGGAGCAGAGCGAGAGCCCTGTTCTGTCCCAGCCCACCGGCTCCTGGTTCTCCAGGCTTTCACTGCTCTTCTCCCCCAGTAACCCGAGGTTTGCAGACTCAGCAGTGGCACTGCTCGAGCGTGTCCCCAATTCTGCTGAGCACCGGCACCTTCATAGCCTCAGCCTCTTCCAGTTCAGTGACAATGGCTTCAGAAGATGGAATACTGCCTCTGAGGGCTGTGAGAGGGTGCACACACATGCTACAGAGAAGATACTCAGAGACAAGAGACACTGGATTTGGAAAACACCCTCCCATCAGCATGTCACCTTGGCCTTCTCTCCCTGTGGGTAGGAGAGCAGCAGCAGCAGCAGCAGTTTGCCCTTGTGTCTGCACGTCTCAGACTGCCCTTTATGCCTCCCCTTTGTGCAGTGGGATAGAGACCCACTGGGTTCATCACACCACACAGCAAAAGAAAAGGTCAAAACTTCTTGGGAAAAGCAGAGCAGAGAAAGAGAAAAAGCTAAGTGAAAGACCCCACGCTCTGGGGTAGCTGAGTGGTGCTGAACAAGTAGGAAAGGGCAACCAGCACCTAGCATGTCTTCTGCATTTAGAGCTCATAGAAAGACAAGGATCAAGGTACTGTGATGGGAATTCAGGCAGGAACTCTGGCTCAGTAGTAACAATGGTACTGATGAGGCACGAACAGCTGAGTTTTGGTAATATGATTACTCAGATGAAGAGTTGAGGAATAAGGATGCAGAAGTAAAGCTACGACAGGAATTGTGAACATTAAAGAGTAAATGGGACAGCTCTGAGTGGGCACTGAAATGAAGTAATGGAGCTATACTTTGAGCTGAGATAGCGAACCCTTTTCTGCCACCATGCAGATGGGCACCTGGATAAAAGCTGTACTGCCAAGGATCTAATTGTCTCAGGTACCAAATTTCACTTTGTATAAACAAAGAGACCTTTGATAAACAAGGAGAGAGGGTGACAAAGACAAGTCCCTTGGACTGCGTGCAGTCACATGGCTATTGAAGGTTTCACATGGAACAGCATCCACAAATTGATAGTTATGGGCAAAGAGGATTTGTCCAAATCTCCCAGCTCAATGACAAACCACTAGAGCCACTTTCTTGTCATTTCTCCCCAGTCAGTGAATGGACCACAGCCAGCACTGTCAAGGGAAAGAAAGACCAGGAATGCAACAGAAGAGCATCTCAGAAACCCTAATACCATGCTCATTTAGCTATTCCTTTCACAGGGGTCCAATCAAGTGGCCACCTTCGACAAATCTGAGAGACAGCCTTGGTGATACTGTGATACAACAAAGGCAGTTCCATTCAGGCACTGAAGTTCTAGGTCACAGGACTCATTGGAGTTGTCAGTTGCTTCCTGGTCAGTAATCTCAGCCAAAGAAAGATAGTTCATGCATGGGACTTTTCCAAACTCCAAGAGGCATAACCACAAAAGCAGAGAGATTAGTTTCATTTGGAAGCATTACCTAAAAAACCACTGCAGAACACTGTTTTGGGCAGTTCTCATCTCTCTTCTGAAGGAGTGCAAAGTCAGAATTACAACTGCTGCTTGACATACGAGGCAAGAGAAAGCAAACCTCTGCACACCTCTGCTCCTTGCCATGCTGCAGATATGTCTGATTATGAACTTCCTCACTGTGCTGCCTTTGTTTCTCATTTGAGCCAGAACCACTTCCAACCATGGTTGTCAAAGATCCTTTGTAACTGACCAGAGGAAAGAAAACGGGTTTGAAACATTATATTTTACCAGCTGTTGTTGCTCATTTGCACCTGGACAAGCAGCTGAAAATTATCTCTGCATTTCTCTTGGCATACCTTTCAGTGCACAAATATTTGACTGCACAGGTATGAATGTAATCCTACTAATTAATCTGCCTTACTTCTATAACAGCACCAGTCAACAATGCTGTGACAATCTGAGACGCCTGCTCTGGATTTAAATACTTGCCTTGGTCAGGCAATATCTACATCACGTCTTTGCCAGTGATATGGACAGCAAGACTGACCTTATAGAAGCCTTCCAGTACCTGGCAGGGGCCCACAAGAAAGCCAGGAAGGGACTTCACACGAGGGCTTGTAGTGAAAGGAGAAGAGGGGAGGGATTTGAGCTCGAGGAAAGAAACTCTTTGGAGTGAGGGTGGCGAGACACTGGAACAGGTTGCCCTGGGAGGTTGCCTGGGGGGTGTTTAAGGCCACACTGGACAAGATCCTGAGTGACCTTGTCTGGTAGGTGACCCTGTCCATGGTTGGAACTAGGTGATCCTTAAGGTCTTTTCCAGCTTAAACCATTCTATGAACCTATGAACTAGTGCAGTTAAATAGCTGCAGGAGAACAGAACAGGACAATAAACACTTTCCAGGAAGGATACAAAAAGTCATCCCAACAGCAGAAGCCTTAACTGCTCTGCAAGGAGTATCTAATGTAGAGACTCACTGAAACAGTAGTGGTGTCCCAAACCTGTATGGGGGTTTCCCCAGACCCAATCCGGCTTTGGCATTTGGACAGGAAGGAGAACACAGGATACTGTAACCAATTCCAGCATCCTCTCCTGGAAAACTTCTTTTGAAAGAAGAGTTACCAGCAATACTCACTGAACTTGCACAGAACATGCCATTTACTTTGGAAACAAAACAATTCCTTGCGGTGTCATAAGCTCGGCCACCCCCTTAATATTTGTTTCAGTGCCAATCGAACAACAAATGTGAAAAGGAACAATGGCAAACTCTGTCCACATTAGAAAGCTTTATGTGAGGAGAAAACTTGCCTTAGAATAACCTACACTCTCCAAAGCTTTCCAGTGGAAGAGATCTATTACAGAACAGAAGAAACTTCCATACTGAATCATTCTGACTTTTGTTCAAAATGCCCTAGCAATGCAGCACAGCTAAATCAAGAAACCTTTACAGAAAACACTGATTCGAGCTCCCTGCAGTAAAAAGAAATGAAGTAATATGACAGAAACCTCAGGAAAAAACAAAGCAAAACAAAACTCCAACCCCTAGCACCAACATATTAATCAAAAGAATCATAGAATCAACCAGGTTGGAAGAGACCTCCAAGATCATCCAGTCCAACGTATCCCTCAGCCCTAGCCAGTCATCTACACCATGGCACTAAGTGCCTCATCCAGGCTTTGCTTCAACACCTCCAGGGACAGCGAGTCCACCACCTCCCTGGGCAGCCCATTCCAATGCCAATCACTCTCTCTGCCAACAACTTCCTCCTAACATCCAGCCTAGACCTCCCCCGACACAACTTGAGACTGTGTCCCCTTGTTCTGTTGCTGGTTGCCTGGGAGAAGAGGCCAACCCCCACCTGGCTACAATGTCCCTTCAGGTAGTTGTAGACAGCAATGAGGTCACCCCCGAGCCTCCCCTTCTAGGCTAAACAACCCCAGCTCCCTCAGCCTCTCCTCATAGGGGATCGCTTCTGTCACCATCACCATGGGAAAAAAAGAGCCACTGCAACAAATTAGCCTCATACAAATATGAATTTTATTTACAGTTCTCCAAATTCTCAATCAAATCCAACTTCTCAGTTAAATGTGTAGCATTTCTCCTTTAAAACAAACCCAACATTGTGTTCTTTTTACATCTGCAATATGGAGTCCATAGGTACATGCTGTTTGGGTCACCTAATGGAACAAATTGAGATCACTACGTCTGTGTTTTAACACCAAAGGTATTCTGTGAAGACTCTTTCTTCAAAATGCATTTGCCTTGGGGGGGGGGGCACACACACACCAACAATTCTGATGATGTTTGCTAATGACAATTAGTCAGGAAGGTTTAAAAACCCAGTATTTTATACCAGGACATACTGTTCACATAGATTTCGGGATGTGATACCACGTTCATATTGCAAAGTTGCCTGCTGTATAAGCAATGCCACTGAAATTGGACTGAAGATTACCCACAGATTTAGATATTATTCAATGTGAATAAAAATGGCCATTGATGACTTTTACTGGGGTATGTGTAATTATGGGCCAATCTGTACCTGAGCTGGTACCAATGTAATGTGAAACCTGAAACCACATGGGTCGTTAGATTCAAATTTTTTACAACTGTATTGCACATAAGGTTCCTCAAAAGCACAAATCTACATTAACTGTGTCCTGAACTCAGAATTTACCTGCTAACTCTCACGAATAAAATCAACCAGATGGTAAAATTGTTCATTTGTCTCATCCCAGTGTCTGTGAATGAAGAGAAGAGGGAGAAGATACATACACTTTGGAATCCATTCAATTATTTCTTTTGCATGTGATTTGTACTTCAGAGCTGAGGATTTTTAAAGAAGTAAAATAAAAAGCCAGACAGATCTTGGATTTATCCTTAAAAAGTACCTCAAAAACATAACCAAAGGAAAAAAAAACCAAACAAACCCAAAATCAATTGAATTTCCATACATATTAAAACATTTTAGTCAGTTCTGCCCGACAGCATAACACGACAGAAATGCACAAGACTTTAAACATGCTTTAAAATGACATTCAACAAAGTGTTTCAAATTTAATAAATAGCATACAATCACACACAAATACAGTTCATACTGGATCTTTAAGCCTACTTAAAAACAGACTGGCAAAGAATAAATAAAACAGCAGTTGACACTTCTTTGTTTTTCAAAGGTGGAGCTCATCACGCGAGTAGAGCCACATATTAAACCTCTTCTCACAAAATTGGAAGTTATGAGCTTGGTTTTTTTTTTTTTTGGGACCAATTTGTCTTGCTCCAGTAAGTAATACCATGAACAGCAACAACAAAAAAAATACACTGAAAGGGATTTACTTTTTATTTTGAAGGAACCAGTCTGCAACCAAGTAAACCAGCTTTTAAATACAACGAATAAATAGGGAATTAGTAAAGCAAATTCGATTGCAACAAAAATGCAACACCCCAAGAAAAGAGCCATGGAAATATATAGCCATTGCAATAGTAGACAATAATAGTACTTAAAGTGATAGTGCTTGTGCACTAAGCTCATTAGAGACCTTAATATGATTTTAGTGCAAATCCCTTGAGTCCAAACAAGCTTTATACCCTACAGTATTAGGGAAAGATCTATTACCAGTTGGAACTTACTCTGTAGTGTATTTGTACGTATCAGATATTTCAAGAACTAACACATTGTCATATCTTCGGCCCTTTTGTTTTTGACTTCAACTCAAAACCACTCATGACTGGGGGTTTTACAAACTATTTGGCTGTACCACATCAGATTGCAGTTTAGGAAAGTCAGTGCTAATAAAAGCTTTTGCCATCAGTTTCTCTATTCTATCTAAGTTTCACAAATCATCGCATTTTGTACTTTGGAAAAGAAAAAGAATGCTCCTAGAGAAAGATTCTCCTCCCTTTAAATAAGTTCACGTTATGATGAAATTCGAGACTATTTAGACAAAGTATTGTATAAACTCAAAGAAAAAAGTACATATTTTACATTAACAATCCTTACCAGTATTTAGTATATTAAGTTACAAGTATGTTGGCAATAATACAACAGAGTTGGTTCCTAAAGGAAAAGAATTCTGTACAAATTCACCTGTTAATAGGGGGTTAAACTGGCAGCCAAGTGAGTCTCGAGCAGCCGTGTTTCTGGATTGGACTACAGAATCAGGATGAACTAAATTTGAAACTAAGTGGCATAACCTCACTGGAAAGAGCAATCAGATTGTACTGGACACGCACATCGTGCACTCAGAGCCATTAAAGTGTTCATTCTGATCGTTCCATCATCTCATCCAGTATAAGAAATGTTTTAATCAACCACATAGGCTAAAATAGTTTGAAACAAAGTTGTCCTGGATTTTTTTTTTTGAAACTAAAAACTAGTTTTACCTGTGAAGTACAAAACAATGACAGATATTGCTCCAACTTGTACACAATCTTTCCTAAACAATCCGTACCTAGCAGAGTAATAATGCCTCATCGTCACTAGTTTCGTTTTTCACTGTTGCTTCTAAGCAAGTGTCAGGTATCTGGGCAGTGTGTACGATGCCACAGCTCTCACAGGGGCCATCTCGACTGCACGACCTTACACCGTGATGTGTTGCACTGTAAGGCTGTCTAAGCCCTGGTCCTTGATCTGAGCTGAGATCAAGTAGAGGTCTTGAACAGTCATTCACGTCAAAGTCTGATGCTACATCAGAGACTGGAATTAACATTTCAACATCATCATCCTCTTCTCTTCCACTTACCCCATTATCGAGCTGTCTCAAGGGACTTTGGTTCTGATTCACTGAGCTCGATCTCCCCAGGGTGAAGCGTACCCAGCGCAGGCCTTGGGTCACGCGGCTCAGCGCGCTGCTGAGCTGGTGCCGGGCGGGACTGGTGCTCGGGAGCTCTGCGCTCGCCGCGTCTCTTCCGCCGTCCGCGTTACCGCTGCTGCTGCTCTGAGCAGAGGAACTCCCACACGCTCCCACTGCCGCTTCTATTGCTGTCGTAGGTGGGACTTTCTGAGGCAAGGTGGTAGCAACACCACCAACTGCTCCTGCCGTGTCTCTTCGCTCGTTTTCTGTGTCTGTGTCATCCGACTCGACTGAAAACAGACTTCTGTGAGCGCTGCTTCGCTCGCCCTCTCTGCTAGTACTTTGGCTGGCGACATCGTCCCCGTCGGCTGAGACCAAAGCCAAGGACCCAGAGTGACGTGACCTCGCAAAGTTGAAAATCCGGTTCCAAATGTTACTTGATCTGCCAGCAATGGGGAGTCTGATTGAGGTAAATCCCAGCTGAGATCGCACTGCCAGTCTCAGGTTTTCCAGGACTGAAGCCTAAATGGGAAGACAAGCAATGGTCAACTACTGACAGTGTGGTGGCACTTGCACAACAGAAGAATGGCTATTGTGCAGACTGGCAGAGACCCACCAAGTTCAATGTAGAGTTTTGAAGGGTAATAAGTGTTGTGTCTGCAACAGCAATGATCTGGTGCATACAGCAACAATATTTTAAAAGCAAAGCAGGCATGAAAAAAAAAACCAGGAAGAAACATTATGAGCAGAGAGACTAAATGAAAATATATGGTGGGAGAAGAGAAGGAGGTTGGACTTGGTGATCCTGCAGGTCATTTCCCCAACCTGAACATCAACGTGATAGCAATGAAGAATATAAGGTATGTTTCTGCACAAATCAGGGACCTCTAAATAAAAGCAAAGTCAACAGCAAGGCTCTACAACCTGGATATGGAACACTGATTATAGACAAATTCAATCCCAAGCACAGCTCCAGGCTGGGTGGCAAAGGGCTGAGAGCAGCTCTGAGGAAAAGGACCTGGGAGTCTTGGGTCGATGCAGCTCAACATGAGTCAGCAGTGTGCACATGCAGCCCAGACAGCAACCCTGTGCTGGGCTGCAGCAAGAGCAGCATGGCCAGCTGGGCATAGCAGGGGATTCTGCCCCTTTGCTGTACTCTCCTCAGACCCCACCTGGAGTACTGTGTGCAGTTCTGCAGCCCCCAGCACAAGCAGGACATGGAACTGTTGGAGCCAGTCCAGAAGAGGCCATCAAGATGCTGAGAGGGCTGCAGCAGCTCTGCTCTGAGGACAGGCTATGAAAGTAGGGGCTCTTCAGTCTGGAGAAGAGAAGGCTTTGAGGAGGTCTTATGGTGGCCTTTCAGTATCTGAAGGGGAACTACAGGAAGGCTGAGGAGGGACTGTTTAAAAGGTTTTGTAATGACAGGTCAAGGGGTAATGGGTTTAAACTTGAAGAGTGGAGATTCAAACTAGACATAGGAAAGCATTCTCTACAGTGAGGGTGGTGAGACACTGGCACAGGTTGCCCAGGGAGGTTGTGGCTGGTCCCTTCCTGGAGGTGTTCAAGGCCAGGTTGGATGAGGTCTTGAGTGACTTGTCCTAGTGGGAGGTGTCCCTGCCTATGGCAGGCAGTTGGAAGTGGATGACCCTTGAGGCCCCTTCCAACCTAAATCATTCTATGATTCTAAGCACATCCACAGATCCAGTACAGGCCCAGTACAGCAGGCATGCAAGATCTGTTATATACAATCTGACCAAGAAAACAAAATGCTGTCAGCTGTGGACTTCAGAGTAAAGTATGCAGAAACATGACTCAAAAACTTTAGGATTTAAAAGACAAAATCTTCCAGGAAGATATAACAGAGGTGACCTTTCCTTCTCCACTTTATAGTCCACCCTACAGTAGGCTGCCTAGAATAGAGACTAAGTTAAATACCCTCTTTAATGGTTTGACTTTTTCCCACTCAAGTGCAATTAGATAATTCCAGTTCCAAACTGCTTTGCTGAAATATTTTATGTGTCAATCAGTTACAGAACAATGCATGCCTGAATGTTTCTGCTTAAAACCTTACATAACTGTGAACTTGTAAGGTAGTACAAACATATTAATGCTTTTGACTTGGGGGTCCCTTACTGAAGTTCACAGAAACTGCCTCAGCTAAGTAGTTCAATCCTAAAAACCTGAAAGGCAGAAAAGGCAATGTAAATGAAAACTGAAGCATCTTTATTTCAGGCTTCTTAATATTGAAGTGGGCTGCCTGAAAGTTTGCAATCTCACCTGATTTGGTGAACAAACAGGGAAATCTTCAACTGGTGGAATTAAACCCTGGGCAATTAACTGTCCATAGGATGGAGGAGCTTCCCTTCTTAACAGTTCAGCTTCAACCCTTGACAAATGGGTTTCAAATGATCTTTTGAAGAGAAAAGAAATGCCATAATATGTAAGACTATGCTGTATACATGTATTTAAAACTACATCAGACTATTAATCTGAAATTACAAATTTCAAATGAAGTTTTCTCATTTTAGTTGACATTTGATAGACAAAAATAATGCAATAAATCCTCGAAGTCATTCCTGAGGGCATGCCCAGCTGAGACAAGAACAAATCAATCCAACAAGAAACCCCTAAAATAGAAAGCATGGGCTACATATAAACCAAACCATTAGAATACACATACTTCTTGAGACTGAAGATTGTGTAATCTTGGTATGAAATAGTCTTGAGCAGAATATCCATGCTGTTAAACAGCGAACTAATTTGAGTGCAGAAAAGGCAGCTTCTCCACACTTCATTCTGGTAACAATTTAAGGAAGATGTTGAGGTGCTGGAAGGTGTCCAGAAGAGGGCACCAAGGCTAGTGAGGGGCCTGGAGCACAGCCCTGTGAGGAGAGGCTGAGGGAGCTGGGGGTGTTTCAGCCTGGAGAAGCGGAGGGCTCAAGGCAGACCTCATTGCTGTCTACAACTACCTGAAGGGAGGCTGTAGCCAGGTGGGTTTGGGCTCTTCTGCCAGGCAACCAGCCAAGGGGACACAGTCTCAAACTGCACCAGGGGAGGTTTAGTCTGGACATTAGGAAGAAACTCTTCATGGAAAGAGTAATTGCCCACTGGAATGGGCTGCCCAGGGAGGTGGTGGAGTTAAACATCCTGGAGATGTTTAAAAGGGGACTGGATGAGGCACTTAGTGCCATGGTTTAGTTAGTTAGAAGGGTTAGGTGATAGGCTGGACTCGATGATCCTAGAGGTCTCTTCCAACCTGGTTAATTCTATGACTCTGTGATCTGAAAGCTCAGCACTCTATAGTTAAGTGATTAGAACACTTCTACTCCCTTTTAACTGCCCTCTTTTTACAAAAGGAACAATGCCTTTAGAAATCACATGCAGCAACAATTAGATGTCAACAGAAATGTTTGAAGTTAAAAGAAACTACCCTAAAAAATGAAGTTCTCGAGGCCATCCGTTCTTACCTTCGCTCAAACATCCTGAGTGAGTAGAGTTTACAGGTACATCCCAGCGCGATGACGAGCAGTAAGCCACAAATAAGGCTCCCAATGACAGCTGCAGTTATCACTCTGGTAGGCACAATGACTGGGCAATTCTCTTCGTCGCTGCCATCGCCACAGTCATCTTGAGAATCACAAACCCAGCTCTCGAACACGCAGCGGTTGTTTTTACAGTGGAAATTGCCCGGCTGACAGAAGAAACAATTCTTTTCGTCTGAGCCGTTAGGGCAATGGTTCTGGTAGTTGCAGCGATCCGAACGAGGATAGCAAACGCCATTCCGAGAGCAGGGAAACTCATCTCTTTGGCACATGGTGCAGTTGGTTTCGTCCCTTCCGTTTGGGCAGTGCCAGTAGCCATCGCAGCGCTGCTGCTCGGTGTAGCAACCCCAGTTTCCTCCGCATGGGATTTCCCAGGGCAGGCAGAAGCCATCGACTTGATAGGTGGCATTGAATCCTCTTGCGGCGTTCACTTTGTCAGCACAGAAGTGCACTCTTATCTGTCCCGAGGATGAGACAACTGTGAGGGGAGCATGGGAGTCAAATGCTGTCAGCACACGGAGGAGCCTGCGTGGGTTCTCTTCTAATCCATCATAGATTTTGACATAGTCTCCATAACCTGTACCATCGAGTTTAAAATCGGTGAACCGCAAAATTACCTTGCGGTGGTCACCGGTGTCTATCAGCCAGGTGCAGTTGCTTCCAGGTGGATAGAAGTCAGGATAGTTGGGAGAATTGAAAGTACCATAAAAGTAATTTAACTTCTGCCCACAGGTTGGCACAGCACAGTCTATTTCATCCACTAGGTCGAGACAATCGATGTTGCCATCACATTTTAAAGATTCTGGAAGGCAAGTGTAAAGCTTGGTGAAGCGAGACAGACAGCGGAACTGAGTGCTTGGACAAGGCTGAAAGGAAGCAGCTGTTGGAGGAGTAGCTTTGGCACAGATTTCTTCATCTGAGTTGTCTCCACATTCATTCATATTATTACATTTCCAGCTCTCTGGAATGCACTTCCCATTAGCGCAATGAAACTGGTCACAGTCACAGTTTGGTTCATCAGATTTCCCTGAAAGGGAAGATAAATAATAATTGTCACAGAACGTTAGAGTTTGGAAGTGACCTTGAAAGATCCTCCAACTCTAACCCCCCTGCCAGAGCAGGATCACCTACAGATCACACAGGAACAGGTCCAGGTGGGTTTTGAATATCTCCAGAGAAGGAGACTCCACAACCCCCCTGGGCAGCCCAATCCAATGCCAATCATCCTCTCTGCCAACAACTTCCGCCTAACATTCAGCCTAGACCTGCTCTGGCACAGCTTGAGGCTGTGTCCCCTTCTTCTGTCCCTGACTGCCTGGCAGCAGAGCCCAACCCCACCTGGCTACAGCCTCCCTGCAGGGAGATGCAGACAGCAATGAGCTCTGCCCTGAGCCTCCTCTGCTGCAGGCTGCACACCCCCAGATCCCTCAGCCTCCCCTCACAGGGTTTGTGTTCCAGGCCCCTCACCAGCTTTGTCACCCTTCTCTGGACACCCTCCAGCACCTCAACATCTCTCTTGAATTGAGGAGCCCAGAACTGGACACAGCACTCAAGGTGTGGCCTGAGCAGTGCTGAGTACAAGGGCACAAGAACCTCCCTTGTCCTGCTGGCCACACTGCTCCTGAGACAGTCCAGGATGCCACTGGCTCTCCTGGCTACCTGGGCACACTGCTGGCTCATCTTCAGCTATTATCTACCAGCACTCCCAGCTCCCTGCACTTGGCCTTATTCAGTCTCCTCCCACTGGCCTCTGCCTACCCATCCAGCCTGCCAAAATCCCTCTGCAGTGCTCTACTGCCCTCCAACAGCTCCACACCTGCTCCTAGCTTGGTGTCATCTGCAAATTTACTGATGCTAAACTCAATCCTGTGGTCCAGATCATCAATAAAGGTATTTCCAACTGTTTAAAGTGTTTCATTTTGCTGGTTTCCTTAATTGTTCTAAATTGCCTGTTTTCCCTGTATGTAAATATCCCAACCATGTGTTCAAACACTGTATAAAAGTTTTATGGTGAGACTTAATATCAAGAAACAATTTTCATAGTCACTAATAACCTTCACCTGGATATAAAATCTAATATCAATATTAATTTTGCATAATTTGCAACAGTCACCCTTACAGTGAAATAATTTTTCCTTATGTTTCCATAGAAACATAAGGAAATATGCCTCAGCTTCCACCCATTGCCCCTTGTCCTGTCACTGGGCAGTGCCTGACTCCATCCTCTTGGCACTCCCCCTTTACATATGTCTAAACGTGAATGAAGTCACCCCTCAGTCTCTTCAAGAAGCTGTTTGAGCTTTGGCTCAAACACCACTGTACCATTTTAAATCACTGCAATTTCCATAAACCAAGCTATAGGTTGTAACTGGCTCCAAACCGAACTGCTGTGGTTGACACTCCAAAAAAGCTGTGCAAAAAACCAGCATTGCTGCCCTGCTTTCAGGAGATGCAACCACAAAGTTGTATCATTTGAAACATACCAGCAAAGTAGGCTAATCTGAAGCCTTTCCTGGAGATGCTGTCGTCTGAATGAAATCTGATCAGAACGTGGTCCTGTGTGGAGATGTACGGCGAAGGAATGGAGGAGCCACATGCTCTATAGCCGTCGATATTCTTGTAGCTTCCAATTGTTAACCAATCTGAGCTGCATCGTCGGGATCCCTCAACATCAAAATCTTGAAAGCTGGAGAGAATAAGCAACAAAACCCCCATCAAAATTGCTGCTGAACTGGATATTACACAGCTAAGAGGATGAACTGCTAGCACACCAAAATGGAAATCAGCTGTAAGACCTTCTCTGGTCTGAAACCAAAGAGCAGCTTCTTCACCTATGTAAGAACAGGGTTTAACCTTGTGGTCACTAGACTTTTATGTTAAGAAGACAGCAAGAGTTGATTCTGTTCACCAAAATATTGTTCAGTTTTGCTATAAAAATCACATTAAACCTTCACCTAAAAGCAATGAAACAATTCTGTTCATGCACTTGTCTTCATGAGTCTCATTTAATGATATTCATATATTATTAGGTGCTTCTATTTAACCCAAACAGCATCAGAACTTTAGCTAATGCTAATGATCCTGGTGGTCCCTTCCAAGCCTTACTGATTCCCTGATTCTACACTTAAGCAAGGCTATCACTTGCTATTGTAAATACAGCTGAATTGTTCAAAAGCATGGTTTCAGGTAAGATTTGCGCCCACTTTGCACACTACTCGTTTATGCAATGAGTATATCATGAAATGCCATGGTGTGGCTACAGATATATCAAGACTTGCTGTCATGGTAATGAAGTGTGAAGGAGAGACAGCCTGGGCAAAATAGGTCAGTACAGCAAACACAGCAGAAAACCAGAAATGAAATGTGAAATGCAGATGAGTGGAAGAAAATAATGTGAAAGAATAAAAGACTTTTATGAAAAATAAAGTGTATGAAGAACTTCAGAAAGCATTCTCAGTAGATGAACAGCTCTACCCATTCTTACATTGCATTTCTGCCAGTTTAATATTTAGTAGAGAGACTTTAAACCAAAAAATAGTACTTCAACAGAGTAACTGGTGTCAAAGCAATTATTTCATAATGTCTTCACTGCCTGCTTCTTAGGTCAGCAGGTCTGGACTGGAAACTGAAGTAAATCTGCAGTCAATGCATCTTCCTGATCAGCCTGTGAAGCAGTACTAATTTGTACCTTGATTTCCCTTGTGACTGTAATGGGGAATGAACTGATGAGAACCTGAGCCTGTGGCACCATTTTTTTTAACGTTATATCTGAATAATCAAACTGTGAGGAGCACCAACTCAACACTTCCAAACCAGCCATATCTGTTGATTCACTGTTTATGTATACCCTGTCATTTCTAAGCACACCACAAGAAGAAGCATTACAGAATTTCCCCAGCACTTTTGCGCTGGTTTGAGGCTAGTTGGAATATTTTATTGAGAGAAATTAAATCCTTAGCTGTGAGAAGAAAGAAAAAAACCCCAACAGTACTCAATATCACTCATTCTTCTGCTGAGAAACACTACTAGTCAAAACATAACTAAGACACTCATTTCTCACACACTTCTCAGTTAGTTCTCAGTTCTCCTTCTCTATGGCAGTCCTGTGTGTGGTTGTCTCTGCCTCAACTCTAATCTGACCTAACCCTTTATTTCCCCTAACCTTCTTGTCATCTTTTTGACATCTCACCTCATGTCTCTCCAGCTTTATCACGTGAGATATACGGGGATTGATCTGGTTATTTCTGAAGGGAGGAAAGAAGGGAGAGGAGGTTTGGGTCGGGAGCCTCCTGACAGTCTGACTGTTTTCTGGGAGGAGTGTTGTGTTTCTGTATTACTTTTAACTTCTGTACATAGCTGTATATATTTGTAATATATTGTAAATATCTGCTTGTATATTGTGCTAAGCTGTAAATATAGCTTCAGTCCTTAACTTCCAAAGTCTAGTCTGGGTGATCTCTCAAATGTGTGTGGGGGGAGGTAACTCCCAAACCATCACAACTTTTATTTCTTTAATGCACAACTCTTATATTTCAGACCTGTTAAAAAAGAGAACAAATAAATGAGCACACTGGAGCTTTCTGTAGTTGCCAGCTCTGCAGGTGAAAACAAATGCTACGTGGCTCTGTAAGAGCAGTTCAGATAAAAAGGTAAGGCAGAAAGCAGAACAGAAATCACACTTTTACAGGAAGGAAGAGGAATTTGGTACATACACAATTGGCAGCTAAAAGTGTCTAGTCAGCACTTCTGCAATCCACTTGGTTAACACAAGAGCACTCTTTTACCTTATAGTAATGATCTCCCCTGGCTTTGCATGGATGTACCAGCTACAGTTGATTCGGGCAGGATACTCAGAGGGCCACCCTGGACTTGTGATTGTCCCGCTTGGTGATCGAATTTGTTCTGGAATATCTCCACAAGCTAAAAACCACAGACACAGATATTGAAAGCAACTGGGTTAACACCTTTTTTCAGCAAGCCAGCAGGGCAAAAATCAATCAACACTTATCATAGAGTTAGATGAGGTAGCAATAAAAACAATACCTATGGGAGTTTGTAATGGACACAGGTCACAACATGCCAGCCAAAAGATGTCTTCCACTGTTGCCAGCACAGATGCTTATACTGCTGTAAATTAGCACCACAGTGAAGTAACAGAAAAAAATACTCTACATAGGCTTTGACAACTTTTATTAATATGAAAGATTTTTGTGTTTCCTAATCTCATTTTCAGCCTCCACAAAGACTCAGTTCAATTTAACCATTCATTTACACTTTATACTGACACATGCATTAGAAGGTGAAACATAAATTGAAGCAAAATAATCATGTAGTTGAAATTTGCTGTCATAAGAAGACTCAGTGCCTGGTCATCATTAAAATACCTGCTCCCAGCCTTTGGCACTGAAATTATCTTCATATACATGATTTGAAGGCAAAAAGAACTTACTGCAGCACATGATTTATATATATTAAAGGTTAGGTTTACAAGAGATTATTCTTAAAGGAGACTTGCAAAACTACACTGCTGATAATAGACTAGAAAGCTTGTATTTATAGGACTAATTCTATGCAACCAAACTAACTCAGCCATTTGTATTCTTGCTTTATTATAGGTGTAGCTTTCTGTAGTGACCTTAACTCAATTGCTTGTTCCTTTCACTAGAGTGTTCTCAGCTCTACTGATTTTATTTCAAGCAATGTACTTATTAATTTTGTGGGTTTGTTTCACTGTTGGTTTATTTCCCCTTAGCCACCTTATACTGAACATCTGTCATATTCACAACCTCCATATAAACAGGAAGGCCAGAACACTCTTGCTACACAGGCAGAAAATGATGAGGAAGTTTCAGAGGTCGGAAGACATATCTAAAATAACTGCTTTCTGTCATTTAATTTTACAATTTCATCACTGCTAGTCCAAAAATTGAGGGGTCTTGAGGTTTACTGCTAGCACAACTGGCCACACACAGTAGTTTAAACATATGGAATATTACAAATGAAGAGGTATTTTCAATATTGTGATGGTCATAAGTTTTTAGAATGTCTCAATTTCTAAATATGTGCAAAAATTGTGTGCAGTATTCCCAGCTGGAGTACTGCATCCAGCTCTGGAGCCCCTGGGACAAGAGGGATGTGGAGATGCTGGAATATGTCCAGAGCAGGGCCAGGAGGATGCTCAGAGGCTGCAGCAGCTCTGCTGTGAGCACAGACTGAAAGAGTTGGGGCTGTGCAGGCTGGAGCAGAGGAGGCTCCCAGGTGACCTTCTTGTGGCCTTCCAGGATCTGAAGGGAGGCTCCAAAAAAGCTGGGGAGGGACTTTTTAGGCTATCAGGTATGACAGGACTGGGGGGAATGGAGCAAAGCTGGAGGTGGGGAGAGTCAGAGTGGCTGTGAGGAGGAAGTTGTTGAACATGAGAGTGGTGAGAGGCTGGAATGGGCTGCCCAGGGAGGTGGTTGAGGCCCCATGACTGGAGGTGTTTTAAGGCCAGGCTGGCTGAGGCTGTGGGCAGCCCGATCTAGAGCAGGGCGTCCCTGCCCAAGGTCAGGGGGGCTGGAACTGGCTGATCCTTGTGGTCCCTTCCAACCCTGACTAATTCTATGATTTTATGAATTGCAAACAGTTTTGTGGGTTGTGGGTTTTTTTTCCTCTACTTTTATCCACTTCTAAGATCATTCTTCATGTAGACCTGAAATTAATGGCTAGCTCTAATACAATAAAGCCATACATTCTTAAATCACTCACTGCAATTATTTCTGTATGGCATAACAAATAAATTTCTTCAACTGGATTTTAAAGGGTTGAAAGACAAAAATGCTGGCATATGCTGACATTATCTGTATTAGCTCGACTATAGAAATCTAGAAACAAAACCCAGTGAACTGTTTTCACATACAGCTGTAACAAAACATTACAGTTTCTGACATGTTTCTTATTAGAGCTTCATCCATGCTGCATTGCTAAGTATTAATCATACTCTGGGTATAGAACACAGGACCTGCCCAAATGTCTAAGGAGGAAAATAAATCTAAAAACAAAGAAAAATAATATTTTATTTGAATATTCCATCCACTGCTCCCTGAATCTTTCCTGGTTTAATTTTGAACAAACCCTATAGGTGGTGCTCTAACACTATGGTATTTTGGAACACTATTCCTGAGTATTGGATATACTTTACAACTGTTCAGACAAGGAATGGAATGACTGGAAAAGAAAAAAAATAAAGCTGTTATCTGCATTTAAATGTTCAAGTAAAACAGTATTTCTAACAGGTATTAAAAACCCCTCATGCACAAAAGTAGGAGCATGTGTAAAACAAATGCATCAGGCTTGCAGACGTGGGCAAGCAATTCCATGCACTCCTTGGTTCCTTCTGAAATAGTGCCTAACTAAAATAAGCTGCCTTTGGGTGAAATTTATACTATTCCTACATTCATCTGATTTTAGATATTCACAAACTTCTGAGGAAGCTTTTCAATTTGCCTGGCAAAGAAACACCTCATGCTAGAAGATAAAAACCAATCCATCCAACATATGTTCCTTCCAAAAACCTCCAAATACTTAAGCATGCTATAAATATGTAGGTGCAGTGTTTGTCTCTTGAATAGAAACCTCCAAACACTGCTAGGAACTGCAAATTACTATGCAATTAGCTTTGCAACTTCCTGTCCTGGGCACGGTGTACCTTGACAACTATAATTTACTCAATCCAAGCCCTTGCAGCAGCACAAGCAGTAACTTCTATTCAGACTTGTGTAACAGGCCAACGCAGCCACCCTGTATAACCAAGGGATTTTCAGAGCACCCAAAAATCTTCCAGTTTTACTCAAATTCACTTTTCTTACACTTTGTTCATAATAGCAGCCATATTCCTATATTTTCCACATTGTTTTGCTTAAGATGTGGGCTTTTTTCCTGCTTCCACTAAAGCTAACAGTAAACTGAGGGGAAAAATATGATCATTTGTAGCACTAGCAATATGGGAAGAGAGAAGCAGATTAAGGAGAGCATGAGGAATCAAGAATGACCACAGGCACTAAAACACAAGGTGGGGTGAACAGCACTGTGCTTCTGCTGCAGGAAAGAGAAAAATCAAACTGAAGAAAAGGTTCATATGACAACATAAATGTTCAAAACTTGAAGGGAATGGACTTGAAAAGGGAGTTTCAGCTTCCTTCATTTTAACTAAATAAGCTAAATGTATTTGCATCCTTGGTATATATCCACGCACTGAAGTCTCCTCATTCTAACTCAGAACAGACCTCTCCCATTTGCCTGAAAAGGTGCAAAAAGGTCAAGATCAACCATAAAGAAGATTCACTTCAGGAGGGCTGTCATTTTGAGAGAAAAATTCTCAAGAGAGATATCTGAAATCAGCAATGAAGGTTGAAAGGGAAATCCACTTTATGAAAGATATTAACGAGCCTTTTAAAATCCAACTCAACCCTCTGCTTAACCAGGGTGGTGGTTCCTCTACAGCTTCTGAAATCTAACTATTCCTGTGTTTATGAACATGCAGAATGTGAGTGACAGAGGCCATGAGAATAAAAACAACCACCACAATTAAGTGACAGCATGTAAACTAGGAATGGGCTGCCCAAGGAGGTGGTGGAGTCGCCACCCCTGGAGGTGTTCAAGAAAATACTGGATGGGGCACTTAGTGCCATGGTCTGGTTGACTGGATAGGGCTGGGTGTTAGGCTGGACTGGCTGAGCTTGGAGGTCTCTTCCAACCTGCTTGATTCTATGATTCTAAGAGAGACAAACATCTCTGTACTAAGTTGTGAAGAATTCTCATTTCTCAATTCAAGTTGTAGTGTCCCTGCAGGCATTTGTCATACAGGTCAGTTATGTCTGTAGGAACTTGGAAGTACAGGACAACTGGCTAGGGTTGGAATAATTTAATAGAAATATTAAAAATAGAGAAGAAAACAGAAGAATGAAAATTAGAAGAATTAAAAAGGAGATGAATTTGCAGCCAAGACAGAAGCACAAAGCAAATGGATAAGCTGCCTGGTAGAGAAGCAAATACACAGGATGATGCATACCCAAGATCTTTCCAAACCTTTTCCTGGTGGCTGCAAGATTTTTAGGTGGGAAAAGCAGCCTTTCTGCACAACAACAATCCTACCTACATTCTTCTCAGTTCCTCTGTCTTCTTTGGTACAGTTCTGCTCATCTATCATCTACCTGTCTCAAACCCTTTCTTTCACGAGCCTTCATTTTATTAACAATCTATTTGCAACTGTGTTCAGTGGATTGCCAGACTGTAATTAGGTCTGAAGAGGTTTCCCAGACCGAAATGCAAAATAATGGTCAAAAAAGCTGCTGGGAGGACAGGCTGCACACATGGTTTTCTGTGGGGTATCTTGCAGAGTTTTTATAAACACATGAACCACTCTGCCCCAAGAATTGAAGAGGGAAACGTGCTCACCAGCCCACATCACAGAAGATGGCTGCAAACTACCTCCGAGATGTTGACTGGTAAACAGAAGAGAGCCTGTGAAAGCTTTACAGCACTGAATTCAACTTGCAAGTTGTAACAAGAAAATAATTAAGGAACCTATGCAAGAATTCTGTAGCGAGATCTAGAGAAGTACCTGTAGTAACAGTGAAAAACATGTCAAGGAAAAAGTCACTTCAGAAAAGCAGAGAGAGGGAGATTAGGGAATTATCTTCACAGTAATGCCAGGAGATTAGTTGAAAAGATAAAAGAATTAGCTTTCAATATGGAGCCACAAGATGATAAGGCATGCATTATGTTGGACATGGTAAGGACATGAATGCAGCTGGATAAATGATCTAAAGGTGTTTAAAACAGCTTAGAGTGAAAAAAAAAAGAGAATAATGTTGTGCTAAAGTCTAAACTGTGAACAGGGAGGATAATTATTGCATTTGCAACTCTCAGGAGCCACTGAAAGTCTTGTTTGGAGAACTACAGGGGAAGAAGTCATAGGAATGCTTGCCTTCAGGTCAGGCTGGAAAGCTTTAATTTAAAATGCCCTTTGCTCTGCCATAGAGAGAACCACTCAGTAGAAAGGAATCATTATCATTTCTTTATTTAAAATCATTGTGAGGAAGCGTTTTCGGCAGTGTAGAAATTCTTTAAAGTGGGGCAAGAGGACTGATTCTGCAGTTGTGACAATTATGGTGCAACATACCCCAGAGACAGACCTGCAAATATTTCTCATTTTTCAGCTTTTAAAGGCATAAACACTTGTTCTCTAGTGATAGCTTATACAGAGGAGACAAGATTCCATTAGTGCTGTCGGTAGAAAAAGTGCACTCATCTATTAGAGGTGTACCTGTAACTTGACAGCTATTACATACAGCAGAAGCATAAATACCAAAGACCACAGAGGTTTGTAGTATTAAAACATAATTTAGTAAGGTTGGTCATGTAGCCTTACAGCAGCAGCATGACAGGAAATCTACCATCAAGACAATCATTTCATTTCAAATCCCTTCTCAGTAGCAACTGTCCAAAAAAAAATTGCTTACTTGCTTTAGCACCAAGCTGAAGTTGGACTTAGAAAGATTAAAGGCCAGATGTCTTTGGTTCTATTTTACAGAAACTCTACTCAAAACTGTTCTGCTAAGTATAAAGCTGTCCAGGTATACTTGATGAAATATATAACCTGGAAATACAAAAACATATTTGGCAGATCCAGACTGTTTCAATGGAACTAAGAAGTAATCTACATCCATCCCCATCTTTGACACTAGGCCACACACCTAAACAATTAAGATGCACATTAAAAAATGGAACTGTATAGAGAACATCACTGGCTCTGTCTACACATTTTCTTTAGGTTTTCATTAACACCCCACCCCCTTAGCTCAAAATTCTCTAGTGAAAAACGTTCATTTTATATTAATATTGAAACTGTAAGAGTATATTTTTTTTTCCCCCCCAGGCTCATTTGGAACAGATGATTGCCAAAGCTGCTTATATATTTTTTTCATTATTATTTTTCTTCATTTCTTTAAATGTTGATTTTTAAATGGAAGTCCTCACAGGATCTTTCTCCTCAGATCCACTACCAGCTGCTGCTAGCTTGTATAGAATGTACATTGTGTTCTCCTTGCCTTGGCACTGTCTATTCAAGCATGCTGGCCAAAGTACTGAAAGCAGAGTCAAACATTCCATTCACCTCTTGCCCAGCAGATGCTTTTCTGTCTGTACAGTGCCCTGTGACACAGCTGTTGGCAGTAAACAAAGAGGTGAAGGTTGAAAGCTTCATAGCTAGATTTTAGGCTGTGTATCTCATGCAACTCAGTTGCAGCAGTGGCAAGTAGCTGTAGTGTTGTTTACTATTTACAGTATGGCACAAACATGCTGTATGTGTGTATTGAGTTGTGTGTGACCTAAGCAGGAGATAAATGGCATGGAATAAGGGGTGGGGTTGGCTGGGATACAGTTTATTTTCTGCATAGTACCTAGTTTGGGGCTGAGAACAGTGTTGGTAACACAGGGACGTTCAGGAAACTGCAAAACAGTGCTTACAGAGTCAAGGCCTTTGATGAGGCACTTAGTGCCATGGTCTAGTTGACTGGACAGGGCTGGGTGCTAGGTTGGACTGGATGAGCTTAGAGGTGTCTTCCAACCCGGTTGATTCTGTGATTCTCACACCACCCTACCACAGAGTAGGCTGAGGGTGCCAAGAAGCTGGGAGGCAACAGAGCTGGGACATCTGACTCCAGCTGACCAAAGGGCTGTTTTCATACCATATGACATTACGCTGGGCATATAAAGCTGGGGAAGAAGGAGGAAGGAAGGATGGAGTGATGGCAATCGTAACCGTGACCCATGCTGGAGCCCTGCTTTCCTGGAGATGGCTGAACACCTGCCTGCTGATGGAAAGTGGTAAATGAATTCCTTGCTTTGCTCGTGTCTGTAGCCTCTGCTTTACCTGGTGCATTACTACTGTCGTAAAGCAACAACACTCTTCACAATGTACAAGAACAGATAACACAGATCTTCTGACAGTCTTTGAGCAGCAAACAATGGAAGAGAAAGAGAAGGTACTACGGTGTAACAAAGACCATCCACTGGGCATACATTTACCCAAAAACCTCAACCATGTGCACAAGCAGCAATGTAACATCTGAAGCGATACCGCAAGGACACAAGAATACTACAGTGAGATGTTCAAGCTGTTCTCAGAAAGGATGAGTTTGCATTCTGATTCTTATTTCAGGAGAAGGCTGTGAAAATCAGTTTGATTTCCAGGGTTTAGAAGTTGCTTCCCCATTAAAAGAAACAAGCTTGTATTTTAATATGCACTGAAGAAGAGCACTTACCCTCCCCCATTTGCACATACTCTGAATGTAAGCAAGTGAGACTTGCTTAAAAACTAAGAACAAAGACTATAACTGGTATGGCCTAATGCCTTAAGGGACATGCAGTCACATCACCAGCACAATAATCCCAGCCATGGCTACTGCACTGAAGAAGCCTGGCTTACTGGAAAAGAATGTAGCAACCTTTGAGCCAATGTGTGCTGCTTTTATATCCCATACCCTCCCCAGCATCTCATCAGTTTTTCAGTTTCCTGAGTGCTAAAATTCCTTGTATTAAGGAAACTGTGCAGTGAAGTGTACAGTGGTTTCAGTTACTGCTTCAATCTAATCAGGTGAAATGCATAACTCCTGGATTTATATTATTTGATAGCAGCAGTGACCAAAATTACATTTCAATAAATTTCATTTCACAAAAAAAAAAACCCACCCAAACTTTACTGTGGAAAGAAAATATCAATTCAACTTAAGCCAACTTTTCTCTTAGTTCAATGTTTGTATGGAAAAATAATTAAGCAGTCCACTTAGAAAGGCATAATCTGTTCATGAGCATGCAGGTATCAATTTTATCTTATGAGAATTTTTCCATGTTCCAGTTGCTTCATTCCTTATTACATGCTGCAAAAGGCAGTAATAATTTTTATAGCCAAATATCTCTTCATAAGATACCAGGTGGCTTTCAATATTTACTATTTAAGTCATGCATGAAATTTAAACATTACAAAAAATGACTTACCCGTTGACACTCCTGAAATATGCACATTTTCAGAATGTTCTGCAAGAGCACCATTTCCTAAAATTAAACATAATGAATAAGCTAATTTCCAAGATAAAATTTGTAAAAATTTCTTCAGATACCCTTTTCACAGAACAGAAAGAACAAAACTGAAGTTACTTTAATTAAAAGCATTAGAAATCCTGGGTTCATTTTATGATAAAAGTTAAGAGAAAAACTAGAGGAGAAAGTTACCCTCCAATAAAAAGAAATCCTAAGCATCATTAGTGTTCTAGGAGCAATTAAATACACTGGGAAGTTAAGGAATGACAGACTGATGGTAGCAAGGAGCTGTGAGAAACTTCAGGCAAATATTTCAGATGGTAGACTTTGCATAAAATGCTATTTTCTTTTCAAGAAAGCTTTATTTCAAGGCATCTTTCCCCACCTCCTCTTAGATCAGGATTTGTAAGTAAATGCTAGGCAAATAAGGACATCCAGGGGAAGGCATCCATCTATTTCACAATGAATTGCAGGATACAGCCTTTATCCAGAAAGATGTTTCAGATATAGCCAGGAACTTGCTGCCTTCAAAAGTGAAGTTGAACAACCAGACCCTTGTGCTCCTCATGATTAGAAACAAAAATGTATTCCTCTGAAGAAATCTGCTAACATGAATGCTTGCAGACAAGTGGTAACCCTATTACTTGTTGCGACAGATCAAACTGTATTTGTAAACACTTTTACCATCAGCACATCTCATTCTCCTCTCCTTTATTCAGCATCTTTCCTTGTAACCCTTACAAGAAATGTTTCATAGAATCAGCCAGGTTGGAAGAAACCTCCAAGACCATCCAGCCCAACCTAGCACCCAGCCCTGTCCAGTCAACTAAACCATGGCACTAAGTGCCTCATCCAGGCTCTTCTTGAACACCTTGCTAGAAAGCAGCCAGGAAGAAAGGGACCTCGAGGTACTGGTAGATAGTAGGCTGAAGATGAGCCAGCAGTGTGCCCAGGTGGCCAAAAGAGACAGTGGCATCCTGGGCTGTATCAGGAACAGGGTGGCCAGTAGGATGAGGGAGGTTATCCTTCCCCTGTACTCAACCTCCAAGGACAGCAACTCCACCACCTCCCTGGGCAGCCCATTCCAATGCCAATCACTCTCTCTGACAACAACTTCCTCCTAGCATCCAGCCTAGACCTCTCCTGGCACAACTTGAGTCTGTGTCCCCTTGTTCTGTTGCTGGTTGCCTGGCAGAAGAGCCCAACTCCACCTGGCTACAGCCTCCCTTCAGGTAGTTGTAGGCAGCAACAAGATCACTCCTGAGCCTCCTCTCCTCCAAGTTAAACTAGTACATTAAAAGTGGGAAAGGAAATACCTCCTGGCACTTAGTGTCATGGTCTAGTTGATTAGACAGGGCTGAATGCTAGGTTGGACTGGCTGAGCTTGGAGGCCTCTTCCAACCTGGTTGATCCTATGATTCCATCATTTACATTGCAAGCTGCTTTATCTCATTTGAGAAAAAACCCCACAGTAAGTCTATACTGTAACAGTTCTCCTTGATATTCAAAAGGCAGGAGTTAAAACAAAACCAATTTAAAATACCCCACTAGAGAGCAATTATTTTCCAATTATTTTTAATAGCAAAACATATCAAGTTTTCAAAAGCTGTTCTCCAAATCTATTCTGCATACAGGTGCGTTTGCAGCTCTGAGCTCATGTCTTCAGTGACAGCTCCAAATTTACTAAATAAGCACTATCTTTACTGGAAAGTGGATTTTTACTTGTAACTAATTCCACAGAAGGACATTTCTAATCATTGTGGGGTTTGGTATTTCCATCAATGTAACGACAAATTAATTAATACAGTTCAAGACATCTTGTTTTAAACTAAAAACAGCTTCCTGGTATTTCATCTTTCAAATTACAGTAAGGATTGTTCACGGGTTTTGTGTGTTCAAAAAGGGGTTATTAGCACACACAACTACATCTGGAGTTGTTACTGAACACTGGAAATGAATAACATGACAACAATGAAGGAATTCAGAAGCATTTTTGAAACAGGAGAACCTCCAAAGTAATTGTGTTCAAGACATTCCACTGATGCCCCCAGGATCTGAGTTACAGACAAGCTGCCTATACATAAAAAAACAGGAAAACAAAGCCAGAAGTTTTATGACATCAGTTCTGATAAAAATACAAGAGGAAAATGTGAAAATACTGACATAATGTTAAAGTGATGGAGGCTAAAGCAAGGTATATATAAAAACCTGATATAAACTATAGACCAGCAATGGTGAAAAACATACTAAAATGGGAACACACATCCAATCCCTTGACTTAGTGGGTTAAATTAGGAAGAAAACTTAAATCAGCATCCATAAAACGGAACACTTAAGTAGTTTCCATCTGAATATGCTTTATGACCTAACAACTGATTTCAATATAAAGTGATGCCAGATAGGGTGCACACTTCTGGAGCCCCCAATACAAGAAGGACATGGACTGTTAGAGTGAGACCAGAGGAGGCCATGAAAATGATCAAAGGGCTGCAGCAGCTCTGCTATGAGGACAGGCTACCAGAGCTGGGGTTCTGCAGCTTGGAGAAGAGAGAGATCTTCCCTATCAGAAACCTATCAGTATCTGAAGGGGGCCTACAGGGCCAAGCAGGCTGGAAGAGACCTTCAAGCTCATCCAGTCCAACCTAGCACCCAGCCCTATCCAATCAACCAGACCATGGCCACCTCCCTGGGCAGCCCATTCCAATGCCAATCACTCTCTATTAAGCTACTGGTAACCTATAGGATAATGCAAAGTATAGAAAAGTCCTTTTAGTGGCTGTCTCTTTAAGTGCACATCAATTTTCTGCTAGCACTGCTGATACCTCTCTAAAGATTCCTAACAATAGTTAATGAATTGGCTGTTTTTTCTTAATGAGTTACTCTTTAGAGAGTGTGGTTACAGTATGAAACAATCTCCAGTTTCTGAAGGGCATTTCTATCTTGAATAACTTTTAAAATGTCTTATATGTTGAAAGCATACCAAGGGTAAAAGTTGGTCACTAACTCCGAGTCTCAAGATGAAAGTTTGATTTTTACAGCACAAAGCCAGGCCCTTTGCCCTTTCTCCATTTTTTCTATCCCACTCAAATCCTCTGGCTTGAGATGCTGTCTTGTCTTGGAGAAGCCAGAAACAGACAAGCAGTTGCACAAACACTTGAATTATTCGTTTTGATTTGTGTCTCACAGCTGAGTGACCACAGACTCAGGCAAGACAACACTAGGCTTGCCTTCAGGTTTTCCCACATTTGGGGCATTTCACTCCTATCAGTCTACATGAAACTACATTAAAAAATACCCTGCCCAGCATCCATACGACATCACTTCCCAACATCCTGGTCCAGGAGCCACAAGGCCTATATTCCTATAGGGAATCTGGAGAGGAGAACAAAACTCCAGAAAAGATAAAATCCACAGTCTTGGAAGGTAACTCAGTAGTATCTTCAGAGTTTCATCATGGATAGGAAAATAAACATAGGCCAAGTGGACAGGATTGGCAGTAAGGAAGACATCACAGCAGCAAACACTTCAACCAAACTGCAGAGGGGGAGGAAGAAGGAAAAAAACAAGACATTCAGACTTGAAATACAAGATATGTTTGGAAAAAACAGCTGCTAAGTCCTACATATTTGAAAACCAGACAACAGCAGTGATGTGCAGACTAATGTGGAGAGTTAACCACAACACACCAGATATCACTTTAGAATGTTACCCCTACTATAGCCCTCCTTTACCATAACCTACACAGCACAGCCTGCTCTCAAAATGAGACCAAAGGATTATCTGCATGGAACTACAGAGAATAAAACCAAGCCCAGAGTCCTGAAATGAGCTGCTCCTTGAGATTTTACTCAAATTCATGCAGGTTTCTTCTGGAGAAGAGGAGGCTCCCAGGTGACCTCCTTGGGGTTTTCCCGTATCTGAAGGGGGGGCTACGAAAAAGCTGGGAAGGGACTTTTTAGGCTCTCAGGGAGTGACAGGGCCAGAGGGAATGGAGCAAAGCTGGAGGTGGGGAGATTCAGAGTGGAGGTGAGGAGGAAGTTGTTGAGCATGAGAGTGGCGAGAGGCTGGAATGGGTTGCCCAGGGAGGTGCTTGAGGCCCCATGGCTGGAGATGTTTAAGGCCAGGCTGGAAGAGGCTCTGGCCAGCCCGCTCTAGGGTTGGATGTCCCTGCCCATGACGGTGGGGGAAGGTTGGAACTAGATGATCCTTGTGGTCCCTTCCAACCCTGACTGATTCTATGATTCTAAACACACAGACAGACACTTCCCAGCCCCCGCATGTAGTGTCCCTCTCAGTCTAAGCATTCAGATTTAACAAGACAAGCTTCTGCATTCCAGATACATGAACTTGAAGGCTTCTGAAAAAGACAAAAAAAAAGGTACATGCAACTTTGCCTATCAGGACTGTAAATCTGAACTTCCTAACTTCAGTTTGGAAGACTCATGTATCTTGGGACTCAAGTTAAATGCAGATTGTGTTTTAGAGAGATGTTGACTGTTGAAATGAAAAACAAACCAAACAAAAAAAAATCCAGAATGGCAAACACCACATATAAGTTATTTCTATTCTTCCTGTTAGACCAAGTAGTTACTGTCCACAAAAGAAATCATGCACATTTGGGAGTAGCTTTAACAAACAAATTAACCTCCCCTACAAACACAATTGTGTCAATTGAGGAGCAGCTTTAAGTGAATGGCTACAAAGAGAGGCTTTTCTAAATTATCTTGCATTAAAAAGTGCTGTTGTACATCAGGACTGATATACAAGCAGACTGGACAGGCTGTTTCTCTTGAACCACAAATTATCAGCAACAAGAGATCAACAGCACTTCCTGTACACAATTGCATTTCCCAACACCCTTTATCATAGTACCTGTTCAACTTGCTTTGCTGCAGACAATATACTTCATGACCAAACTTCCTTTCTTGATCCTACTGCCAAAATGTCTGTCCACTTTGTACCTTGCAATAAGCAGGCTTAACTTGTTTACACTGCCTCTTGTCAAGCTGAAGTTGCGTTGAAGTAATCTGCACCATTTTTTTCTGGGGGTGCTGGTAGATAGTAGCTGAACAGGAGCTAGCAGTGTGCCCAGGTGGGCAGCAGAGCCAATGGCATCCTGGGCTGCATCAGGAGCAGTGTGGGCAGCAGGACAAGGGAGGTTCTTCTGCCCCTGTACTCAGCACTGCTCAGGCCGCACCTTGAGTGCTGTGTCCCATTCTGGGCCCCTCAATTCAAGAGAGATGTTGAGGTGCTGGAAGGTGTCCAGAGAAGGGCAGCAAGGCTGGTGAGAGGCCTGGAGCACAGCCCTGTGAGGAGAGGCTGAGGGAGCTGGGGGTGTGCAGCCTGCAGCAGAGGAGGCTCAGGGCAGAACTCATTGCTGTCTGCAGCTGCCTGCAGGGAGGCTGTAGCCAGGTGGGGTTGGGCTCTGCTGCCAGGCACCCACCAATAGAACAAGGGGACACAGTCTCAAGTTGTGCTAGAGGAGGTCTAGGCTGGATGTTAGGAGGAAGTTGTTGTCAGAGAGAGTGATTGGCACTGGAATGGGCTGCCCAGGGAGGTGGTGGAGTTGCCGTTCCTAGAGGTGTTCAAAAAAAGCCTGGATGAGGCACTTAGTGCCATGGTCTAGTTGACTGGACAGAGCTGGGTGCTAGGTTGGACTGGATGATCCTGCAGGTGTCTTCCAACCTGGCTGATTCTATGATACCACTGAAATAAGAACTTCCTTGAACAAAAATGGTTCTGTCATATGTATAACCCCACTAAAAAGCTACTTGGGAATAATCCTCTGATGTCTAATCAAAAAATAGCAATATCCTTCTTGATGTAGATATGGGAGCTGGAAACATCCATGATGCCTCTGTGACATTACTGTATGCTGCTTGGAAAAGCCCCCTTTTGCTAGCACCTTTTCTGGCAGTTCCAGACAAAGACCATGAGTCCATCTCATCACCTCGCCCGCAAACACCCAAGCAGATCTGTGCTGAAACAAGCTCCATCTGAAGACCCCACTGGTCAGGCTGAACCACACTCATGCTCTTCTGCCGAATCAGTGGAAGAAAACTGCTAAGACTGACTGCTTACCCATCATATCTATGATTAATCTAAGCTAAGAGCAGGGCATGCAAGAGACCATCAGAAAAACAAGCACTGCTATCTTCCTCCAGATCATCTTGAAAGGTACTTTCCAACTCAAACCATCTATGACAAAAACATCTGTTCCATACACAACACAAAACACTGCATTATAGGATTATTCACATGCAGTTCAGCTGGAGTCAATGAGCCACAAAAATTAAGATCCTCCTAGGTCTTTTAGCTCATTGTTTACAACCTCCTCATCTCTTCAACACTTAACACCTATATTTGTTAAACTAGTGTACACTTGGAATTAAATGCATTCACTGCTCCCAAACTCTCCTGTACTGCAGAAGCAGTAAACAGTAAACTGAGGTTATGCACCTGAGAAAAAGACCACTTTTTATAATCTCAAATGGCCATTGAAAATACGAGGAGTGAGAGTATCAAAGGGACCAGACTTGGGTTTCTTTTCATACTTTACAAGTTAGAAATGTCTCTGAGAATATGGTTTTTCTTCTCTACTTTCCCTTCTATATGCAAAACATGTCTCATACCACTGCCAAACCGTATTACAGTCAAGAAGACAGGAACCGAGCTCTGTGCACAACTTCAGCACTGCAAGAGACAAGGAACTGAAAGCAGTGCAAGGAGAACGAAATAAAACCGAACAAAAGCAGGCTAAGCATTTGAAACTTCTCCTCCCAGAGCAGTTCATCGAGTAAACAGCCTTATTGCTACAAGGAATGCTTCAAAGTGAGGTGTGGCAATGCTCAGAGTACAGAGTCCACTGAAGCCAAGCAGCATCTGTGTATTCTCTCCATTCAGTAACGAAGAAAAGCAGTTGTGGTATTCAGAGATTCCTACAGAAACCAGCCACAGCTTTTACACTTGACACCATTTTATTATTTCCTGTCTTCAGAGGGCTTAGATTGCCACTGCATCCTTTTGATTAGAGATAGGCATGAAATCAAATGAAGACATTTTTGCACCAGATTGTATTTGGGTACTCAAGATCCACAGCAAGCACATATTTTCATGCCTTTATTTTTGTTGCTGATACTGCACTACACTCTGACCATAGGTTTTTCTCAACTGCTGCTTCCTTGACAAAGAAAAAAAACCCACGTTTTTGCATAATTTATACATTCCATGGCAAAAGGTGACCAGAAAAGCTTCAAGAGAAGTGACAGCATCTCTCATTTAGCTGAAAAATCTTTGCAAGAGCTAATGACAATTTTTTTTCATTCTTATTTTTAAATCAACAGTTTGGTATCAACCTGTTAAGTGCAGGTTTTTTTTCCCCCCACATTTCCTTAAGGTCAAGTACCAGTGGCAGGAATTTCAGGCTGGAACACAAACCCTATGAGGAGAGGCTGAGGGAGTTGGGGTTGTGCAGCCTGGAGAAGAGGAGGCCCAGGGGGGACCTCTTTGCTGTCTACAACTACCTGAAGGGAGGCTGTAGCCAGGTGGGGTTGGTCTCTTCTGCCAGGCAACCAGCAGTAGAACAAGGGGACACAGTCTCAAGTTGTGCTGAGGGAAGCATAGGCTGGATGTTAGGAGGAAGTTGTTGGCAGAGAGAGTGATTGGCACTGGAATGGGCTGCCCAGGGAGGTGGTGGAGTCACTGTCCCTGGAGGTGTTGAAGCCAAGCCTGGATGAGGCACTTAGTGCCATGGTCTGGTTGATTGGATAGGGCTGGGGGATAGGTTGGACTGGATGATCTTGGAGGTCTCTTCCAACCTGGCTGACTCTATGATTTGTAAACCAGCATTAACCTGTGCAGCAAGATACAAGTTATCCTTTAGGTAGGGAAAGGCTTAAATAACCATTTCTTTTACTAAAAAATTACACATGCAATAAATAGAAACACCAGAGAAAGCCTTACTGCTGTGCAGACATCACTCAGAATTCTCTACTAAAAGCGAGTGAGCAACAGAGTGGCAAGATTTATTCCAAATCCCTGTAACAGAAGAACATCTGCTACAAAGAAGATACAGTAAATATATCTGAAATGTCAAACAGTGAAAGTGAATGCTCACATTAAATGAGAAAGTGTTGTATACTCGAATACTACAATGGCATAATTAATTCTTTTTAATTAAGGAAAGAATAAAAATGACTAACAGATGAAACTATACTGAAATAGTGGCTTGTTTAATTGTGTTTATGACACAAAAGCAGGAAACAAACACATAAAAATTCACTGTAAGAACAGATAAAGCACAGGATTTGTTTACATTACTCCATGCTGTTATTTTATGTAGCACCATTTTTATTTTAGACCAACTGTGAGGTTGTTTTTGTTAGAAAACTAAGAGAAGAGTTAGAGAATCAATTGGTTGATGCAGATTGTACATGTCTCAGTTTCACAATAACCAGTGGGTATGGTGCTGATGAAACTCTACTGTACGTTTAAAACTTGTGCAACACTGCATTTTCATATCACCTTCTCAGTCTTCTCCTGTCCTTTGCTTCTAACAGAGGGGCTTTAAATAACATGTAGCTACATCATAGAATCATAGAATCAAGCAGGTTGGAAGAGAGCTCCAAGATCATCCAGGCCAACCTAGCTCCCAGCCCTATCCAGTCAACCAGACCATGGCACTAAGTGCCTCAGCCAGGCTTTTCTTGAACACCTTCAGGTAGAGCAACTCCACCACCTCCCTGGGCAGCCCATTCCAATGCCAATCACTCTCTCTGACAACAACTTCCTCCTAACATCCAGCCTAGACCTGCCCTGGCACAACTGGAGACTGTGTCCCCTTGTTCTACTGCTGGTTGCCTGGGAGAAGAGCCCAACCCCACCTGGCTACAATGTCCCTTCAGGTAGTTGTAGACAGCAATGAGCTCTGCCCTGAGCCTCCTCTTCTCCAGGCTAAACAACCCCAGCTCCCTCAGCCTCTCCTCACAGGGTTTGTGTTCCAGGCCCTTCACCAGCTTCGTTGCCCATCACTTGGTGAATAAAAGACAGCCACAGAATTTCCAAATTTACACCATACAGAGCTTAAACCTGAAGTCAATCAGTACTTGAATGAACAGCTCATACTGTTGCTCCTACAGTCTTATTAACACTGACTTCAAAATCTCCACAGAAAAACATTCTACTTCTTCAGCACTGTAACATTATTCCCCTCACCAAAACCAAGGCTGTTTACTCTTCAAAAAGTGACTACTGAACAGGTACTCTAAAAATCAAAGTTCATTACCTGAGTAAATACTTTGAATTAGCTTCTCTATCAAAACATGACACAGCCTCTATTCCTGATTAAATTTATGGTGTCAGCTTGAGGTTTGACTACAATAGTACTTTATTTCAGATAAGGAGCATGTTTCTCAATCTCCTGATCTGCTTTTGGTTCACATTATATTGTGGCCTTAGCACCATCAAACTGGGCTCCTTTTAGATTGCACATGCCTACTGGTGCCATGCTGGCATCAGTCCTCTAGGCCACACTTCAGCCAGTCCAAGGAAAACCCTTCAGAAACTTATACAGCACAAACAACAGATCTGCAGCATAACTTGTTTTGCTCCACAGATCTGCTGCTGCCTGGCTGTGGAACGTAACAACACACAGCTACCCAAAACTCAGGGTGTGCTCTCAGTTCATCACAGCTCCAGTGCTGTCAGGGAGGCTGTCCCTCGACTTCAGGCAGAAGCTCTGGAATCTCTGTGGTCATTTAGTAGGAGTGACTCAAATTCTCTTGCTGGATTCACTAAGCACTGCACACAATTCACTAATACACAGCAATTGTGAATGCTGTTGTAACACACACACGTTTATAATAGTCCAACACACACACACCATAAAGAGAGCTTAGCATCATGTAAATTTGACACAGATGCTGCCAAGTCAGCCAATGCTGGAGATTTCACAGTCCCCAAAAGCACTGGGATACATTACACAAACCTTAGCAGCTCTCACCTTCCTGCTCTATAGGTGTGGCTTTCTCAAGTCACTTTCCACTCTCCCTTCTCATTTCTACAGAAAAGAACAGCTCTCCTTTCTAGCCAAACACACTAAGCAATCATCAGTTCTGTACTTGACTGTTTTAATACAGTACAAACCCTTTCCTGGCTGTACCTGCAGAAGAGAGTCACAAGAGAGAGAGAACAGGCCACACTTTAGGAAGATCTTTGCCCACCAAACCAGCAAAATAACCTGAGGCTCCCTTACCCTAGGTTGCAGAAAACAAGCTGGAGTAGTAACTAATTTAATGCTGCAGGTAGAAAAAAATCCAAAACATTTGCTCATGTGTAAACTCCACAAGACAATTTTAAATGAGTCTATTGTCATAAAAAAGGACCTTAAAAGAAGGATTTTTGTGTAACAGTTTCAATGGAGAGGAAAAAACCCAACCTTAAAGTTCAGGAAGGTGGGAACAGAAAATAACATGACTGTTTTTTTTAGTTCTCACTCGAAAATTCTACAAACTATTTATAGACAGCTCTAATATACTTGGCAACAAGCAGTGGAAAGTGGAAATCTAGCAGAGACACTGGCTCAGCTTCAAGACGATTCCTGATTTTAAGCACATTAAGTAATTCTATTCATGTCAAACCCTCTGCTTCTGCCCAGCCAGGTATAAAGGAAATCAGTTGCCTGGCCAGTGCAAGTTGTCCATGTTCTCAGGTGTCAATCTATTGCAGCATTTCAGATTAGATAGAGGGCAGAAAAAAAACAAACAGATTACTGAAACCAATTCAACAGTTCAAACAACAAAGAGAATCTTCTAAAATTACAGTGGAAGTATCTTAAAAGAAAGAAAGGAAAAAAAACAAACAACAAAACTCAACACCACAAACAAAAACTAAAAAAGAGATAAGGAGATCAGAAGAAAGGGGAGTAGAGCAGAAATCTGTAGGGAGTGACAGGGGCAGGGAAGCAAGAAACTACTGCCTACCCAAGCTTAAATATTCAATGAACTACCTCTTTTATAAGGTGTAGGTGCCTATTCTTAAGTGATTAGACCCTATGATGAGCATGAACATAACTTGCCCTCACACCTGAAAATATTACTTACAAAAAGACCAAGTTTCTTGTTAGTTAAACAGCTATGTTTAAAATAATAAACCTGTAAAGTTAGCAAAGGACTGACCAGAGACTCTGTACATGTTTGACTGCAGTTAACTGCTATTTTCTTCTGAAACTCTGTTTCAGATACTGAAAATATTCCACGTTTTAGAAGTGCCAGACTAGAGGAAAATTTTGATGTGTGGGCTGCACAGTGCTTATGCAGAGAGGGAAAAGCACCTCAGCTTTGATTCATGGTCTTCACATGCTTTGTACTTTTATCTATGAGTTTCTTTAAGTGACTGTTGCAGTAAAAAAACCTGGTTTTATTTTTGCTCCATGCAGGTTTAGACTGACTTCTGATCTTAATTGCTTATAACTACAGAAATGAATGGCAGTAAGCAATGACTACATACAGCTGGAATATTGTACTTAAATAAAAGCACACATAAAAATACCAATGAATAATCCCAGTAATAAACATTTACAGTGAACCACAGTTCACAGTGAGCCATGGCTTAGTTAATTAGAAGGGTTAGGTGACAGGTTGGACTCGATGATCCAAGAGCTCCTTTCCAACCTGGCTAATGTTGTGAATCTTAAGATTCCAGGCCTCTATCAGAACTTACATGGTAAAAAACAGGGCTTCCAGTTGCATTTTTGAGATGTAACACTGCTGCTCATCCTGTTCTCACCAAATTGAGTCCATTCTATCTTCAAAAAGCAGTAACAGAAGAAATCAAATTGTTATTCTTAAACGAATAAATAACTGCAGCCATCAAAAATCTTCTGTAAGCTTGCAGAAATGAAAATATCTGCAATTACCCTGTGAAAGCATCAACCAAGAACCCTCCAATCATCTAAGCTTCTAGTTGCAGAAAAAAAAATATGACTCAGACTTACAATTATTACTTTTTCTCCCCCAAAAAAGACTTAAGGAGAGTAGGAGTACTTGATACTGGGGGATGGAAGAAAATCACAGGGATATTTGAAAAGAATGAAGACACAACTCTGCTGCATCTTTATTATGGAGCCTACATCTCATGTGATCAGCAACTTGAAACAGAAAATGTGCTAGTTTGAGCCTAGCTGGGATATTTTGGTGAGAAGAATTAGATGATAGGCTGTGAAAAGGAAACAGTGGTGATGGCTACTGCACTCACAGGCTTGCTGAGATGTATTAAAAACAAGAACACAAACATAACAGATCAAAGATCACATTTTGTGATTCTGTGATCCACAGCCTCCCTGGGCAACCTGTGCCAGTGTCTCACCACCCTCACTGCAAAGAGCCCTTTCCTAACATCCAGTTTCAATCTCCCCACTGCCAGTTCAAACCCATTCCTCCTCATCCTGTCATTGCAAGACCTTGTCAGTAGTCCCTCCCCAGCCTTCCTGTAGCCCACTTCAGATACTAGAAGGCCATTTCAAGGTCTCCTGGAAGGCCACTCCAAGGTCTCCTGGAAGCCTTCTCTTCTCCAGGCTGCGGAGCCACAGCTCTCTCAGCCTGTCCTCATAGCAGAGCTGCTGCAGCCCTCTGAGCATCTTCGTGGCCTGCTCTGAATATTCTGTACAAGAACAAAAACATAAACACAGACAACAGAGTCTCTCTCCAGGCTCAGTCTCTGGCTGCAGGCACTTCTCTCCCTAACTTGCTAACTAATCCTTCTGCTTCCTAACCACACTGACCAACCCTTCAAACTCACCTTTGAATGCAAGGCACAGTCTGGGGTAAGGTGAGGGGTAGAAGGTGGAAGGGTGGTTGAGAGCCCCCCCTGGGGACTCCAGATTCTGGGAGGGCTGCTGTGTTTCTGTATTACCTTTTTAAGTTGTATATTTCTGTCTATAGCTGTACATAGATTGTAAATATCTGCTTGGATATTGTGCTAAGCTGTAAACATAGATTCATTCTTCAATTTCCAGATCGAATGAGTCTAGTCTGGGTGATTTTCTTAAGTGTGGGGGGGGAAGGTAACACCCAAAGCATCACAGAAAACAAAACCCACTAGCTGTTAGAGGGGAAAACAACAAAAAACATTTACATACAGATTTTAAAATCATGGTCTGAAATACACCTAGAGAATAGTGGTTTCAAACTCTGGAATACTCCTTGGATTCACCAAATAGAATTACAGAAGCTACTTTAACATTTTAAGCAACAGAAGGGTTACAATTCAGGCAGAAATCTAGGAGGAAATGTCCTACTTCTGACTGGAATGAAAGCAGGGGGATTAAGAAATTGACCTATAATTTCCAGATTTGCTAGATTCTTTCATTGGTTTGAGCAAATCAGGGAACACCAGAGTCATCCTATCATAAAACTGTGGAATGATTTGGGCTGGAAGGGACCTTAAAGATCATCTAGCTCCAAGCCCACTGCCACAGCCAGGGGCACCTTCCACTAGACCAAGTTGCTCAAGGCCCTGTTCAATCTGTCCTTGAATACCTCCAGGAAAGGGGCATCCACAACCTCCCTGAGTAACCTGTGCCAGTGTCTCACCACCCTCACTCTTTGTTCCTAATCTTCACTCCTAATTTCCCTTCCTCGAGCCATTCCTTTTTGTTCTATCACTACAAGCCCTTGGAAGAAGGGGCTCAGAGTCCTTCATGGCTTTCCTGCAGGTACTGAAAGGCTGCTGTAAGGTATTCCAGGAGCCTTCCTTTCTCCACACTGAACATCTCCAACTCTTGCAGCCTGTTCCCACAGCGGAGAGGTGCTCCGGTCCTCTGACCAGTTTTCTGGCCCTGCTCTGGAGGTGTGACTGACTGGGGTCTTCCTTTTTCCCTTCTTAAAGACAGGGGATAATTTCCCCTTGTCAAGTCAGCAGGGCTTCATCAGATTGCCATGGCCTTTCAAACACAATGGAGAGCTGTTTGGCAGCTTTACCTGCCAGTTCCCTCAGGATCTGTGGGTGGATCTTGTCAGGGCCTATAGGCATGTGCACCTTCTTGAAATGGTCCTGAACCTGATCTTCGCCTACAGTGGGCAGATCTTCCTTTCCCCATGCCCTACCTTTGCCACCTGGAGCTCGGGAAGTGCAGCTAGAGCCCTTGCTATTGAAGACTGTGGCAAAGCAGTCACTGAGGGCCTCAGCCTTTTCCATATCAGTCATGTCCAGGTCTCCACTCTCCTTTCAGAGAGGTCCTACACTTTCCCTAATTGCCTTTCTGTCCCTGATGTACCTGAAGAAATTATTGTTATTCCCCTTTATGTCCCTAGCCAAGTTTAATTCTCTCTGTGCTTTTGCTTTCCTAACCTGATCTCTGGCTGCTCCAACAACTTCTTTGTAGTCCTGCCATATGGCTCATTCTTGCCTCCAACCCCTACAGACTCTCCCTTTTTGCCCAAGTAAATCCCGGAGCACCTTGTTCATCCATGACAGTCTCCTGGAACTCTTGCCTGCTGCTTTCTTTCTTGGGATGTACTACCCCTGAGCCTAGAGGAGATGGTCCTTCAATACTGACCAGCTTTCTAGGGCCCCTCTTCCCTCCAGGGCTTTATCTTATGATACTCTGCCAAGTAGACCCCTGAAGAGGATGAAGTCTGCTCTCTTAAAGTCCAGAGTAGTGAGTTTGCTTTGCACCCTCTGACACCCTAAGAATCCTGAAATCATTTCATGGTTGTGGTAGCCAAGATTGCCCTCAAGTTTCACATGACTCACAAGCCCCTCCTTGCTGGTGAGGACATGGTCCAGCATAACAACTTCTCTTGTGGATTCCTGTAGCAACTGGAGGATAAAATTATCATCAATGCACTCCAGGATCCTCTTAGATTGCTGGTGCCCTGCTGTGCTGTCCTTCCATCGGATGGATACCCAGATGGCTGAAATCTCCCATGAAGACCATAGCCTGAGAGTCAAAAGTATAAACCTGCTGAGCTTCAACTCTGCTCTCATGAAGGTAACGACAAGAAGTTAGAATTAACTGCAAAGCACTCCAGTTACATTCACTGTAACAACATAACTGAACTGAATGCAAGCTGTTTACTAGAAAGGGTGGTGAAGTAGCAGCACACATGCATGCATGTATGGCACATACATCAAATATAAAAGCACAGCAAATATATCCTCATTTGCAAGATAAAGCTATGTCTTCTTCCCTTCTCACTACTTATTACTAGAAATAAAACTGTGACTGACAATTTCTTACACTCTTTAATGTGCTTTGGTTACTTTCTGGTAGAACCTAAAAGCACTCCAGAGTTCCCCAAAAAGCTTTTTCCTCCTTAATTTACCGAAAAAGGTCTCAGAAACCATTTATCTTGCAAGCACTTGTGCAGATTTGTTTATGCAAAGTCTGGCAACTGGAGGTTTTAGACTCCTAGCACCTATTCAAACCAAAACCAGACTTGCACAAAATGTCATTCTGCCCAGCTATCTTCCAGTAATCTAGGGCAGAGTCTCTGTGCCTTGTTAATGCTTCACTGAACTACGGTGCAAAAGCAACTAGCACAGCATAACTCAGTACAGCATCATTCACACGGACTGCAACAACACAGTAAAAAGCACAGCCCAAGGAGGGTAAGGCTCCTAAGGCAGGGAACTTCTTGCCTGAGCCTTCAGCATTTGTAGAGCAATGCTTTATTTCATGCAAACACTTAGGGGTAAAATTAATTTTACTACTTATTCTGAATAAGTTGACCTGGTCTAGCTATAGCAGATGGGAGTGAAGATGTCACTGAGTTCTGAGGGGACCACAAAATTCAGACACTTCCATTCTCACTATTAAAAAGACATTCAAATCCACACAGCACTCTCTACTGCTGTCAGCTTCAAAATCTCAATCACTGTGATAGCAAAGGCCATTAATTAGCTACACTAATTTTCTAGACTTGCCTGAACTATGCTCTTTATTAAATATCCTCAAGGACTTAAAAAGAGTAAGAGATGAACCTGCTATAACTTGCCAGTCATAAAATACTGCATTCCTCAAAATGCACCATGAATTGCTTCTGTTCATAAGACAGACATTAACAGAAGACAGATTGCCTGAAAAAATGTGAAAGTGATTTTACTCAGATTAGTAACTTCTTTAATTAAGAACCAAATCCTGAAATAGCCAAGGCATACTTCTGGTATGAACATGTGTCCACACGTACTTGCATGAGTGTGCTGAGCACCCAATTAAGAAACCTGCACATGGCAGCCTTGGTACTTTTGTATTCCTTTGTTCAAACAGATTCATTTATCAAAGCAAACAAGTGATAAAGAAACATCCAGTCAAATTTATTTTCCTTTGCATTGTTTCATGCAAAACCTATGCACACTATGAGAAAGCTCTGATACAGCTACTGCTCTGATTCAAGTTTTTGATTCTAAAATAGGAAACCTTCTGGATTTTTTAAGTCTGGAATAACCTGCCTCTCTTGCTTGCTCTAAACACACACACAAAAACACATATACACACACATATGAATCCCTAAGACACAAGCCTTTCCTTCTCTTTGTGAAGCAGACACTTTTTTGCCCCTCCTATCCATGTTATCTGTTACTAATCCCACAATTCTTGTCCTGCAAGAATGATGCTGGTGCTGTACCTTGCACATTAACATGGGCACACACACAAAAACACATATACACACACATATGAATCCCTAAGACACAAGCCTTTCCTTCTCTTTGTGAAGCAGACACTTTTTTTCCCCCTCCTATCCATGTTATCTGTTACTAATCCCACAATTCTTGTCCTGCAAGAATGATGCTGGTGCTGTACCTTGCACATTAACATGGGCACACACACAAAAACACATATACACACACATATGAATCCCTAAGACACAAGCCTTTCCTTCTCTTTGTGAAGCAGACACTTTTTTTCCCCTCCTATCCATGTTATCTGTTACTAATCCCACAATTCTTGTCCTGCAAGAATGATGCTGGTGCTGTACCTTGCACATTAACATGGGCACACCTGTACAGAAGTTTAATGTCTTCTTTCAAACACTATGCAGTGTCTTCAAACTAAACTTGTGTCTTCTTCACTCTGCTCATGAGGTCTGCAAAACACACTAACATACTAGTATAATTTTTCATAACACCACAAATAAGCTTTCATCATAACTACAGCTTTATTCTGTCAGGAACCGCACAAACAACACTTGCTCAACAGAGCTCACAGCTTTGTGAGAATTGCCCATGTTACAGTTTTAGCAGGTAAAGGAAAGGACAAGGAAAAAAGCACAGTGTATAAAATAATGGGAAATTCCTGCCCAGCAGGTGCCAAAGCATAATCACATGGCAGTGCTTTATAGGAAGCACAGTAGAATCAAGAGCTTTTCAAGAAAGCAAATAGGACGGCTTTGTTTCTCCCATGGACAGATCTACCCAGGTGGTGGGAAGCACAAAGGAAAGAATGGCTAAACTTGAGTAATGTTAATAAGGGATAAAGCTGTCAGCACTAAAAAAACCACTGAAGATTAGCAGGCTATCCAAAACACGTGAAAGAGAACTCTGACTTACAGCTATCCTGTGCCAATGACTGTTGCGCTTCACCTTCCCTTTCTATCCCAAACCCCTCAGAGTAGAGTTTAAAATTGTGAGCACCAAAGGTAAAGGTATTTGCACCTTGGGAGGTATTGGGGAAAATCTGTATCTGTGTTGGAGGTAGCCACAGAGACAGGATAGATCAGGTGAAAACTGTTATAAGCCAGTAATTGCAATACAAAGACAGTGACCACTGCCACCTTTTTATCTATTGAGAAGAAGTGAACATCTAACAGCCAGAGCACTATTTTTCACATTGCACAGTACTGCAGGGTACCAGAGCCTCCTCTGCAGGAACATAATCTACTATCAGGAGCAAGGAACAAGAAAGACTGTTGGATACTATGACTCCCCAATTACAAATTAAAGCAATGAAATCCTTTCTGTAGAGATGAATAAGCATTTGACTTGACAGCCACTTTAGGCAGCTGCAACCCAAGAGTACAGCATGCTTTCAAGACACCCATAGCAGCAAAGAGGGCAGACCAAAGTTTGTTTCAAAACCAGGCATATTATTTCCCTGCTGTCAAACTACATCCCTGAGACACACAAATTATCACTGCAAAATATTACATGTGTTAGAGACACAGCTAACTTGCTGGATGGATTCTAGGTTTGGCTTTTTGCAAGGTGGGATGGTTTAGGTGTTACCCACTCCCCCCATACACTTTGTAAATCACCCAGACTAGACTCAGCCAGCTCTGGAAATTAAATGAAGCTTATATTTCCAGCTGAGCACAATATACAAGCAGATAGTTATAGTATATACAGTTATATACAGAACTATACAAGGTAAAAGGTAATGCAGAAACACAGCAGCCCTCCCAGAAACCTGAGTCCACAGGAGGGGCTCCCAACTGACCTTCCACCTTCTCCCGCCCCTCTACCTTACCCCAGACTTGGCCTGGTGCCCAAGGAAGAATGGAGGTCGTGCAGGGGGGGTTAGGAAGCAATTGAATTAATCAGAGAGACAGTAGGTGAGGTTAGAGAAATGCAGTCCACAGCCCAGAGAGCAACTACCTTATCAATATCTGGATTCTTGCTCTTATACCTCTCAGCAAGCCTATGAGTGAAGTAGACATCACCATAGTTTCCCTTTCACAGCCTGTAATCTAGTTATCTCATCAAAACATTCTAGCTAGCTTCAAACTAGCACAGGGAAGCATTTGTTACAGAAGTTAAAAGATCACAATGACTTGTAGATGCCATAGTGTACAATAAAAGCTGTTTGTACAACCCTAAACGCACTTTCTGTGCCTACTCTCACCAGAGTCAGTAAGTCTCACATTGTATGGGTCACAAAATAGCAAGTTTCATGATGTTGCAGTAGCTCTAAGCATGCAAGAGAAGTCCTGCACCTTTCATATTTATCTCACCCTTTGTAACACAGAACTGAACCACATCCTGCCTTCCCTCCCAAACACACTCCCACTCTGACACTCTTCTACTACACGGATGTATCCCAATGCAGCAGAATCCACATTTCAACTGGAGCACGTTGCAAGAAATTAAAAAAAGTCTATAAAATTAATGATATATGCTTGATTTGTTTTTATCAACGGGTGAAATAAGTCAAACTTGGTGACTCATCACACTTGGAACCTTCTTGGTTTAGATGCACATCCGTGGCAACTCAAAAGAGCAAATACATTTCCAGGAAGTCAGATAGATGAAATAGGCACATTTACAGAGGTGTGAATTGGCCCATTTGCTTCCACAGAACCTTACTAACTAAATAAAAACAGTCTATGGAAATGAATGACAAAGAAGCTGCCTCCCTTCACCAAAACAGGGCCATATCTGGGACTGCCATCCTTTGCAGCTAGGACAGAGCTGCTGCGAGGCTGCCCATTTCTCCTACTCTCAGGCTTACCCAGATGTCAGGCCCACCAGCAGAACTAGGAAAGGAGTTTCACAAAGCTGTATGCTCCCCAGTCCCTGCAGGTCCTGGAACGTTCACCAAGAAAACACAGCCTCACACTGCAGTGTGCTGAAAAACCTTACCAAATCATCAGCTCCCCCAGGGAGAGGAAAGCAGGTCCTTGTGAGCAAGCATGTAGCCACACATGTGCTCTCTCTAGGACAGAGATTCTATGATAAAAGCATAAGCAGAAAAAGGAAGCTTAAGAGGAATAAACAACTTGGAGAAGAGAATGATCCTTATCACCATTTACCCTGACATTCAAGTTTGTAATTACCTTCCAGTATGCTCAATCCAGCACTTGGTACATTTTACCTTATCTCCACTTGTGTCTTGACAGAAGCTCTTCTTCTCATCTATTTCTTTCTTGATCAAAAAATATTCCCACTACACATTTACATGAGTCATTAACTTCCTTCCTGTGAACAGTTTTGACAACCTTTTTTCCTACATTCACTGCAGCTTCCTAAAAAAACCCAGCTTAATAAATATATATAGGATAGATCCCTGCTAAGAATCATTCAGATAAACACCAGATGACTGAAAGTCAAGTCACATCAGTACTGCCCACCCCTTTGCCCATCCAGTTCACAACCTCAAAAGCCAGCTGAGTTGTTCAGTTTCAACATACACAGTTACCTGCCACGCTCAATACCAATTTGAGCCTAGCTTCCAAAGCATGAGAGTAATTGTGCCCATCAATACACTCCTCACAACTTCTAAATACTCTGGACTATTTCTATCACATTTGGTTGAGATGTAACAGATCTAATAATGGAGTTAGAAACTTCAAGAAGAAAAAATGAATGCTTCTACTTGTGTTCCAGTGTAAAGGTTTCCTTGTTATCAAATACAATAGACTCTAGAAAGAATGCAATAATCTGTGACAAAAAAATGTTGTACTTGTCTGCTTCAAATAAAAGCAGGCTGGTCTAGAGGAGCTCTAAGTGGCAGCAGCAGATCATCACTAAACCTTTTAAAGCAGTCTGTATCCACTCTCTTAACTGCTGAAATATACAATAGACTGTGCTTCTGAGAAAAGGATTGGCATTTTGAGGATGAGAGGAATTAGCTAGTAGCCACATCTACAAACGCAGACAAGTACATGAGTTGGAGTTTTAAATGAAGCAGAACAGACGTATGGCTCTCAAAGTAGCCTATTCCCAGTTCCACAGGAAAAACTCAGCAACTACATCTTTCCCAAAAGATGTTTGTATCTAAATGCTTTAGGTCCACTCTTTATATCCCCTCTGAGGGCCAGACCAGTTTGCTTGCACTGAGAATTGAGACTTCTCTGAAGAACAGTTTGGATCTGTAAATATCTGTAAGTTCCTGCTGCCTCTCATCCCTTTAACAACCCTGCCTTTCCCCACACTAATTCTCCCACAAGTTCAAAACAACTTCCCATTTTACACTCAGACAAAATCAGCAGAGGACCAGAAATGTGTTTTAACAAACTATTCATGCACAACCATGAAGCAGCCATTTATAGTCCGTGCTTCAGCTTCTACCTTGCAAACAGTGATTCTTTACAGGAATATTGTCCATGTGAGGGTTTATTACTCTATCTTAATACTTGAAATCTCAGACAACAAAGAGCTTTTGAGAAACTATGCCAGGAGTATTTTAAAAGAAAAATAGTTGTTGAAAGTTTGATTCCAAACATGCCACATCAGTAAAGCACAGTAAATTTAAATGTGAGTTAGGTCAGTAATATTCTTTTAGTATAAATCTCTTTTTAAGAAGAAAGCTCAGTACCAGCAAGCAATCCCTTCATACAGAAGTGCCCTTTTTAAAAGAGATTCCACATGTAACAGCCAATTAGAGAAAGAAAGTCAACAGCAACTATTTGTTGGGACTCAGATTCAACTTATGTATGAATGAAACTTTTATTTTAAAGGATGAAGAATGCTTTGGAAAAAAACAGCTAAGTGGAAAAGATTCTATTTTATGTTAATATCATTTACCAAACTTGCCAAGCAGTCTTATTCTTTTGGATGTAGCTCCTTTTCAATTTCCATGAAAAGCAATGTTACACTTGGGCATTGATGAAAGCAGATTACATCCCTTACAATTCTTTATTGGCAACTCAGCCTAATGAATAATAAGAAGCCACAGTTTAAGGGCATTTGTTTCGCTGTGTGTTGGCTATTCAAAAGGGAAAGTGATACCAATACAAGAGGTACTGTTCTGTGAAAGAAATAGCAAGGATGTCTGGACTATTTCATGGCATCTGAGCTTTCCATTCCTCATCTTTTATTGATAGCACTACTTTCTAAAATTAGGAGGTACTCTCAAGCTGATTACACTGCAAAACTGAAGAACAGTACTTTTTTTGTGATAACACAGATGCTGTGCAGATAATGCTTGAAAATTCTTCCTCTGTTTATACTTCACCACTCATCGTTACCCACTTGACTAGTTACTTGATTTTCCTTCCTGGATCTCCAGCACAACTACTCAAAGGCTCAGCACCAACATTACAAGACAACTTCTACATGGAATCAGACATTGCCAGTTTTGAGGCACCAACATTACACAGATCTCTTGAGAAATCACAATTTCACTCGAAGTATTTTAGCCTGTTGAGTCTACAAAAGGGAACTGTTAAGCTTGCTGCAGCTAAAAATGATGGTACAGATGGTACTACTGTTGGCCTTTGCTCTCTCAAAGCAAAACAAACTATATAGGTTTCTAATGTGGACCACCTATGATAGATAAATATCCTATGACAATCCTAGGTGGGTAAAACTTTAAAATGCAGCTTTTGGTAATGGTAGTTTTGAATAAACACACCACTGAAAGTTCCTCCTGTCTAAAGTTAATTTCATTGGTTTATAATTATCAAACTCCAGGTAATAATTTTATTACTTTTTAAAAAGTAGTTAATTTTGATTTGACTTTGATCTTAAGTGATGGCAGCAGTAAAATTTAAACTGATCACAGGGCACAGCAAAGTTCAGGCTGAAAAGGGATTAAAATTCTATAAATTCCCCCTTCCAAATATGTATATACATATGGGCTGCCCAGGGAGGTGGTGGAGTTGCCATCCCTGGAGGTGTTCAAGAAAAGCCTGGATGAGGCACTTAGTGCCATGGTCTGGTTGACTGGACAGGGCTGGGTGCTAGGTTGGACTGGATGAGCTTGGAGGTCTCTTCCAACCTGGTTGATTCTATGATTCTACGACTTAGCAGTACTTACACAATATCAAATGCAAGTTGGAAACCCAAAGATTTATGTAAGTTTTGTCAGTTTCTGCTGACACAACATTATGAAGTCAATTACTAACTTTGCTCAGAAAGGCTAAGGCAACAGTCAACAAAACCAACAACAGACAACCTTAAAGACAGAGGAAGTTAGGTCTCTGTTTAGGAAACAAAGTTGTAGATCAATGACAGAAGTTCTTAGCTTATCCTTTACCCATGAACGTATGGAAAGTCTCCTGAAGAATACAGTACTGCTGGTTTGTGAGTTTTTACAATAATCATGACCATGCTTCAACGGGGATGCTTCATTCTGCTAGAGAAAGGTTGTAAGGTTGTTTCCTATTTACCAAATACTGCTTGAAGAAGAAAATGGGTAAAAATGCACTAACTGAAAGGGTAAAAAAAAATCACATAGTCAAGCAGATATTCCCCCCTGTTAAAAGCCAGCCTGCTAATAAAATTCAGCACTTGCTCCTACCTGCTTTTTAAAGACAGGCACTGAAGTTTAAAAGATCAAGAAGTGTGACACAGCACGGTGACAAGTACAAGATCAATGTCAGAGATAATGCCTCTGTGTTCAAATTTCTATTTATCTGCATCCATCTAAGGAAGTGGATCATTCATTTAAGCACATGTCCTTCCTGCTTAATAGCAGATTTCAAAAGGAGACCCAGAACAATGGAGTCCCATAAAATGCAGAACATGAACTGTGATTGCATGTCTAAATAAATTATCTTCAGTCACTTAAAAAATACATTGAAGTAGAGAGCATTTCAGTACAGGCCTGAAGGAGTTGCTTAAATAAGAACCTGATGCCATGATCCTTACCTTCACAGCAATAACTTATAAACTGTCTTCAACAACTCACAAGCTTAAAGCTAGTTCAGATCTCCTTTCCATTGAGAGTAACTCATCTCCTTTGAAAAAAAATTGATGTGATTGCTTTACTTGAATGACACACACACGACTGAGAAACTGTGCCCAGTTCTGCGCCCCTCAATATAAGAAGGACATTGAGATGCTGGAAGGTGCCCAGGGAAGGGCGACGAGGCTGAGGAGAGGCCTTGAGCACAGCCCTATGAGGAGAGGCTGAGGGAGCTGGGGTTGTTTAGCCTGGAGAGGAGGAGGCTCAGGGGAGACCTTGTTGCTGTCTACAACTACCTGAAGGGTGGTTGTGGCCAGGAGGAGGTTGCTCTCTTCTCTCAGGTGGCCAGCACCAGAACAAGAGGACACAGCCTCAAGCTACACCGGGGGAATTTTAGGCTTGAGGTGAGGAGAAAGTTCTTCACTGAGGGAGTCACTGGCATTGGAATGGGCTGCCCGGGGAGGTGGTGGAGTCGCCGTCCCTGGAGCTGTTCAAGGCAGGACTGGACGTGGCACTTGGTGCCATGGTCTGGCCTTGAGCTCTGTGGTAAAGGGTTGGACTTGATGATCTGTGAGGTCTCTTCCAACCTTGGTGATACTGTGATACTGTGCATGCTTGCTTCAGATTAGGTCCTCTGAGCACTTCACTGGCTCCTGAATCTGTGGTATGGTCAGCAAGTGGGGTCTCAGATTAAAAATTTAACTTTAGTTGTATTTTGATCATTAACAATTACTGAAAGCTGTTGCATTTTATGCCAAGTTCCTTCACGTGCAATGCTGTGGATGGCTATATCCAGAGTTCAGATCCACTGCATTTGTAATGCCACAAATTAGGAATATTTCTATAAAACCAGAGCAGGAGAGTAAATGTATAACCTACATACATCTTCCTGCCTTCTATGCTTTCAGTGACTATATTAAGGCAAATACACAGATACTCCTTCCAAAAAAAGTCACTATCAAGCACTACCAGGACTTTCTGTTAGCTAGGAGAGGAGAGGAAGGGGTGTCTCTCAGCCCCCCAAGCCATGGCCGTAACGTTTCACTCTGGGCACATGCAACTTGCAAGAGTCATCCCTAGGAGATACCACTGGATAGGACAGTTTGCAACACTGCTTGCTCCTCCTAATCTGTACCTTTAGAACACAAGGTCTCTTGTTCCAGGAAAATTCCTCATGAACCACAAAAGCATCACACACACAAGCTATGTAGTTCCAACAAACAAAGGAAAGCAAACTGTGCTCACTAAGGCAAGAGGATAAAAATGTAGTCCTTCTCCTAAGCCTCACTCATTTACAGTGTGAAGATAAAAGGGCTGTTTGCAGACTGTACCATCCCAGATTGTCACAATGAAGAAAAACAGGAACCTTGTGGACTTCACAGGAGATTAGGAACATTATCATTCAGCTTTGGCATATTGGATTGTCATTTATAAGAGAACTGTGATACCACTGAAGTTTGTTAGTGTGCACAGTCTACAGACACAACAGACACCCTGAAATCAGGGACTGGAGTGAGACAATCTAGATAACATCTAGGCAATAGGCACTGGAAACAGCATCAGCTGGATCATCAGCAGCAGTGAGGTCAGTACTAACCCCATTCTAGAAAACATACAGCTGTCAGCCAGCCAGCCCTAAAGCTGCAAAAAAGCACACAACTGCCAAATGACAGAACCAGCCAGAAAGAGCAATTATTAAGCTTGGACAAGACCTCTAAGATCATAAAGTCCAACCATCATCCCAACATCACCAGGCCCACTAAACCATGTCCTAGAGGGCCATGTCTACACATTTTTTTAACACTTCCATGGATGGTGACTCCACCATCTCCCTGGGCAGCTCATTCCAACACCTGACCACTCTTTCGGTACAGAAACATTTCCTAAACTCCAGTCTTAACCTTCCCTGGTGCAACCTGAGGCCACTTCCTCTCATCCTACTGCTAGTTACTTAAGAGAATGACACCCTCAATACAATCTCCTTTCAGGTAGTGGTGCAGAGTGAGAAGGTCTGCCCTTAGCCTCCTCTTCTCCAGACTAAAACACTGGTTCCCTCTGCTGCTCCTCGAAACCTGTTCTCTAGATCCTTCGCCAGCTCTGCTGCCTTTCTCTGAACACACAACTCAATCCTTCCTTGTAGTGAGTGGCCCAAAACCAAACACTATATTTGAGGTGTGGCCTCCCAAAGGCCACATACTGGGGCACAACTGCTTCCCTACACTTGCTGGCCACACTTCTTCTGATACAGGCCAGGAACACACAGCAGGACCACAAAAAAGGACGTTTCAAAACACTTATGAAAGCTATGCAAGGTTACAGAGTTACACAATGTGTAAAAATCTGCTTGTTGCTGCACTTATTTTGTAAAGCACAGGTAAATGTAAGAATCTAATGGTTCTGTTAACATCCCTCTCCCTCTAAACAGTCCCTCCTTTCTATGGAACTGATGATGTTATTGCTTGCTTCTCTGACAGGCACCGATGTCTTTCAGGATCTTTAAACTGGTATTTACACCTTCAACAGGGGAAAAGTTCATTCTCCATGCTTACAAAAAATTAGCACTCCCAAGTCCAGTTAGAGATATTTCCAC